>NC_139022.1:103950570-104315079 GCF_964662115.1 Mustela nivalis
ACCCACTGAGCCACCCAGGCACCCTCAACATATTTCTAGTAGGGGTTCTAGTTAGGAATAATGACAAAAATGGTGGAAAACCAATATTCCATGAGTTACTGGTTGAACATTGTTCAGCATTAGCATGAATCCTCAGATTAAAGAAGTGTATTATGTCCCAAAGAGGAAAAATAAAGAACACATACATGTAAAAGGGCAGAACCTTGAGCAATGTGAATATCTTAAAAGACACCAGAGAAAAGACAGATTTTTAACAAAATCATGAAAAGCAGGCTGACCGGACTTTTTAATCAGTATATGAAAGCCAGAAGACTATGGAAAAATGTCTAAAATTGTCAATCTGTAATCTTATACACAGCTATTCTGTCATTTCAAATTAAGGGTGAAATTAAAACAATTTTACATATATAAATTGTCTTACTTTCATAAGGCTGCCATAACACGTACTACAAACTGGGTAGCTTAAAACATCAGAAATTTATTTTCTTATAGTTTTAAAATCTAGAAGACCAAAATCAAGATGTTGACATTTGCCATTGTCCCTCTAAAAGCAATAGAGGGTTTCTTGCCTTTTTCAGCTTCTGAGAGCCAGAAGTATAACTACAGTCTTCACATGTAATTCTCCTGTCTCTTCATATAGCCGTCTTTCTGTGAAGTCTCTTTGTGTCTAAATTTCCCCTTTTTAGAAGTCATATTGTACTATGGTATAAATGTTCATATGTTGAAATCCTAACCCACAAAGATGATGGCATTAACAGGTGGGACCTTTGGGAAGTGCTTAAGTCTTGAGAATGGAACACTTATGAATGGGATTGATGCTCTTATAAAAGAGACCCTATAGAGATCTTTCACTCTTTCTTGTGAGAATACAGCAAGAGGTCAGAAGTCTGTAACCCAGAAGAAGGCCCTCATTCAACCATGCTGGCACTCTGATCTTGAACTTCCAGTCTCCAGAACTATGAGAAATAAACCCTTGCTGTTTATATAAGCCATCCAGTCTGTGGTATTTTGTTATAGCAGCCTGAAGGACTAAGACATTTTGGATTAGGGCCACCCCAATAACCTTATTTTATCTTGATTACCTCTGTAAAGACTTGATTTCCAAACAGATGACATTTGGATGTACTTCAACTCATCCTTTTTTTTTGGGGTAGGGGACACAATCAAACCCATTACACAAGGCTGAAAGTTTACTCTCTAAGACTCTTTCAGAATCTACTAAAGGATTTATTTCATCAGGAAGGAAATTAAACTCAGGAGGAAGGAGTGGTATATAAAAAGGAACAATAACAAAAAACAGAGAGAAGATTCTTTCTTAAGGTCCCACCACTCTTAAATAGCACAGGCAGTATTTGAACCCAGGTGGTCTGACACCTTAGCCTGTTTCTAACTTGGACATTACATATACTTCTAGGGGAGTGTTTTAAAATCTCATGAGGTAATGTATAGGAAAGTTTACATAACTTTGAATTTTGATATTCAGTCATTATTTATTAACTATAATAAATGAATTTGATATTCAGTCATTATTTATTAACTATAATGAAGTTCTAAGAAGATCCCAGAGGAGAATTAGACCTTTCTTTTCTTTGCCAAATTAGGGAGAAATGATTGGTTTTCTTCTGAAGCATTCATTCTTACTGAGTGTTTATTTTGTATTTATTCCCTGTGAGGTACTGTAATTGGTATTCTGGGTATAAGAGGAAGAACTATTATTCCGTAGTTCTTGATTTCCAGAAATTTAGAGTTAATTTTTTTTGTGTGTGTGGGGGTACACCTGGGTGGCTCAGTTGGTTAAGTTTTTGCTTTCAGTTCAGATTATGATCCCAGGGTCCTGAGACAGAGTCCTGCCTCGGGCTCCTTCCTCAGCAAGGAGGCTGCTTCTCCCTCTACCTGCCAATCCCCCTGCTTGTGCTCTCTCTCTCCCTGACAAATAAGTAGATAAAATATTAAAAAAAGAACTAAAAAAAATCTTTTTTTAAAGATAGGAAGTGTCATGTACCTGAGAAAGGAACAGATGTAGTTCTGAACAGAGTTTAGAGGAAAGATTATTTTTGGTATGTGTGATGAATGATACAAGAGACAAAAAAGATAATGGGAAAGGTAACCTGCTTCCTAGACCTTGAAAGACATAATAATGCTAAGCACATCACCTTAACTGCAACCATTGAGTACCTACTGTGATCATGATGCTCTCTTTGGGGCTTTTCCTGGTTTACTTATTCCCTAAAATAACCCTGTGAGGTCAATGTTGTTACTCTCAAATTAAATGAGAATGCAAACTCTATTGTCATATAGCTACTGAAGTAGAACCGGACAAACAAGAGCGAACTTTGAATCCGGATCTAGTTAGCTCCAAATTCCCTGCCCTTTCCGCTCTCTCCCAAGTTTTTAGAGTAGGTAAAACATCCATTTCTTCCCTTTCTTTAAGTCTAATTGCCATTCATCTTTTGGTTTAAATGCCAGGTCTTTTATGGCAGATTCTGAAAATGTGGTCTGCAGATGGACTTGTATCATGTCATAAAGGGAGTTTGGGAAGACACAAACTTCTGAGCCCCAATTTCAGAGATTTCTCAGTACTTAAGTCTGGGATGAGGACAAGAAATTCATTATTATTATTATTTCTTCAAAGTATTATTTGAGAGAGAAAGCATGAGGCGGGAGCGGGACAGAGGCAGAGTCCAAAGCAGACTCCCTGATGAGTCGGGAACTCAAGGCAGGGCTCAATCCCAAGACCCCTGAGATCCCCAAGCAGAAACCAAGAGTCAGGACCTTTTAAGCAACTGTGCCATCCAGGCACCCCAGAGATTCTGCTTGGCTTTAGTAAATTTAGCCTCTTGAGAACCACTGTGTCTAGAAGGTCTTCCAAGAGATTTCGGTAGAAATAAATTCTCCGGAAGAACACTTGTACCAAAACTGCTGGACTTCTCCATACTGGCAAGCCTGAAGCTGAGGCTGATTCTTCTACTTCCCCGAGAGCACAGGGACCAGCTGAAGTAATGACCACCTGAAGAGGTTTGGGCCCCATGCACATTCAACTCTATTCACCCGGCACTAACAAAGCTATTTGTCAAAGCGCTTAAAACCACTTTGAGAATCTGCTTGCCAAGCCTGATAGATCACGTGAGGAAGACGTAATCTGTATCTGTAATACTTCCAGAAACCCAGCTAGCTCGACTCGTGCGCAGGCGCAGAAGGAAGGGGGAAGTCGAACCGCCAAGGCGCGCCCCTCCTCCACCTCTTTCTGGTTTTATCCTACTGCGCAGGCGCACCGAGTGAACCAAGATGGCGGCTCCCGTGGATCTGGAGTTAAAAAAGGTAAAAGAGGGTCCTGAGCCGCCACAGGCTTCTCTTTGGGAAGCTAAGGGGATTGTGGATAAGAATATCGAATGGGACTGGGGTCCTGAGGAAGGCAAGAGGCCCCAGGGAACTGGGGAGTGATTTCCCAGAGTCCTGAGGCGGGACCAGGTCTCCTTAGGTTGGCGTGGGGGGCGAGCAACTCTTTCTGGGTAAGAGCCGGTTGGGCTGGTGTGGTTAAGTCTGGCGGGGCAATAGCTGCTCTGTCTTCTCGTTCCGAGCTCCAGAGCCGTTTCGTTGTGTAGAAGCTTCAGTTTCATAGACCTGAAGTATGAGTTTCATATTCGAGCCCCTGCGGACCGCTTGCCTGAGCTGAGGCGTCTGTAATTCTAAATCCTCATTTGCTTTAAAAATTCCCAAGTCCACTCTGTGTTTTTACACCACTTTCTCGATTCCGTTCTTTGAAAGGTCGCAGTATCTACATGAAGTTCAAAGATAGTTTCATAGCAGTGTTAGTATCAGGGCTTTAACTCCCAGCCCTAGGCCCCCCACGCCGTTCTCCTTTTCTTGAAGGATTGTCAGAAAAAAAACCCAAACAGGTCCGTAAAATTTTCCAAATAAAATCGGTATCAGGAGGAATTGGACTTCTCTCTTCAAACAGTTGCTTACAAATGTGCTGTCAGTCAAAAACGTATTCGCCATCTAAGGGTTGTCAGGGTAAGGATCCTGGACTTCATCTACTTTAAACCTGTACTTTTTCTAGAAAAGGAAACTGAGTTCCAGAGAAGATTTAGTCAAAAGTTGGAGCTAGAAACCACTATTCTCTACTTTCTCCGCACCTTTTGATTATTAGTTTAGGTTCTTCAGAAGAGCAAATTTATGCCTTAATATTTCTGGTCAAGCTTTGCTTATGAAATAGGATAGCTGAGCGAGTTGTTGCTCCTAATAAATGAAGCTATTTGTTATTGCCCTGAGGATATATTTATGTGTAACTTGCTCTTTGTCTTCTTTTGAAACTTGTAAATTTAGTCTTTAAGGTGATGTTTTCTAATGCTGCAATATCTCAGCTTGAGTACTATACCAGCTTCCTTAGCAAAGTGTGTACAGGTAAGGTAATTTTACATGCAAAACAATTTAAGAATTCTTAGCCAATTCTAGGGGTGCCTGGGTGGCTCAGTGGGTTAAACCACTGCCTTTAGCTCAGGTCATGGTCTCAGGGTCCTGGGATGGAGCCCCGCATGGGACTCTGCTCCGCGGGGAGCCTGCTTCTCCCTCTCTCTCTGCCTGCCTCTCTGCCTCCTTGTGTTCTCTCTGTCAAATAAATGAATTAAAAAAAAAAAAAAAAAAGAATTCTTAACCAATTCTAAAAATTTCCCTTTTTCTTTTTCTTTTTTTTTTTTTTTTTTTCCTGTTAAGAGTTGTGATGTAAGTCAGGGTTTAGTGAAAGAGCTAACAATAAAATACAGCTGTGAATGGTCTTACCTCCCAGTATTTGAATTTGTTATTAAGAAACCCCTGGACAATGAATGCAAACTAAGAAAATGATTAGAAACTTAAATTGGGTAGTTTTGACAGCTAATTAAATTAAAAAAGAAACTTCTTGTTTAAAGGTTTTATCTTCTAATATCTTTATAAGATCTTTTGTTGTTCTTGTTGTTGTTGGAGACTAATAGGAAATTTCAGGCACCTGCTTTCCCAAATCAGTTTCGGAAACCTACTAGTAGGGGAGAACAAAGTCAGAAAAATGTTTAGTAGCCTTTGCTATGTATTGCTGTCACAAATATTATTAAGGCATAAATTTGACAGCATCTGAAAGTCATTCCAGGCACTTAAACGAGAGTATCCAAAAACTGTTTAAGTGCACGTGAGGGCACTTAAGGGTCAAATTTGGCTTGGTATGTGGATATGAAGATCATGATACAGTTCTCCCAATGCTTTGAATTTTGTTTGTTTGTTTATCTTTTTCTCAAAAAATATTTGTAGTCTGAATTTACTGTAGGCAGTAGAATAGAAACATCCTGAACTAGGGGGGCGGAAAAAATGGATAGAAGTACCTGCCTTTCCATCTAATAGTTGTTCAACCCTGTGCAAGCCACTTTTATCTCTTTAACAAATTTAGTTACTTTAACTTGTAAAGAGTGATGTTGAAACTGCCATCCCTAACTCATAGGACTATTGAGAAGAGTAAATGAGATATTATTATATTCCTTAATGTTCTCATATTAGTATTCCCTTGTATTTCAAACAAATGTGGGAAAGTGTTTTGAAACCTAGTCATGTAACACAAATGAAGTGAGTCTTACATTTGTGGTTCTTGTTTTGAATCTCTGGGTTTCATACTCTGACTCTTCCATTTATTGTTTTTTATTACTCCTTGGGTACCTGCTTTTTCATATATTTAATATGCTTTTGTTCTGCTTCAAGTAGACTGCATCTTTTGAGAACAGGTTAAGTTCATTATTTAGTATGGTGTCTTGATTGTTTACAATTATATTGACTTTTAGTGATGTTTGTGTCGGTAAAACAGCTTTGTCTCTGGTTAGCATGCTTTATTTTCATGTGTTTGGATTTGACTTGTGTTTCCTGTACATGTTTCACCCACTAAATCAATCACTTGTTTTTATTAGGCCTTCACAGAACTTCAAGCCAAAGTAATTGACACTCAACAGAAGGTGAAGCTTGCAGACATACAGATTGAACAGCTAAACAGAACGAAAAAGCATGCACATCTTACAGATACAGAGATTATGACTTTGGTAGATGAGACTAACATGTATGAAGGTGTAGGAAGAATGTAAGTAAAATATATCCTTAAGGGACTTATTGTGGGAGGGTTTTTGTCTAGAATTTGTTCATTTCAAAACTTGGGTTAAAGTATCATAATAGTTGTAAGGATCATCTAGTCAATACCTCCTTTTAAAAAATGCTAGCTGAACCCCAGGTAGATGTGTTTAATTTTATTTTTTTTTATTTTTATTTTTTTTTTAAATTTTATTTATTTATTTGAAAGACGGAGATCACAAGTAGGCAGAGAGGCAGGCAGAGAGAGAGAGAGAGGGAAGCAGGCTTCCTGCGGAGCAGGGAGCCCGATGCGGGGCTCGATCCCAAGACCCTGAGATCATGACCCGAGCCAAAGGCAGCAGCCCAAACCACTGAGCCACCCAGGCGCCCCGATGTGTTTAATTTTAGACTTTGAAATATGTTTCTTAAATATTTTCCTGTTCTTCTCTCTATGATCAGGTAGGTACTTAAGTGTGTAACTTTAATGACAAAAATATGATTTGTCATGAAAAGATGTTTATAGTAATTTTGTGTGTGCAGATTTATTTAAGTAGTTGTAGTTTTAACTTCCCCTATCCTATCTGGTTTATTAGGAGTCATACAAATCCTTCATCTTTTACATGCTTGACTATTGTTGTAAAATAAAAATAGATTAATTTATTATTTAAATAAACTCATCCTAAAAAAAACAAAACCTCATCCTATCATACATGAGAAATCAAGTAAACCAATTTACCTTTTGCTTGTTCTAGTTGTTATTATCATTAACCACCCACACTGCAATTTTTTTTCTTTTAAGAAATATAATACCCTTGTGAGGGAGAGTAAATCTGCTTTGCCTTTTCTAAGCAGCAAATAAGGAATGGAAAAGCCCCTAACTACAGGTCACATTCCATTACAATGAGCTAAAAGGGGAAGACTGATTTTTTTGTTTGTTTGTTTGTTTTAAGTGGGGGAGGTACAAGAGGGTTTTTCTGGAATTTGGTATTTGAATATTATTTAGTAAGTGGACCGTTACTTCAAGTTTGGAGATCTTTTAGTTGAATGGAATTTGACCTCAGTCTTAGGATGACTTGTTTTGTGATTGATTTGAAGGAAGCATAACATGTGTAACATTTAGTAATGGCTTTGGAATGACATCATGAGAAGTGGGCCCTGCTCATGACTAGCTACTCCATTTCTTTCTGGAAAAGAGATAGATTATGATAAACTTAATGTGATTTGTTTTCTCACGATAAACAATATATCACAAATAAATTTTATCTTTGTAGTTCATATTTTTCATTTTAGCTTATTTTTAGAGAAGAGAGTCCCACTTTGAGGGTTTGCTTACTGGGACATGAAAGAGCTGGAATGGTAACAAAGTAGAACCCTTGACTATCTATGTAGTATGAGGTGCATTGTTGGCATTCACTACAGGGTAATTTTATCCTTAATGTGAATACCCTTAGGTGTTAAAACAGTTATGCTTGCTTTTCCAGCATGTTTGTTAACATGTTGCACCTGGATTTCATGTCACAGCATTAGCCTTTGCAACAGTTAAAGAATCTCTTTTTCCAAAAATAGAAAAACTTTTTTGACTGTCTTTGGCCTTTTGAGCTATAATGAAGTTGTTAGTTTTAATCAAAATAATTTACTAAACATTGTGCAGAAGTGCTAGGGTAGTTGGTTTTTTTGCATACCGCCCTAAGTGCTACAAATAGGTTGTGTTCCATGCGAAGAAGTCTAGAATTAAAAGGCTAGGATATGATTCCTTAACAGTACAACAGCAGAAGTAGTATTTCTGGAAGATTTATTTCATGTAAAAGAAATACATAGTTTTAAATGTTTGGATAAAGTAGAACCTACATAGTTTCAAACTTTGGCTTTCAATTTGACTTTTATGCTTTTTGCATCCCACTGGGGTGCAAATTAGACCCTGCATTTAAGGGGCATTTAAGGTGAATAGTGTTTGTTGTTTGGCTAGAGTATTAGTGCCCTCCGGAAGAAAAGACTTGCTGAGTATTAGTCTAAGTATTAGTCTGGTCATGAAGATGGATGTTCTTCTTGATGCTAAACCTGAAATAACTATTTCTGAATTTATAGTCTTGAGTAATCTTGAGTATCATTGTGATTCACTACTTTAGTTCCAGTCTTTATCTTAATTTTAATTTGTCCCTTCCTTTTTGAGTATTATTTGAGAATTCTAATTAGAATACTAATTTTTCTCAAGCGGGTTTTTTTTTTTTTTTGGTTAAGGATTTTATTTATTTATTTGACAGACAAAGATCACAAGTAGGCAGAAAGGCAGGCGGAGAAGGGGGAAGGAGTAGGCTCCCTGCCAAGCAGAGAGCCCGATGCGGGGCTCGATCCCAGGACCCTGAGATCATGAACTGAGCCTAAGGCAGAGGGTTTAACCACTGAGCCACTCAGGCACCCCTCAAGCGTTTGTTTTAAAACCATGAATTATAAAAGCCCAAACACTCCGTTTTTGTTTCAGAATCTACAGTAGATTTGTGCCATCACTGAAATTCAGGCCTCATCATATCTTGCCTGGATTATTGCAATAGTATCTTAATTGTTCTTTCTGTCTTTATTCTGTCTGTCCAGATACAGTCTTCATACTTCTGCCAGAATTGATCACATCTGTATTTTTCATAAAATTCTTTGATCGGTTGTCCATAGGATAAAATCTGTACTTATTATCCTAGCATTCATGTTCATTCATAATCTCTCCTTAATGTATCCCCCTACCCTCAGGTCCTGCCACCTTCTGTTCCCACGCTCAGAATAGCACATAAATTTCATGTCATGGACTTAACTTCTTGCGTTGATTTTGGGTTATCTGTTGAGAAGGAGTTTGAGTTTCATATGGGCTTTAAACATGTTTTAGTTGATTAGTAATGGCTGTCATGGGTGAAGGTAGAAGAGTAGTAAGTAGCACACGTTCCAGAAATGGTTGTCCCTGCTTTTGTTACAGGGTTTTGTCACACACGTTTTTGTGCTTTCTTTTGCTCGTTCTGTCCTTGGCCTGAAGTATTCCTTTTCTTTTGTGAAATTCTTAGGCTTCGAGACATAGCTCAGCTTCTCTGAAGATTTTTTCTGTCCTCCATGGCGGACTTATTCACACTTTTCTGGGTGATACAAGAGCTTTTGTTCCTGTGACTAGTACAGCAGAGAGAGAGAGAGATGATTGATTTCTAAGTGGGTCATTTTCCTCAACTAGATCATCAGCTCTGTGAGACCACATACAGATTTAATGTTTGTTTCCTCAGTTCTCACCATAATGTCTGGCACAAAATAGGTGTTAAATGTGTCTTGATTTGAAATGAATAGGATTCTTTCTCTTGCCTAAAATAACTGCATTTTCTTTTATTTCTTCAGAAAGAAAATATGTTTGGAAAGTTGGACAATTAAGAATTAGACTTTCTTCTGTTTTAAAATGTTCCAGCAGAGGTGAAGTTGTAAAAGTAATGTATTTTGATTAAGGTCAGAGGAGTTGTTTTTGATCAAAATTATGTTCGTTGATTGTACAGGATTAATTCTTTATTAAATCTACTGAGAAAGTTGACTAATTCTAAATGCCAGCCACTTGCAGAGATGTTCATTCAGAATTGACAGAATAGAAGAACCTAAGCCTTTAGAATTATGCAGAGGGCAGTATAATCCTTAAAGAATAAAGGCTATTCTATGCAGAATAATATGAATATAATAGTATTTCTTTTACCTTTCTCATTTTCATATATGATAGAAGTCAGATTTTTCTTTACAGAGTATGTATTTAGTTTATCAAATCTTGCCAGCCTAGATGTCTTTCAAATCACAAGTATGGAGAAATTTGGTAGTGTTAAATACCTCGTATATATGGCTAATTTTCGTTTTAAACAAGGCCTGAATTGCTACATACTATAAGCTCTGCGTATTCATTGCTCAAAGCTATAGTCCATCAAGTCACTTGGCGTGTTTCCAGCACATTTTAGTTCTCTTACTTCATATTCTTTGGAGAGGCTGTTATGTAGCCTGATACTACTACCACCAATTTCTAGTTTGGCTACTTAAGCTGTTTGTGAGCTGACCTCACCATACTGCTTTGAGAACTATGATGAAAGTTACAACTGTGGAATGATCTGTCTGAATAGTTGCAAGTGTTTGTCTTTGCATCTTTCTAGCATGCAAGGAGGGACTAGACATAGTCCTCAAATACTACATGAATGTTTCTTATATCTTCTTTTTTTTTTTCCGGAATAAGAACCAGTTTATAATGGTTTATGGGGGTTTTCTTCCTTTTTACTTTGCACACTAGAAAATAAGAGTGTTTTTTAAAAATAAGAATTATATTTGAAAGTGCATGTAAAGGACATTTAACCATGCTGGTATTTGAAAGGACCATAATTAGAATAAATGTCAGACTTAATTTTATTAACAGTAGGTATGATCCTGACCCTGATGTCAGGTTTATTATTCTGTAATTTTAATGTCCTTTTACTAGAGCATTACATAAACTTTTTTCCAAAAGGGACAAATTAAGCTTTTAATTTTTTTAATATGGGAGGAACTTGAGTAGATTAGCCTTTGAGAAGAATGATTAGTGCCTTTTTAAAACTTGAACCTAACTAAAAATAACTTTGTACCATATTTAAACCAATTTAGGGGTATGCCACCATTCTGTGGGTATTTTTTACATTTAAGGAACTAAGAATGAACAATGGTATAAATCTACCAACTAGATAAGTGTCTAGCAATGCAGAAATTGCTGTTTGGGAGCGGTGTTGCTATTTCTACTTGTTGAAGTAATCCGATGGTTGATCTCCAATGGTTGAAAGATCCAGAAATGTAAAACCTAAGATAAATGTGGCACAGGTAGAAAGTAAAAATAGTAGATATATTCCTGATAGGTAACAAATTAGCATCAGCAACAAAAATCTAAACAGTTGAACAACTTTTCAACTATTTAGGATGTGGTAATCTGAAGTCTCCATGACAGCTTGTTTGAAATGCCCTTTGTTTAGAATATTGTGTTGCTTTTGTTGTGATTTTAATTGTTAGTTTGGATGTTGACCTGTAATCTGAAGCCAAGTTGAAATATTTGCTTTTTCTGTGTTTCGTTATGTTAAATATTAATAGAAAGGGACATAATCACGGCACCTCAAGTTTTGCAACAATTTTATGATTTCGTGTAGCTGTAGAGTTGGTATTCCAGTCAATTTGGGGTAATTTTAAAGCTGACAAAATAGTTGTACTAGATTAGGAAATAAACCACAAATCTTGGTGCAGTAAATATTGTTGATGTTATAGTAAAAATTGTTAGGTGGTGTTCTTACTGGAATTGAGTTTGGATATTTTATTTAGTGCTTGCTGTAAGAAAAAAGTGCACATTACTTTTGTTGTGAGAGCACACTGCAGATACAAATTTATCAGCTCTTTGTATACTCTTTAAAGGTAGTAATCTGTATTTTAGAAAAAAATGAAGCAAAGATAACTATGAAGAGTTCTAATTACCTTTGAAAATTATTTTGTTTTTTTAGATTTCATTTTAAAGGAGGAGGAGTTCTCAATGTTGAACTGCTTTTACTAATAGAATGTGACCCACCCTTTTTGTGTTTTTATACAGAGCCATTTAAAGTCCTGACTTACATTGCTCAGAGTTCTTTAAGGGAAAAAAAAAAACAACTTTGCTGTTGTACAGGGAAAAATGACTTCAGTCTTGTTGATGCTGAGTATGTATATGACCCCAGATGGGCACACTCTTCTCTTTCACAGATGTGGTACTCTAGGGAGAGGCGATTTTGGAGTAATATTCTTAATTTCCTTAAGTTGTCAATGATTTAAAAACTCAAGTGTTGATTATAACTGCTGTATGGCTATGTAGAATGACATCACTGTTTTTGTGCCAGGGGAAGTTAATAAACATTTGCGTAGGAATTACATAGCAATGTTGGTTTTTTTTTTTTTTTTTAGAGGAGTATTTTTAATAATTCTTTCCCTTCTTCCCCTCCCATGTTCTCCAGAATCCAGGCTGTCTCACTGAAACACAGGAAATTAGTTTCAAAAATTGTTGTGCTAATTAGGAGTTTATTGTAAAAAAGGAAAAGAAGTCTGTTATACTTACTTGGGATGTACAAGCATGCTAAAATAAAATTTTTATTTAATGTGTCCTTGTAGGGTTACTTATTTTAGTCTGGAACATGATTTAAAAATGTAAATGTAATTGATTCATTTGGTTACTTGGAGGACTTGGCTTTTGCATTTCCTGACATCAAAAGGACTGACTTTTTTTTTTTTTTTAAACTGGCAAAGGATTAAACAAGACCTGCTTTTGTTGCTTGAAAGTAGCAATTACTCAGCAACACAAGAGGATACTACAGTCCATTCCAGTTGGTGATAAGGATTGATTTAGTAAACTGAGGGAAGGGTGAAAAGTACCATTACCTTGTTCCTATGTAAATAAAAATTAAGGTAGCATTAACCTTGAACTTTACTCTGTCCTTGGGGAATTGTTTGCTGCAACTGACTTCAGCTGGATTTCTCTGAAATGAAAAACAATCGATCAGTTTTAAGCTGTACCAAGAATTTTCTGATTTTAGCTGCCACTTACCTCATAATGGCAAATTTAGGAACAACTTGCTATCTAATCTTTTTGAGAGAGGACTGAAATGGTTGTGTCAAGGAACATAATTTGCTTACTGAAACATCCAAAAAGAGCTCAGAAAAAATATTGACCTAGAAGATGAAAGTCAGTCCGTGTATGTGAACACACACTTGATAGTAACTTCTTAGTATTCTTTCTAATTCCTTGTATCAAGAATTGCTGTGAGCTACAAATACCCTTTGCCCAGAAGGAATGATTAGGATTGCAGTTTGTTGCATGCACCATTAGTGCATGTGGTTTTGTGAAGAATGTATGCTCAATTTATTTTTAGCATTTAAGTTCGAATAGACATGTCTGAGGGAATGTTCACTTATTGTACCAGCCAGGAACTCTAATTACTATCTCTTGTTTTGAGGAAGTTCAGCTACCTTGAAATGGACCAGATTATTTGGAAGACACTGTTCCCCTGGTTTTGAAGAGGACTTAAAATGTTCTCATATCAAAATTTGCACAGCAGCAAGAGTTCGGTATTAAAACTGTATCTTTAAATAAGAGCATGACTGCCCTAAACTGAGCCTTTTACATTGTTTGGCTCAAGGTAAAAGAGATTTGAATCACAGTATACATCCTGTTTGTGTGTTTGACGGAGTCTTGCATTTGTGGCAAAATATATTTATATTCCTCTGACTTTCTGCTTTTGTACCAGGAGTCTTCTGTTCTGTTTATGTCCTTCAGTACTCACTGGATAGTAATTTTTAATATCCAATGGTTATATTTCGGTGTTACATTTTAACCTTCTAGTAAAATAAAGATCACATCTTGGAAAAAGTTGTAGCAAATCTTGATGATTATATGTGGATATGTTTGGGGTTTGATGAGGCTAGAATAAAAGTGGTAAACAGCAGAGGTGATTATTTACCAGAATACTTAGAATACCAAATAGTGACCAAAAATAAACATCATGTTTAAAATAGATAAACATACTACTGCTTCCATTTTAGGAGTGATAGTTTGATTTAAAAATACACAGTGATTTCTAATTAGTACAAATTGAACCTAGCAGTGTGTGAGTTACTCATCTAGAAGAAGAGATATTTACATGGACCTGGGTTCCTGAAGGGACATTAGTTCTCTAATAATTCCAGTGAATTCTCAGTCCTCATTTAATTTGACCTATCAGTAGCATTTATTCCCGATGGTCTTGCTTCTCTTGTTGAAGCCTTTTCTTCCTTTGGCTTCTAGGATATCACCTCTTGGTTTTCCTTTTATTTTACCGGCCATTCCTTCTCATTCTCCTTTACTGTTTCTTTTTCTTTCCCATTTCCAAATTTTTTTAAAAAGATTTTATTTATTTATTTTGACAGAGAGAGAGAGACAGTGAGAGCAGGAATAAAGGCAGGGGGAGTGGAAGAGGGAGAAGAAGGCTTCCTGCTGAACAGGGAGCCTCATGCTGGACTTGATGCTTGGCTCCATCCCAGGACCCTGGGATAATGACCTGAGCTGAAGACAGACTTAATGACTGAGCCACCCAGGCGCACCGCCCCCCCACCCCATTTCCAAATTTTAGATTGCACTTAGGCTCAGCTTTTTAAATTTCTTTTCTCTTGTCTATACTCAGTCTCTTAGTGATCTCATCGAGGCTTATCTCTTTAAGTGCATTTTTATATGCTGGCAACTCCCAGATTTTTTTTTTTTTTTTTTTTTTAAAGATTTTATTTATTTATTTGACAGAGAGAAATCACAAGTAGGCAGAGAGGCAGGCAGAGAGAGAGAGAGGAGGAAGCAGGCTCCCTGCTGAGCAGAGAGCCCGATGTGGGACTCGATCCCAGGACCCTGAGATCATGACCTGAGCCGAAGGCAGCGGCTTAACCACTGAGCCACCCAGGCGCCCCAACTCCCAGATTTTTATCTTTAGCTTAGACCCCTTCCCTGAACTCCAAACTTGTATATCCACCTGCCTCCTTTATTCTCCATTTGATGGTCTAATAAGCATCTTAAAATTAACTTGACCAAAATAAAATTCTCACATTCACGAGTAAACCAGTTCCTCCCTACAGTCTTCTTCATTTCAGTAGATGGCTTTCGGTCCTTGCACATCTTATAGTCATCCTTGACTCCTCTTTCAATCTGACACTCAGTCCATTAGCAAAGACTCTTTAACTTTGGTCCAGAACCTGAACATTTCTATTTACCACTGCCCTGATCTCAGCTACCATCATATTGCAGAGCTTCCTATCTGGACTCCCTACTTTCATCCTTACCACTTTATAGGTGTTCTCAACTGAATGCCCAGAGTGATCCTTTCAAAACATGTTTGATCACTGTAGTCAGAAACTTCAGATGATTATTACTGAAAAAGAAGGGCTCTGCAGTTGCTGATCTCTATCTGGCATTGCCTTCTTTGATATGTCTCCTGTACACCTTTCTCTTCCTTGAGGCCTTTATTAGAAAGTCCTGTGTAACCATTTATTTAAAATTGTGCACTTACTTTGACCCCCAGCCTCTTGCCTCTTGTACTCTCCTTTGTTGTCTATTTTTCTCTATAGCATGCATAACCATCTGGCATACCATAGTACTAATTATCCATTTTTCTTAAGTAAACTTTATTGAAATACAATATATATAGTAAGATATACTCATTTTTAAGAATACAGTTAGATGAATTTTGACAACTCTATCACTCCAGTCATAATAGAATATTTTTGTCAAAAATTCCTTCTTCTCCCAAGTCATTTCTTCCCTCCCCTAAGTTCTCTAGCCAGTTGATAATCTGATTTATATCAATGTAGATTAGTTTTGCATATTTTAGAACTTCATATGGAATGTGTGTTTGTGTGTTTGTGGATAATCATTATAGAATGTACTTCTTTGCATGGTTTCTTTCATTGAGCCCAATGCTTCTGAGATTTATCAGTGTTGTGTGTATCAGGCTTCCAATGCTGACCTGCAGTTTTACTTCTTTACTCTTGCTTCTGCCCTCTTTGTGCTTGCCAGCTTTATCTTTAAGTTGGCTGTAGGAGTTCCAAATACCTCATTCAGATGTGACAACTTCTGGAGGTAGAAAGTACCATGTTTTCTATGTCACATTTGTAGGAGCAAAGAAATCTTTCCCAGAAATCTTCAAAAGGGCCACCTCTCACATTTCTTGACAAGAACTGAACCACGTGCTTGGGCTTAAATTTTGGGGGATGGGACTGCCATGATTAGGTAAGACCAATCAAGATTCACCCCGGGATTCACTTCCCTGAGTCACTTGGGGCAGTTGAGGGTCTTTGAACAAAATTTGGGTTCTATCAACAAAGAAGAAGAATGGATATTGGGTAGCCAACCAGTAGTGTCTACTAAAATCATCAGCAGGTATCTTTACTGTGACCAATAGTGGAGGGCTAGCTACATGAAAACTGTTGCTAATATATGTAGGATGAATTAGGGAGAGTTTAATCAGGGAATACAGAGGAAGCTATTGATACAATTCAGGAGTGTAATGATAAGGGCATAAGTTAAGGTGGTAGAAGTGGATGGAGAGGAAAAGAATCAGTATGAAAGAAAATGATGAGTCGGTGATATATTGGGAATATAGAAGGTACAAGGAAGATAGATATTTGCAGGTTTGAGACTTAGGTGAGTCGACAAGTGTTGGTGATAGCCGAAGTTGAAATGGGGAAACTGCTTTTAGGGAATGTTGGTATGGGTAGGTAAAAGGAGTTTAATTTGGGATATGTTGAGCTTGAGATGTGGAACATAAAATTAGAAATGACAGATGATGCAGAGATAGTGCAGGTGATGGGAGTGATTTTATTTTGCGGGCCATTAGCTGAGTTGAAGCCTTGAAAATAAATGAGTTCTTGGAGGGACTTTGGGTAGAGATTGCTTAGTAGATAGCCTTCCATAATGCTTAAATACTGGTCCTGGAAGAGAAAAGGAAGGGGGTGTATATAGGGATATAGTAGTTGATGAGGGGAACATAGTATAGTACTAAGATGTAGCAGCATCTCTCAGAGTTAGATTTGAGCGTACTGTATTCTGCAGATTTCTTTTGCCTAAGGTATGGCAGGTCTGGGTGCTCTATTTCTGGATTATAATCTGAAACTATGTTATTTTGTTGCTCAAATAGTTCCACTTTGACATTGGTTCTTTTAGGTTGTCTCCAACTTGTCCCCAACCTTTTGTTATTTGTTTCTTTTAGAGGGAGAGAGTGAGCTAGCACATGCACACAACTAATGCTTTGTAGGGGGAAGGGCAGAGGGAGAGGGAAGGAATCTTAAGCAAACTCCACACCTGATGGGATCTCACGACCCATGAAACCATGACCTGAGCTGAAATCAAGGGTCAGATGCATAACCAACTGAGATACGCAAGGATTTAAGGATGAATAGTGTTGTGTATATATACTACATTTTCTTTGTCCATCCATTAATGGACACAGGTTGTTGAGCAGGGAGCCCGATGTAGGGCTCAGTCTCAGGATCCGTGGAATCATGACCGGAGCCGAAGGCAGATGCTTAATGACTGAGCCACCCAGGTGCCCTGTGACTGTGTTTCATCCTTCGTCAGGTGCTTTTTCTACATATATCGAATGATCATGTGGTTCTTATCCTTTCTTTTATTGTTAATGTGATGTATCACAGTGATTTGCAAATATTGAGCCACTCTTGGCATCCTGGGAATAAATCGGACTTGATCATGGTGACTGATTTTTAAAAAATTATTATTGGATTTGATTTGCTAATATTTTATTGAGGATTTTTGGATTGATGTTCATGGGAGATGGTGGCCTGTAATTCCCTTTTTTTATAGTTTCTTTATCTAGTTTTGGTATGGGGGTAATGCTGGTCCCAGAATGAATTTGAAAGTTTCCCTCCCTTTTCTGTTTTTTGGAATAGATTCTTCTTTAAATGTTGGGAAGAATTCACCTATGAAGTTCTCCGGTCATGGACTTTTGTTTGTTGGGATTTTTTTGATTTTTTGATTCAATTTCATTGCTGGTAATTGGTCTGTTCAAATTTTTTGTTTCTTCCTGATACAGTTTTGGGAGGTTATATGTTTCTAGGAGTTTATCCTTTTCTTCTAGGTTGTCGAATTTGTTGGCTTATAATTTTTCATATCATTCTCTTATAATCCTTTGTCTTTCTTTAGAGTCAGTTGTTACTTCTCCTCTTTCATTTCTGATTTTAAGTCTTTTCTCTCTCTTATTTACTTATTTATTTACCTTTTTAAAAAACGAGTCTGGCTAAAGGTTTATCTTTTTTTTTTTAATTTTTATTTATTTGAGAGAGAGAGAGAGAGAGAGAGAGAGAGAGAAATTCCTTTAACTTTTGTGTGTCCAGGAAACTCCTTATCTTTCCTTCTATTCTGGAAAATTCTTTATCTCTCTTTTTGGGATAGAGAAAAACCTGGTTGCAAGTTTTTTTTCTTTTAGTGTTTTGAATATATCGTTCCATCGCTTCTCGGCCTTTTGGCTAAGGTCAAGTGTTGAATATATCGTTCCATTCCCTTCTGATATGCCAAGTTTCTGCTGAAAAGTCAGTTGATAGTCTTACAGTTTTTTCCTTGTTTGTAACTGTTCTTTCTTGATGATTTTAAAATTTTCTCTTCATCACTACTTTTTCATTTTATTATTTTTTAATTATTTATTTATTTTTACTTTTTGCCATTTTAATTACTTGTGTCCTTGTGTGGACCTCCTTGGGTTGCTTTTGTTGGGGGGGCTCTCTGTGTCTTCTGGACCTGGATTTCTGTTTTCTTCTCTTGACTGGAGAAACTTTCAACTATTTCTTCAAATAAATTTTCTGCTCCCTTTTCTCTTTCTCCTTCTGGGATCCCTCTAATGTGAATGTTATTATACTTGATGGTGTCACTGACTTCCCAAAGTCTTCATTTATTATTGTTACTTTTTTTCCCTGTTCAGCTTGATTGCTTTCCATTACTCTGCTTCCAGGTCACTGATTCCTTCTTATGCTTCCTCTATTCTACTATTTATTCTGTCTGATTTGTTTTTAATTTCAGTTATTGAATTCTTCATCTCTGGTTAATTTTACATTTTCTTTCTCTTTTTTGAGGGTGTCTCCACTCTTTGCTCCACGGAGTATCTTTCTAACCATTACTTTAAATTCCCCATCAGACACATTACTTACCTCCATTTCATTTAGCTCTCTTGCTGTGATACTGTCCTGTTCTTTGATTTGGGGCATACTCCCTTGTCTCCTCACTTTGTCTAACTCTTCTATGTCTGTTTCTGTATATTCGGAAAGTCAGCTATTTCTCCAGTTCTTGAAAGTGGTGACCTGATGAAGAATAGGTTCTGTAGTGTCCTGCAATGCAGTGTTCCCTTTTCAGCAGTCCTGGCTCTTAGGAGTGATTCCTGTGTGTGTTGTATGTGCCTTACTGTTGTGTCCAATCAGTGTTTGCCTTCAGTCTAGTCATCTTTAATAGTTCTTTTTGCCTCTTGTGGGCAAGGTTTGGCCCCTGTGTTGTTAATGGGCCGGTTTGGGTCCACTCTGTGCTTGAGTTGAGTCAGACCAGGTTTTTGCCAGAGATGCAGTAGCACTGAACTTCAGGGTACTCTCCCTGTGTTGTCCCCTGAGAACCTTTTGTTGCTGGAAAGGGCCTGCAGTTAGACCCAGTGTCTGCCCCCAGTTGGTGCTGTAGTTGTAGTGGTGTGTGGGGTTATCTTCCCTTCTCCCTGGGAAAGGAGTCCCTTTGAAGTGGTGCTGGCCCCTCTTGGGACTGCTTGCAAACTAACAGGTTTGTGACACTGCTTTAGAAGGCTCTGAACAAGGGCATATTGGAGGGAGCATGTTAGCAGCAGAACATGGAGTGGGGTTCACGGTGCCAGCCTGGTCTGTGCTGTGTCCCTGCAGCCTTCTGGGAAACTCTTACTGAGGCCTGCTAGGTTGGAGGGGGCAGAACTGCAGAGGTACCTGTGGATGGGGACGATGTTAGCAAGCAAGATGGGGAGTATAGGTGCTGTGCTGGTTCCCACAGGTGTATCTATGCTGTAGGGTGGGGAAGATAAGTGGTATCTGCTAGGTCTTTAGTTCCCAAGGATCTCAACCCTTCCCATACAGACTCTGAGATTAGTCAATAAATCTTCCCACATACCCCAGGCATTTTTCAAACTGCTGCTTCTGTGCTCTATCTCAGCAGGAATGTTTCTTGTTCTCTCTCTCTCTTTTTTAAAGGTTTATTTGTTTGAGAGAGAGTGTGTATACACATGTATATGGGGGGAGGTGAGGAGCAGAGGGAGAAAATCTTCAAGCAGACTCCTCCCTGAGTGTGAAGCCTGATGCAGGACTTGATCCCACAACCCAGGAACTCATGACCTGGGCCGAAATGATGCTAAATTGCCTGAGCCACCCAGACATCCCTGTTGTGTTGTCTCTTTAAGGACAGGGCCTGTACCCTCCGCACTCTCCTAGAGCAGAGCTTCCTAATTATGAATATTCCAGGTGTTAATCCCTACTGATTGTTAGGCTCCTCTGGTTTCCCAAACCAAATGTTATGGGGGATCTGTCTTCTCCATGTGGGTCCCTTGTGCCTGGGGTACCTGGTTTGGGGGTCTGGTCATCTCCCCTTTCTGCATCTGCCAGTACCTCCCTCCCACAGATAGTCTTTGGGATCCCTTTGGCTTTCCACCCTTCCTGTATTCTTTGATGTGGTGCCTTCTTTACATTTAGATGTGGAGAGTCTGTTCTGCCAGTCTTCAGGTTATTTTCTGGGTCATTTATGCTGATATAGGCGTTATCTAGTTGTTCTGTGGGATGAGGTGAGTTTAGCATTCTCCTATTCCACCACCTTTCCTGGAAATCTCCCCAGTCCGCCCTTGTAATGTATGTTGAATTTGGTTTGCTAAGATTTTGTTGGGCATTTTTGTTTCTCTGTTCATCAGTATATCGGCCCGTAATTTTCTTTTCTTTGTTGTTGTCTTTATCTGGTTTTGGTATTAGGATAATGCTAGCCCCCTAAAATGAATGTGAGAGTGATTCCTCCTATTTTTTTTGGAAGAGTTGAGTTGAGAAGGGTTGATATAATTCTTATTTTAATGTTTGGTAGAATTTATCAGTGAAGTCATCTGGTTCTGGACTTTAACCCTTTGGGAGATTTTTGATGACTCTTTCAGTCTCTGTAGTAGTTGGTCTGTTCAGATTTTGTATATATTTATGATTCAGTTTTGGTAGATTGTATGTTTCTAGGAATTTATCCATTTCCTCTAGGTTATTCAGTTTGTTGCTATAAAATTGTTCAGTCTCTTATGACCTTCTGTAAGTATGGTATCATTTTTAAAAATATTTTACTTATTTTAGAGTGAGCGTGAGTGCATGAGGGAGGGTGGAGAGAGGCAGAGGGAGAGAGAGAAGCAGACTCCCCACCTGAGCAGGGAGCCCAATGTGGTACTGGATCCCAGGACCCCATGAGTTTCTGTGCTATCGATTTTTAACATTTCTTCTTTCATTTCTGCTGTTGCGTCATCTTCTTCTTCTTCTTTTCTTTTTTTTTGTCTTGGTGACTTTAGCTGCAGGATTGTCTATTTTGTTTATCTTTTCGAAGAACCAGCTCTTAGTTTCATTGATCTTTCTATTGTCTTTTTACTCTCATGCTCTCTCCTCTAACATTGTTATTTCCTCCTTTTGCCTAACTGAGCCTTGTTTTGTCTTTTTTTTTTTTTTAACCCTAGTTCCTTGAGCTATAAAGTTAGGTTGAGATTTTTCTTCCTGTAAATTTTGCTATTTTGCCTTTCCAGTTTCATTTATCTCAAAGTATTTTTTTAATTTCTCTTTTGATTTCTTCATTGTTGCATTGCTTGCTTATTGACATGTTGTTTAGTCTCTACATATTTGTGAATTTTCCAGGGTTTTTTTAAACATGTAATTAATTTCTAGATTCATGAAAATATGCTTATATGTTTTCAGTTCTCAAATTTATTAAAATTTATAGCTCAACATATGATCTAACTTGGGAAATGTTTCATATGCACTTGAGAAGAGTGTGTATTCTGTTGATTTGGGATGGAATGTTCTGTAAATATCTGTTAAGTCTGTTCGGTGTTAAATGTGTCACAAAGGCTGATGTTTCCTTAGTGATTCTCTGTTCGTTGATGGAAGTGGGGGCATTAAAGTGCCCTGCTATTATTGTATTGCTGCCTGTTTCTCCCTTTGGATTTATTAATATTTGCTTAAATTATTTATTTTTAAAGATTAAAACAAATTTTTTAAAGTAATCTCTATATCCAACGTGAGAACTAGAGTTGCATGCTCTTCTGACTGAGTCAGCCAGGTGCCCTGCCTTGCTTTATATTTAGGTGCACCTGTGGTTGGCATGTAAATATTTACAAATGTTATATCATCTTTATTGGATTGGATTGACTCCTTTATCAGTATGTAGTGCCCTATTTTGTCTGTTATTACAGTCTTTGTTTTAAAGTTTATTTTGTTGGATACAGGTATAGCTTTCTTGTGGTTTCTATTTGCATTGAGTATCTTTCTCTATCCTTTCACTTAAAGTTTGCATATGTCTTCACATCTAAAGGGAGTATCTTGTAGGCAGTAGGTGGATGAGTCATGTGTGTTATTTATTAATTCATGCTGTTTTTTGACTTGAGAATTTAGCCCACTAACATTTAAAGTAATTGTTGATAGATTTGTGCCTGTAACCATTTTCTTAATTGCTCTCTGGATGTTTTTATGGTTCTTCTTAGTTCCTTGCTTCTCTTGATCTTTTCCTGTGTGGTTTGATGAGTTTTTTAGTGGTATGCTTATATTTTTTTTTCTCTTTATTTTTTGTGAATTTACAAGAGATTTTTGCTTTGTGGTTACTATGAGGCTTACATACAATGACATGTCTAAAATGATGTCTTTTAAGTTGATAACAACTTAAGTTTGACCCTGTTGTAAAGCTTAACATTGTTAATCCTGTCCCATCACGTTTTATGTTTGACTTCACATTTTACATCTTTTTAAAAAATATAGGAGTATTTGCTTATTTTTAGATTGTAATTCCAGTATAGTTAAGATACAGTGTTACATTAGTTTTATGTATACAAAATAGTGGTTCAACAATTCCCTACATTATCACGCAGTGCTCATCATGACAAGTGTCTCCTTAATCCCCATCATCTGTTTGAGACCTTCTCCCTCCACACCCCCTCCACCATGCCCCAGCTCTCACCTTGTTCTCTATAGTTAAGTCTTTTCTTGGTTTGTCTCTTTTTTTCCTTTGCTCATTTATTGTGTATCTTAAATTCCACGTATGATTGGAAATCATATGGTAATAGTTTACATATTTTAAAAAAACTTTTATTTGAATTTAACTAATTACATATAGTTAAATACATATAGTATTAGTTTCAGAGGTAGAGTTCAGTGATTCATCAGTTGTCTGTAAAGTCGGTGCTCATTATATCACATGTCCTTAATGCCCATCACCCAGTTACCCCAGTCTGCCCCACTACTCCCCTCCTCTCCAGCATCCCTCAGTTTATTTCCTATAGTTAAGAGTTTCTTATGGTTTGTCTCCCTCTCTGATTTCCTCTCTTTTTTTTTAATAAAGATTTTATTTATTTATTTGACAGACAGAGATCACAAGTAGGTAGAGAGGCAGGCAGAGAGAGAGGAGGAAGCAGGCTCCCTGCTGAGCAGAGAGCCCAATGTGGGGCTCAATCCCAGGACCCTGGGATCATGACCTGAGCCGAAGGCAGAGGCTTTAACTCACTGAGCCACGCAGGCGCCCCATGATTTCATCTTATTTTATTTCTCCTCTCCGTTCCCCTATGAGCCTCTGTTTTTTTTTTTTTCTTAAATTTCACATATGCTCGAAATAATATAATTGTCTTTCTCTGATTGACTTTTTTTGCTTAACGTAGTACCCTCTAGTTCCATCCACATCCATTTTCCATCTTTTGATCTTGTGTATCCCTTAACTAATTATTATACTTGTAATTATTTTTTTAGTTCTTTTTAAAAAAGATTTTCTTTATTTGAGAGAGAGCGAGAAAGTACTAGTGGAGGGAGGGGCAAAAGGAGAGGGAGAAGCGGATTTCCCTGCTGAGCAGGGAGCTCAACAGGAGGCTTGATCCCCGACAGTGAAATCATCATCTGAGCTGAAAGCAGCTACTTAATTAACTGAGCCACCCAGGCACGCCTAGTTCCTTAACTTCCACAATTTGTTCTTTTTGTTCAGTTATTCTTTTTTTTTTTTTTTAAAGATTTTATTTATTTATTTGTCATAGAGAGAGAAGCGAGAGCAAGCATAGGCAGACAGAGTGGCAGGCAGAGGCAGAGGGAGAAGCAGGCTCCCTGCCAAGCAAGGAGCCCGATGTGGGACTCGATCCCAGGACGCTGGGATCATGACCTGAGCCGAAGGCAGCTGCTTAACCAACTGAGCCACCCAGGCGTCTCTGTTCAGTTATTCTTGATAAGTATCTGATTTTATTTCGTAATTTTAAAAAATGGATGCTCTTTAGTCACTTTGAAACTCTTAAGTGTATGTATGTTAATGTCATTCTAGGGTTAACCTATTTCCATTTTGTTACAAATAAAACCGTTTCCTGATTTTTTTTTTTTTTAAAGATTTAGTTATTCATTTTGGAGCGGCAGTGTGGAGGGGCAGAGGGAGAGAGAAACTCAAGCAAACTCTGCACTGAGCACAGAGACTGACGCATGTTTAGATCCCACAAATCTTGAGATCATGATCTGAGCTGAAACCAAGAGTCGATGCTTAATCACCTGAGCCATCTAGGTCCCCCAGACTTCCCCTTTTTAGTCATACAGTTCTCTTATCTTTTGACAAACCTATATGGTTGTGTAATTAATACCACAGTCTGGTTTTAAATATTTACATCTCCTCAAAACATTTCTTAGTCATTCTTCTCTTTTTACTGTTACTCCCTATTAACTATTGGTTTATTTTTTCACTTATTTTCCCTTTTTAGAATGTCCTGTAAATGGAAGCATACGGTATATAACTGTTTGTGTCTGTTGCCTTTGACTTGGTGTAATTTTGAGATCTTGATGTTCTTAGGTGTGTATCAGTAGTTTGTTCTTTTTATTGCTGAATAGCATTTTGTTGTATGGCTGCACCACATTTTCTCTGTTCACCTGTTGATGGACATTTGAGTTTCCAGTTTGGGGCACTTATGAATACAGTAGTCATAAATATTTGTGTACAGTTTTGTTTTTGCAGACATATGTTTTTATTTTTCTCAGATATAAATTTAGGAATGGGATTGCTGGGTTCAATGGTGAGTGATTGCCTAAGTTTATAAGAAACCTGCCGGGCACCTGGGTGGCTCAGTGGGTTAAGCCTCTGCCTTTAGCTCAGGTCCTGATCCCAGGGTTCTGGGATCGAGTCCCGCATCGGGCTCTCTGCTCAGCGGGGAGCCTGTTTCCTCTTCCGTTCTCTCTCTGCCTGCCTCTCTGCCTACTTGTGATCTCTCTCTCTCTGTCTCTGTGCCAAATAAATAAATACAATCTTAAAAAAAAAAAAAAAAAGAAACCTGCCAACTCTCTTCCAAAGTGGCTGTACCATTTTATAATATATACATATATATGTATAATATGATTGTGTTTGCCTTCTCAACATATTTTATTTGTGTTATTTTATTTTAAGTATTCCTTATTTCATCTTGATCACCCAGTATGGGGCTTGAACTCATGAACCTGAAATCAAGAGTCACATGCTCTTCTGACTGAGCCAGCCAGGTACCCCTCAGCATTATGTTTTAAAGGTTAATCCATGTTGTAGTATGTATCAGTCAGTACTTTATTCCTTTTCATTGCTGAGAAATATACCATTGTAGGACTGTACCACTTTGTATTTATCCACTCATCAGTTGATGGGGACAGTTTAGTTGTTCCCACTTTTTGACTATCATGAATAATCTGCTTTGAATATTTGTGAGTGTGTGTTCATTTCTCTTGGCTATATTCCTAGAAGTTAAATAGCTGTGTCATAATTAACTCTATGTTTAACATTTTGAGGAACTGCCACAATGTTTTCCATAGCAGCTATGCTATTTTACATATCCACCAGTAATGTATGAGGGTTCCATTTTCTCTATATCCTATCCAACATTTGTTATTTTCTTCATTATTTACATCCCAGTGGGTGTGATCATGCTTTTACTTTTAACCTATATATGTGTTTTTTTTTTAGGTAGATTTATTGGTGATTGTGTAGCTGGGTCATGATATTTAATCCAGTCTGACAATTTGTGCCTTTTTTTTTTTTTTAAAGATTTTATTTATTTATTTGACCGATGGATATCACAAGTAGGCAGAGAAGCAGGCAGTGAGAGAGGAGGAAGCAGGCTTCCTGCTGAACAGAGAGCCCGATGAGGGGGCTTGATCCCAAGATCCTGGGATCATGACCTGAGCCAAGGCAGAGGCCTTAAACTACTGAGCCACCCAGGCGCCCCCAATTTGTGCCTTTTTTTTTTTTTTTTTTAAGATTTTATTTATTTATTTGACAGACAGAGATCACAAGTAGGCAGAGGCAGGCAGAGAGAGAGAGGAGGAAGCAGGTTCCCGGCTGAGTAGAGAGCCCGATATGGGGCTCGATCCCAGGACTCTGAGACTGTGACCTGAGCTGAAGGCAGAGGCTTTAACCCACTGAGCCACCCAGGCGCCCCTCAATTTGTGCCTTTTAATTAGGGTGTTCAGATCATTTATTTTTCAAGTAATTGTTGCTGTGGTGGGATTGAAATCTACCACTCTGCTACTTGTTTTCTTTTTGTTTCATTTGTTCTTTATTCCTTTTCCTTTTTTCCTGCCTTTTAGGTTATATATATATTTTATATGTATATATTTATATACTTTATATATAAATATATATTTTAAATGTATTTATATATATATAAATGTATCCTATTTTTTGTTAAGTTTTTTTTCTCTTTGATTAGTTTTTATTTCTATATATATAAAATATATTTAAGATTTATTTATCTCAGAGAGGGAACATGTGTGGCAGGGAGGAGCAGAGGGAGAAGGAGGAAGAGAAACTCAAGCAGATTCTGCACTGAGCAGAAAACACAAAGCCCAACATGAGGCTCAATCTTATGACCCGGAGATCATAACCTGAGCTGAAACAAGAGTTAGATGTTTAACAAACTGTGCCACCCAGGCACTACACTTTTAGATAATTTTTTTATGGTCCTATTTTATCTTCATTTTTGGCTTATGAGTCTTTAGTTTAAAAAAATCAGTGATTTTCCTGTTTTTACAATATGTTTTTATTACAATCTACCTTTAAGTACTATTATATTGCTTCATCTTTAATATATTTCAAATCCCTTCCCACATTCCTTTTTTTTTTTCTTTTTACTGTGATACCTTTTACATGTTATAGTTGATTTGTTTTTTTAAAAGATTTTACTTATTTCTTAGAGAAAGCAAGAGTATGCACAATCCGGAGAGCAGCAGGTAGAGGGATAAGCAGATTCCCCCACTGAGCAAGGAGCCCAATGCGGGACTTGATCCCAGGACCTTGGGATCATGACCTGAGCCAAAGGCAGACACTTAACCAACTGAGCTACCCAGGTTTCCCTATAGATTGCTTTAGGAGTTGGCAAGGAGTTTGTTTTGTAATGGGCCAGGCACTAAATATTTTTGACTTTGCTGGCCATATGATATCTGTCACAACAGTCTCTCTTAACTCTGCCTTTGCTGTGAGAATATCCATAGACATTATAAAAGCAAATGTGCCCGGATTGGACTGCTAGCCATAGTTTGCCAGTCTCTGCATTAGGCTGTCACCTATCTTTTTTTTTTTTTTTTTTTAAGATTTTATTTATTTATTTGAGAGACAATGAGTGAGAGAGAGCATGAGAGAGAAGTTCAGAGGGAGAAGCAGACTCCCCAAGGAGCTGGGAGCCCAATGCAGGACTTGATCCTGGAAGTCCGGGATCATGACCTGAGCCGAAGGCAGTCGCTCAACCAACTGAGGCACCCAGGCACCCTGTCACCTATCTTTTAAAATGATTAACAGTAGGGGAGCCTGGGTAGCTCAGTTGGTTGAGCATCTCACTCTTGTTTTGGGCTCAGGTCGTGATCTCAGAATCATGGAATCAAACCCCACACTGGGCTCATGCTCAGCATGGAATCTATTTGGCCCTCTCCCTCTGCTCTCTCCCTGCTTGTGCTCTCTCCCCCTCTTTTTCTCTCAAGTAAATAAATAAAATCTTTTTAAAGTGACAATAAAAAAAGGTCTCTTACATTCATCTTAATTTATACTGTCTCCAGTGCTTTTCATTTCTTCGTAAGTCGCCTTGTTATACTCCTGCTAAGGAACTAATTTTAACACTTTTTACGGTCTATATTTGTCAAAATAAATTGCCTCTGCCTTTTTTTAAAAAATTTTTCTTTATTTTTAAAAAGTATTTAAAAAAATTATTTCTTAGAGACAGAGTGTGCATGAGTGGGGAGAGGGATAGAGGGCGATAAAGAATCCTCAAGCAGACTCCCCACTGAGCCCACCATGGAGACTGACTTAGGGTTTGATCCCAGGACTCTGGGATCATGACCTGAGCTGAAGGCAGAGGCTTTAACCCACTGAGCCACTCAGGAGCCCCTCCTTCATTTTTGAAAGATATTTTCACTTTGTATGTACTTCTGGGGCAATAACTTTTTCCTTTCAGTACTTTGAAAATGTAAGTCCATTGTCTACTGCCATATATAATTTGTGACGAGAAGTTTGTTGTGTCTCTTTGTTTTTCTGAACATAATCCGTCATTTCTCTGGATGCCCCTAAGATTTTCTGTTTATCTTTGAGTTTCAGTAGTTTGATTATGCTACCTGTTTACATCTTTTGTTTTGTTTTGTTTTGCTTGGGTTTCTCCAGGTGTCTTGGAACTGTGATTTGGTGGTTTTTTTGTTTGTTTGTTTTGTTCTTTAATTTGTTTTAGGAAATTCTTGTTCATTATTTCTTCAGGTGCTTCTGCTTCACTCTTTCCTTCTGTATCTCTAATCACACACGTTGGACCTCTCAATATGTTTTCTTAGGTCTTGCGTGCTGTTTCCTATTTTTTTGTTGTTTATTTTTTTAATAGTTTTTTCTCTTAGTTTGATTAATTTTTATTAACCCATCGTCAAGTTTACTTGAACTTTGCCATCCATCTAATTAGGAACACTGTAAATAAAAGCCTGTGCTGGAGATTTTTAAACCATACAGTAGGCCGAATTTGGACCATAACCCATGAGGAGGCCAGTTATGGTTACACATTCTTTGATTCTTTTTTTAAGTTAAGACTTTTTAAAAAAAATTTTTAGGAAATGTAGGATTACTTTTATTTTATTTATTTATTTATTTTTTAAGATTTTATTTATTTATTTGACAGAGAGAGATCACAAGTAGACAGAGAGGCAGGCAGAGAGAGAGAGTGAGAGAGGGAAGCAGGCTCCCTGCTGAGCAGAGAGCCCGATGTGGGACTCGATCCCAGGACCCTGAGATCATGACCTGAGCTGAAGGCAGCGGCTTAACCCACTGAGCCACCCAGTTGCCCCTGTAGGATTACTTTTAGTGAGACTTCAGCAACTCTTAGCACTGCTCACCAAAGTTTTATAAGTTGTTAATTATTTAATTTTGTGTCTTACTTTTAGAAATAGTTCACAATCTGCCTGATTTGCTTTTTGTTATCTACTTAAAAAAAAATAAAAATAGCAGAGCCCTTATATTCCAGTAAGAACTGATACCTGAAACTAATATAATGTTACATGTTGGTTATATCCCACTTAAAAAAAGATACCCAAGTTTTTGGGTTTTGCTTTTTGTTTTTTTGAGTAAAAATGAAAATTTTTTTTATGTCATGCTTAACTATTTAAAAAAAAAATTGAACTCCTAGCTTTTGTCTTGAAAAGTTATTTACATTCTGAGAATAAAAATGTAAAGATTACACTCTTCCTACATAACTGATGTATCTTTAGTCAAATTAAAAAAGAATTCCATTTCACTGTATATTTCATTTTTTTCTTGTGTTGAATTTTAAAAATATTTTTATCTTTTAATTGAATTGGGATCACCAGTGGGATGAGGCAAAGAAGCAAGATAGACTCACTCATTTTGTATTGTCTTTATTTAGGATTTTATTTATTTATTTGACAGAGGCATAGCACAGGCAAGGAGAGCAGCAGGTACAGGGTGAGGGAGAAGTAGGCTCTCCACCAAGCAGAGAGCCCAATGTAGGGCTTGATCCCAAGACTCTGGGATCATGACCCAAGCTGAAGGCAGCTGCTTAACCGACTGACCCACCGGTGCCTCTGTTTTAAGTAGGCTCCACACTCAGCATGGAGCCCAACGTGGGGCTTGAACTTAAAACTCTGAGATCAAGACCTGAGCTTGAGATCAAGAGTCAGATGCTTAACCAAATGAGCCACCCAGGTGTCCCAAGATAGACTCATTCTTATTTTTTTTTAGATTTTATTTATTTACTTGACAAAGAGAGAGCACAAGTAAGCAGAGCAGCAGGCAGAGGGAGAGAGAGAAGCAGGCTCTCTGCTGAGCAGGGAGTCGGATGTGGGGCTCCATCCTAGGACCCTAGAATCACCACCTGAGCCAAAGGCAGCCAGCCGCTTAACCAACTGAGCCACCCAGGCACCCCTTTTCATTCTTTACTGTGCCACTTAATTTGTGAATGCCCTAAATACTGTATGTTTTCAGATATCCTCCAGAAGTTTCTCACCCAGGGGAGCCTGGGTGAATCAGTCGTTGGGTGTCTGCCTTTGGCTCAGGTCATGGTCCCAGGGATTGAGGGTCCTGGGATTGAGCCCTCGTTGGGCTCCCTGCTCAGTGGGGAGCCTGGTTCTCCCTCTCCTACCCCCTGTGCTTGTATTCCCTCTCTCACTGTCTTTTTCTCTTTGTCAAATAAATAAATAAAATCTTAAAAAAAAAAAAAAAGTAAATAAAAGTTTCTCACCCATATAAACTACATTATCATAACCATATTACTGTGTCTAAATACTCTGTGTCAGGTGAGCATACCCAAAAGACAACATTGTCACTCATCTTGGGTTATATTTTGGGTAGGCAAACAACACTCTTAATTCCTGCTGAGATGTAAGAAAGTGGAAGTCAGGGGGCCTGGGTGGCTTAGTTGGTTAAGCGGTTGCGTTAGGCTCAGGTCATGATCCCAGAGTCCCAGGATTGAGTCCTGCATCAGGCTCCCAGCTGCATGGGGCGTTTCCTTCTCCCTCTGACCTTCTCTCCTCTCATGTTCTCTCTCACTGTCTCTCAAATAAATAAATCTTAAAAAAAAAGAAGTAATGTACCAACCTGCTGGACAGCTCAGAACATAACCTCTGACATTTCTCAGGAAGCAAACACAAAAGCCATCATAAAAATTATGTATTTAAAAAAAATGTGTATTTTAGGTGGCATTATTCTAAATAAATTAGGAAATTAAATAGGAGGCTACTTGGGCTTGGAAGTTGACAGTGCAGGGCCAGTTAGCATTGGTTTCCAGTGTAAAGGCCTTTTATAAAGCGGTGACTCTAGTCTAGAATATATAATCCTGAATATTGTAAGCACATTCTTTGCATGTTATTTATCATATAAAAATAACTTTCCTCTTGAAAGTTTATTTTTCCTTTGTGGCACATTTTGAACTGCAGAATCCTTTATCTACCATTTGGCTTTCCATAAGCTATCAGGCAGGATCTCTGTGAGATTCTCTACTTTGAGAAACTATGTGCCTAATATTTGTTTATGATATGTGACTCATTATTACATTATTATGTGTTTTCAAAATAGTGTCTGATAATTCAGTGCCTTTTAACAATAGATAAAATGTTTCTAAAGACTTTTTCCAAAAATTCAGATGTTTCTTGGGGCGCTTCCCAGTCTTCATTGGATTTGTGGTTGGTGTTTTTTCAAAAATAAAGGACTAAACTAAAATTTCTAGAAGTTTTTTTTTTTTGTTTGTTTAAATTTTACAGTGTAATTGCTCATTGAGGTAAACATTTGTGTCTACTCAGTACTCATCCTTGTTTAAAACTTTTGTGATTGAGATGTCCTTAGGCTTATAGTAAATTGGCTAGCTTCAGTGACATCTCTCTGGCCTTTGAAGTTGGCGCAATCCATTATAGCTACCTAAGGGTTGTGTGGCTATGGAAAAACATATTTTTGTTGTTGAGTGTTCTTGCTTTCTAGTAATTTTATTTTCTGCTCAAGGGATTTAGTATCTGTTCAGATATTTTATTTTTAAAGGCCACATAAGTAATGACTTGATCTCTAATCTTAGCTTTGAAAATTTCCCAGACACTAATAAAGGTAATGTCTGATGACCTATTACATGAAAATACTACTCACTGGCCAGCAATCAGTGCTATTTAAAAATGTGTATTTTATTCTGAAAATTATTTCTATGGCTAAAGGCTTTGTTAATAAAATTGTGCATCTAATAACATAATTTGGTGACTTTAGGCCTAGATTTATAGTAACTTTTTACATATCACTGAGACAGTATAGTTTAAAACACTTTGCTCTTCAAAAACTACTTAATTCTTTTTTTTTTTAAGATTTTTTAAAGATTTTGTTTATTTTTGAGAGAGAGAGAGAGAGAGAGCACAAGCAATGTGAGAGGCAGAGGGACAGGACAAGCAGACTCCCCACTTAGTGAGGAGCCCAGCATGGGGTTTGATCCCAGGACGTGGAGATCATGACCTGAGCTGAAGGCAGCTGCTTAACTGACTGAGCCACTCAGGCTCCCCTGTACTAAATAGTTCTGAGAAAAATATTCAATAAATCATAGTCTTACCAGAAACAGCACCTGTCTCTTGGGCTAGTAAGAATTTTTGGTCATAAAATGTTCTATAGTAATCCTTATTTTGCCTGAATGTGCACTATCTTGGCAGTGACTGTATGAGTATGATTTTAACGAAGGGATCAGCCTACTGCTGAAGACCAGGGTTATCAGTTAAATCATGTGAACTGTCCACATAAGGACATTAACAAGGTTGATTATTAGTGGAGTGAAAGAGAACTTTACCGGGTTGTATTATATATGACAGGGTGTATTTATAAAGAAGAGGAACAGTTTTCTCCCACTGGTCTGGACAAAGCTGGAGTTGCCATTTGTGGTCTGTCTTTACTTGTTTTATATCTATAATAACAGATCCTCTTGGTAAAAACCTGCCCTAGGCACAGTGATGGTTTTTTGTTTGTTTAGCTTTGTGTTGTTGTTTGTGGTTGGTAGAGAAAACTGCATATTGCTGCCTTGATAATGTTTTCTTATTTGGCATTCTGTTAAAGGGAGATATACAGGTCAGTGAATCAGAATAGAGAGCCCAGAAGTAAACTCATGCATATATATAGTCAATTTATGACAAAGGAGACAAGGATGTACAGTAGGGAAAGGGTAGTCTCTTCAGTAAATGGTGCTGGGAAAACTGGATCACAATCTTACTTCATATTCAAAAATTAACTAAAAGTGCCTTAAAAACTTCTAAAATATTACGAAGAACTCATACAACTCAACAACAGCAACAAAAAACAATCTAGTTAAAAAATGGGCAGAGTGAATAGATGTTTTTCCAAAGAAGACATACAGATGGCCAAAAAATATACAATAAAACACATACCCGCCCCCTCCACATGCACATAGGAATAGTACTCAGCCATAAAAAATAATGAAATATTGTAATTTATGACAACATAGATGTAGCTAAAAGGTATCAGTCAAAGTGAAATAAGTCAGAAAAAGACAAATACCAAGCTATTTCTCTATCAGTGGAGTCTAAAAATACAGAACAAAGAAAACAAAACCCAGACTCATAGATGCAGAGTTTAGGGGTGGGGAGCGGTTGGGATGCAAAAATTGGTCAAGGGGATTAAGAGGTTCAAATTTCTAGTTATAAAATAACTTCAGTCTTGGGGATATAATGTACAGCATGGGGAATACAGTCAATAATAATATATTAACTTTATATGGTTAGAGATGATAACTAGACTTACTGTGGTAATCAGTTTATAGTATATACAAATATTGAATCACTGTGTTGTACACGTGAGACTATTAGTGAGACTAATAGAATATTATTTGTCAACTGTACTTCAGTAAAATCAACAACAAAAAAAATGAAGTTTAGTTCTTTGTTGCTAAACTCTAAGTTATAAAAGTGAAGAAACTCTCTGCCTAATTAATTTCAGCCTTTAATGGAAATGTGTTATAGCCTAGTTGGACACTTGATTCCAGTAGAAGGGAAATAATTCATTCACTTTTTTGAGGATAGAAAATAGTTCTTCTTCCTTTCTCTACAGCAAAAATCATGAACGTATGTTCACAAAACGTATTCAATGTTAGTTTTTAAAGTTTCTGCGTATTTCCTCTCATCAGTTGTAAATAATGTATCTGACTATAAAATGGAAAAAGTTGAAATTTTCCACTTGTGCATTTTGAGCTTCTCAGAGGTATTATAAAACTCTGGAAATAATAATAAAAGATACTAGGCTTTATACAGTGCTTTTTGTTTGAGGAACTCCTATAAACACTAATGCATTGATCCTAACACAGTACTTGATTGTGACTTTAAAAGGTCATGAGTTAGTGCTGTTACAAAAAAAAGTTTAAAAAGATTGGAGGGGGAGCTCTAACTTATAAAAATTGTTTAAAAAATATCTAGATAAAGGTTGATCTAGACAACAGAAAAAATAAAAAGGGAGATTTTTGTTATTTAACTTTTCTCTTAGTCTGTGATAGATTTTTATCCCTTTAATTTTTTCCATTTATTTATGAATCTTAAAGTCTGATTCCCTTCTTAGAGTAGTAAGCAGAATTGTTTTTTAAATTTTTAGCTCTTCTCAGCCAAGGCTTAAGCCTGTGATGGTTTCCTGAGTTTGTCACATTAACATAGCAATGCATTTTATTGGTCCTGAATTAGGAGATCATTGTTTTAATTTTCTTAGTTTAATATTTATGGTATGTAGCTGTTGATTTTGATGATTATGGTGGTCATGTGGCTTAATACTCAACTTTTTTGTGTTTTGTAGGTTTATTCTTCAGTCCAAGGAGGTAATTCACAGTCAACTATTAGAGAAACAGAAAATAGCAGAGGAAAAAATTAAAGAATTAGAGGTAAGTTTTAAGTGAATATTGACAGTAAATTTTAAGAAAAAGCTAATTATCTCACTGTGTGATGTTAAGTGAAAACATATGCCTGCCAAAGTCATGTAATATTTTCATTTTTTCAAATTGTGTTAGAACAATAAACCAATCATATTCATGACTGTGTAAGATTCCACCCCTCTCCCTGCAAAGGAACGAAAAAAGGAGGGAAGGAAGGAAGAAAACAGAATAGTTTCTTGGAAATTTAGAGAGTTTTGAAGATGGGATGCTGTTAATCTGAATGTATTTTCTCCATTGCCTTCAAAAGAACATGTCTGTTTTAAAAACAAAGCAGGGGTGCCTGGGCATCTCAGTAAGTTGGGTGTCCAACTCTTGGTTTTGACTTGGGTTGTGGTCTCAGTGTGGTGAGACTGAGCCCTGCGTTGCGCTCCCTCCTCAGCACATAGTGTGCTTAGGTTTCTGTCTCCTTATGCCCCTCCCATTCGTTCTCTCTCTCACTCCTGCTCTCTCAGTAAAAATAGAAAAATCTTTAAAAAAAGGGTGGGGGGCACCTGGGTGGCTCAGTCATTAAGTTTCTGCCTTCAGCTCAGGTCATGGTCCCAGGATCCTGGGATTAAGCCCCACATCGCATCGGGCTCCCTGCTCTGTGGGAGGCCTGCTTCTCCCTCTCACACTCCCTTTGCTTGTGTTCCCTCTCTTGCTGTCTTTCTGTCAAACAAATAAATAAAATCTTAAAAAAAAAAAAAAGGATAACACATATATGTTTAAACACCACATATTGTGGTGGGCTGGCTTGAGAGTGGGTAATGATAATAGTATTTAAAGGGTCTTGATGTTTGTCTCTTACGTATTGTAATTCATCTAAAGTAGATAGGTATAACTATCTGAAGGATGGTTCTGCAATGAGGAAAAAAGTTTCTCTCTCTCTTTGTTTTTTTTTTTTTGCTAGGGAAAAAGGTGATGACAGAGTAACTTAGTAAATTCTTGGATAATTGGAATTTATTACATTTTCCATATACATTAAGACCTTTGATGAGATATTCTTCTTGGGCTTGAGTAGAAGGTCCATCCTATATATAGTAAAAGTTGGCCCGGGCAAAAGACTGGTTGTTATTTCTTTGGGGCCAAGATTTCCTGAAATGGGGGTGGTTGCAATGACTTCATAGGTCACTTTATCTAATTTTTGTGAGTACTGTTTGAGGCAGTAGTTCAGAATCTGACTCAGCCCTCTACGGAATTGGTGAGACACCCCCTGTATCCTCCTGGGGATTTCTTAGGGGCACCAACTTGGCATGGCCTGACTGTGTAGTGTCTTAGGTTACTTAGGTTTATTTTTGACTACTGACCATAATTTAAACAAACTTGATAATAGATTTATAGCTTAGAAAGGTGTTTTGTAAAAACAAAACAATTAAGCATGCAAGCAAAAGACAAAAAAAGAAAAACTTAACTTTTAGTGACCAGGTTGTTATTGTGTCCTATTTTATCATTCTTGTTAGCCCAACTGTTCTAGATTGAATTTTATATCTTCTACTGTTCTCAAAGTAACTTTTTTTTTTTTAAAGATTTTATTTATTTATTTGACAGACAGAGATCACAAGTAGGCAGAGAGGCAGGCAGAGAAAGAGGAGAAAGCAGACTTCCTGCTGAGCAGAGAGCCCGATGTGGGTCTTGATCCCAGGAGCCTGAAGGCAAAGGCTTTAACCCATTGAACCACCCAGGCACCCTCAAACAAAGTAACTTAAAAAAACTCAAAATAGGGGCGCCTGGGTGGCTCAGTGGGTTAAGCCGCTGCCTTCGGCTCAGGTCATGATCTCAGGGTCCTGGGATCGAGTCCCGCATTGGGCTCTCTGCTCAGCAGGGCGCCTGCTTCCTTCTCTCTCTCTCTCTGCCTGCCTCTCAGTGTACTTGTAATTTCTCTCTGTCAAATAAATAAATAAAATCTTAAAAAAAAAAAACTCAAAATAAAACTATTTCATGTAGATAAATGAAAACCTGTTTTTGCAGCTGTAGGTAAATACATCTAAAAATTATCCTGATGAATAAGTAACCAGATGTAAAGTACTGTGTATATGACTCTCTTTTTATGAAAACACAGAAAGTAAGAGCTCTGTATAAACATTCAGAATGATATGTCAGTGGGAGGGCGCCTGAATGGCTCTGTCTCTTAAGCATCTGCTTTCAGCTCAGGTCATGATCCTGGTTCTGGAATCAAGGCCCTTGTTGGGCTCCTGAGGAAGGAGCCTGCTTTTTTCTCTCCCTCTGGTGTTCCCCCTGCTTGTGCTTTCTCTCTCTCTCTCTGTCAAATAAATAAAATCTTTAAAAAAAAAAATATGTCCGTATATGTATTACATTAACCCTGGTTACCCTACGGAAATTAGGTGGGATATGGGCATGAAATTATTTTTTTTTATAATCTTTGCATTGGATAAATTATAGCAAGCACGTGTTAACTTCTATAATTGAAAAGAATATTACGGTAAAATTGCCACAGATGATTTTAGCATACTGTTCAGTTTTGATATATGTTAGGATTTTTTTTTTTTTTAAAGTAAGCTTGAAGTCACGATCCTGACATCAAGACCTGAGCTGAGATTAAGTTTTGGATGATTAATCAACTGAGCCTCTCAGACACCCCAGGAAATTTTTTTCCCCAAGTTACCTTTTTTTGGAGTTTTTCAAATATTGGTAGAGTATCCTGAATCTGCCAGATAATAGAAATAGATTAGCTGGCTTGTTGGTACTATTTGAAATGCTAATTGCAGCTACAAAAATGTTGCACAGTTAAACATCTTCTTTGCTAGAACATTTCACTGTGTTTTTTTCTTTTTAATCTTTTATTTTACATGTTTTTTAATATGACAAAAGCATCATAATGTGTACTGTAAAAAAAAGAAAAATAGCCAATAAATACAGCATGATTAAATGAAGATGGTGTTTTCCCCTCTTCCCTGCACATCCCCAGATGTCACCTCTGCAGTTTGGTGTGTATCATTCCAAACTTTATTTTATAAACAAATTCATACACATGGATATACTTTTTTAAAAACAACTTTATTTTCTAAAAATATTTTTATTGGAGAGAGGGAGAGAGAGGCAGGCAGAGGGAGAAGCAGGCTCCCCACTGAGCCAAGGACCCCAATCAATGCAGGACTCGATCCCTGGGATCGTGACCCGAGCCAAAGGCAGACACTTAACCAATTGAGCCACCCAGGTGTCCCTATACTTTTTTTTTTTTTTTAGATTTTATTTATTTGACAGTAGGCGGAGAGGCAGACGGGGGAGGGGGGAGCAAGCTCCCTGCTGAGCAGAGAGCCCGATGTGGGGCTCGATCATGACCTGAGCCTTCGGCATTGGCTTTAACCCACTGAGCCACCCAGGTGCCCCACTGTACTTTTTTTTTTTTTTTTAAATAAAGAGGAGTTATGCTGTGTATACTGGTTTTCATCATTTGACAGTTTATCTTTCCATTTCTAGTTTATATTTTCCACTTTCTTGTTTTCTACTTCTCTTATCGTTGTAGGTTACCCAGTATTTAATTAATTGCATGATCCCTATCTCTGCATTTAGTATACTTTCCAATACTGCCCTAATATGTATTTTTAATAGTATCTCCCACTACACCCTCTCTTCTCTCCCCTTGAGTAATCCTATACTTTGCACTGCCGTACTCTTATAGTTTTGTTACCTCAGCCTGAAATGTATGCATGTACACAAGCCCACATGTGAACTAATGCATACATACATTGTTAATTGTAGTGTTCAGATTCTTTGTGTTTCTTACTGATTTTTTTTTTTTTTCTGATTATTCAGTTAATTATTGAGAGAGAAGTGTCAAATCTCTATGGTGAGGGCGCCTGGGTGGCTCAGTGGGTTAAGCCACTGCCTTCGGCTCAGGTCATGATCTCAGGGTCCTGGGATCGAGTACCGCACCGTGCTCTCTGCTTGGCAGGGAGCCTGCTTCCTCCTCTCTCTCTCTCTGCCTGCCTCTCTGCCTACTTGTGATCTCTCTCTGTCAAATAAATAAATAAAAATCTTTAAAAAAAAAAAACTCTATGGTGATACATACCAGTTTTTCCATTTTATAGCTTAGTGGGCACTGGTGTTTAGTGATCACTCTCTGTGTAGTTAAGTGCTCATTATTATTGTATACATAGTTTGGAGGATAGGTTTCATTTTGCTTTATATATCTGGGAATTTCTCAGGTCTTTTAAATATAATATTCCACTGACTTCTGGCTTCTATTGTTGCTGGTAAGAAGTCATCTGTCAGCTTAATTGTTGTTCCTTTGTCTTTTTTCTCTGGTTACTTTTCTTTTCTATTTTTTTAAAAGATTTTATTTATTTATTTATTTGACAGATAGAGATCACATGTAGGCAGAGAGGCGGGCAGACAGAGAGGAGGAAGCAGGCTCCCCACTGAGCAGAGAGCCCGACATGGGGCTCGATCCCAGGACCCTGGGATCATGACCTGAGCTGAAGGCAGAGGCTTTAACCCACTGAGCCACCCAGGTGCCCCTCTCTGGTTACTTTTATGTATTTATTTAAAATATTTATTTATTTGAGAGAGCCTGTACACGAGTCGGGGATGGAGTAGAGGAAGAAGAAGAGAGAGTATCCTCAGACACCCCGCTGAGCGAGGAGCCAGACATGGGGCTGGATCCCAGGACCTCAAGATCGTGACCTGAGCCAAAACCAAGAGTTAGCTGCCCAACTGGCTAATCGACACAGGCACCCCTCTGGTTACTTTCTTTCCTTCTTTCTTTCTTTTTTTTTAAGATTTTATTTATTTGAGAGAGAGAGAGATAGTGGGAGAGAATACAAGTGGGGGTAGGGAGAGAGAGAAGCAGGCTCCTTGCTGAGCAGGGACTCTGATGTGGGGTTTGATTTCAGGACCCTGGGACCATGACCTAAGCCAAAGGCAGATGCCTAACGGACAGAGCCATCCAGGTGCTCCCACTCTGATTACTTTTAATATTCTTTTTGTCTTTCATGTTTTGTGGTTTCTTTGGGATATGTTTAAGTATGGAGTTAGTCTTTTTATTATTTTATTTTCCTTTTTTTTTAAAAAGATTTTATTTATTAATCTGACAGAATGAGAGAGCACTATCAGGGGGGACAATGGGGAGAGAGAGGGAGAAGGAGACTCCCTGCCAAAGCAGGGAGCCAGATGCGGCGCTCTATCTCAGGACCATGGGATTATGACCTGAGCCAAAGGCAGATGCCTAACCATCTGAGCCACCCAGGTACCCCATACCCATATTTTCTTAATCCTACTTGGTTTAAGTTGGGTTTCCTGAATCTGAGGATTAAGATCTTCCATCAGCTCTGGAAAATTCTTTTTTTTCTTTTTCTTTAAAAGATTTTATTGTGTTTCTTAGAGACAGAACAGGAACTGGGGGGAAGGAGGTGAGGGGGAGGGAGAAGCAGACTCCCCACTGAGCTGGGAGCCCCATGTTGGGCTCCATGCTAGGACATTGGGATCATGACCTTATTAGAAGGTAGACACTTAATCGATTGAGCCACCTGGGCCCCCCAGTTCTAGAAAATTCTTATATTTCTGAATATTATTTCTTCCCTATTTTCTCTATTAAGTGGTATTTCCTTCTGGAATTCCTCCCCCCACCCCCACCTTTAAAGCAGCTGTTTCCACCATCGGCAGTCACATCTTTTTGTTATTGTTGTTAAAGATTTTATTTATTTATTTGACAGAGAAAGAGCACAAGCAGGGGGAGCAGCAGGCAGAGGGAGAGGGAGAAGCAGGCTTCCCACTGAGCAAGGGGGCTGACGTGGAGCTCAATCCCAGGACCCTGGGATCATGACCTGACACATAGGCAGCCTCTTAACCCACTGAGCCACCCAGGCACCCCTGCAATAGCATCTTAACTGGCTGTTTTAGTTTTTTCTTTTTCACATCTCTGGTTTCCCCCTCATCAATTCTTTTAATGTATTTAAGCTAGAATATCCTTTGTTACATATTAGGAAATCTGGTCCTGTTATGCCTGTGTAAAACCCATCATTGTTCTTGGGTAAAGTTCAGACTTGTTAACATACCTTCAAGGCTTTTTGTGAAATGACTCCTGTCTATTTCTCTCATCTCCCTCATTTCCTTTGCCTTCTTTTCTTTTCTTTCTTTTTTAAAGATTTTATTTATTTGAGAGAAACTGAAACAGATAGTGAGAGAGCATGAGTGGGGAGGAGAGAGAGAAGCAGCCTCTCGACCAGTGGGGAGAGCAATATGGGGCTAGATCCCAAGATCCTGGGATCATGACCTGAGCTGAGGGAAAATGCTTCATCAACTAAGCCACCCAGGTGCCCCTCTTTGCTGCCTTTTACATTTTATACTCCAGCCTTTCAGAAATAATTCTGTTTTTAGAACTTGCTGTGCTTTCTTTGTTTCTATTAGATCTTTGGAAAAAATAATTTCCTCCACTGGGGAACTTTCTCCTCCTGTAGTTATTAGTGGCTCCATATATTAATACTCAAGATCTTAGTTTAGGGCTACTTCTAGGAAGCATTTTCTGATTCCTCAGTCTTAAATCAGGTCCTTTTTCCTTATTCTCTCTAATGATTTTATCAGTTTCATACCACAGTATGGTAATTTGAGCATAAAAACTATCACCACTTGAGATAATTACAAATAGGGTTTCCTGGGGGCATCTGGGTGACTCAGTTGGTTAAGCGGCTGCCTTGGGCGCAGGTCGTGATCTCAGGGTCCTGGGATCAAGTCCTGTGTTGGTCTCCCTACTGAGTGAGGAGTCTGCTTCTCCCTCTGTCCCTCCCCACTGCTTGCTCTCTCTCTCTCCTCTTTCTCTTTCAGGTACTAATACCCTGCCTTCATGTTCCTTTCATATAGGGAGTTATGTTACTTACTGCAAGGGTAAAGGCAAGTACTAGCTAATTGGGCAGGTAGTCTTACTGTCTTTTCTGTCTTTTTATTCTTAACACTCCTGTGTTTACAAAATACTACCCAAATGTTGGGTTATTCTTTGAACCGTAGTCATTTTACTGGGATTGATGAGAAAATATTTTCATTAACAGATTCACAGTACAATAGTGTTTTTTAGATTTTTATCTGTCCTTTATAAAGATGGTAAATCTTTATAAATCAAATTCTGGGAGGAACAAACACCATTTAATCCTAATGGTAATTAGTATAGACCAATGATGCTGATCCTGTTTAAGAGAAAATATAAAATGATGGCTTTAGTATGATAGAGTAACCATGTTATTTATGTCTGTTTTTTACCCATTCTGATAGTTTTCGGGGGGGCACCTGAGTGGCTCATTTGGTTAAGCATCTGCCTTTGGCTCAGATCATGATCCTGGAGTCCTGGGACTGAGCCCCACCCTGGGTTCCCCACTCAGCGGGAAGCCTGCTTCTCCCTCTTTGCTTGTGTTCCCTCTTTCACTGTCTCTCTGTGTCAAATAAATAAATAAAATCTTTAAAAAAATTCTAGTAATTTTTAAGTAAAATAGCTGAAAGTATATATGATACATAATACAGTATATGTTGTTAGAAAAGTACAAAAGCTTAATTTCTTAAATGACATGAGTATAATTGGGACTTGGAATCATAATTGTGAGTTTTTTAAAAATATTTTATTTTTTTCTTTGACAGAGGGAGATCACAAGTAGACAGAGAGAGGTGGGCAGAGAGAGGGGGGAAGCAGGCTCCCCGCCAAGCAGAGAGCCTGATGTGGGGCTTGATCCCAGGACCCTGAGACCATGACCCGAGCTGAAGGCAGAGGCTTTAATCACTGAGCCACCCAGGTGCCCCCATGACTCTGAGTCTTATCTGTTTTTTTTTTTTTTTAAGATTTTAAAATTACTTTTAAGTTATCTTTATACCCAATGCAGGGCTTGAACTTACAAGCCTAAGATCAAGAGTTGCACTCTCCACCAACTGAGTCAGCCAGGTACCTCTCATCTGTCTTTGTAAAAATAATTTTCTTTTTGAAATGTACAACATTGCTACAGTGGGAATATAGAAGTTGTTTTTTGTTATTTTGTTTTGTTTGAGAAAATTCAGTTTTAGTTAAAGTTGAGTTACAACATTATTGAGGAAATATGTTCTAAAGAGTGAAAAAAAAATACTTCCTGTATTTTTTGCTCACTTTTTTTGAAGTAAAAAGGGTATAATTTATGGAGTTTTTTTGCTTTAAAAAAAAAATTGGATTCAGCTTTCAGATGAGCCTAGAGCTCAATTTCTGACCCTCTTGCCTTATGATCTCAACGTTTTGGAATCCTTGAGATAACTGTAAGCTTTCAGTGATGTGTTTGAGCGCATTTTGAAAACCAGGTTCATGCTTAGGTTTGCTCCCTTGTTCCAGGTGAGGGGCAATTATTGCTTGAGCCTCATCTGCATTTAGTCTAAAGTCCTCATTAGCTTTTAGACACCCACGTGTACTGGGTGGCCACTTTCTCTCCTTTATCTTTGACGTGGTCACCACACCTTCCACTACCCTGGTTAACTTAGCAGTGACATAATAAAAATAAGAGTAAGGAAACCCAGGACACTCTGGCCTGCATAATGCCGCTTCTGACGCAAAATATTATAATCTCAGGGTTGTGAAATAGCTCTGTAGCTCATGCTGTAAATAAAATCTAAAAAACTGTAAAAGTCCCAACTCTTGCACAAAAAAACGACAATTTTGGTCAGATAGTGGTTCCTGAAACAAGGAGGAAGAATAGTGGCAGGGCAACTGGTAGGAGGTGCTTGTGACATTCTGCAGTTGGCTGAGTTTTGAGACTCTGATGAGAAAATGTTTTGGAGGAGTTCCCATGATTGAGGAAGTTTTACTCTGCCTATTGAAGATCATTTTTTCCATAGCATGGGTGGTAACTGGTAGGCACTTGGCTGGATGTCCATGTTTTGCCCTGAGTACTTCATTTTTAAGGTGGCACCACTGTGGAAACTATGGGAACCCCTCTTTGGAGGTGATGTCAGATGGACATTATTACATGATAGACAGTGATTCTGTGATGTTTCGAGAGAAGGACAGGTGAGAGAAGAGCCAGTGATGGGATTTTTTTTTTTTTAATTTTAAAGATATTTATTTATTTGTTTATTTATTTGACAGAGAGAGAGAGAGAGAGAGAGAGAGAGAGATCACAAGTAGGCTGAGAGGCAGGCAGAGAGAGAGAGGGAAGCAGGCTCCCGCTGAGCAGAGAGCCCGATGCGGGACTCGATCCCAGGACCCTGAGATCATGACCTGAGCCGAAGGCAGTGGCTTAATCCACTGAGCCACCCAGGCGCCCCCAGTGATGGGATTTTAAAAAACACATTAAACAAGAATTATACTTAGTGCTGGCATAGCTCAAAATTTAGAATCCATTAAGAAATTAGTCATTTATTTTGTAGTGAAATATAGCATTTAAAATAAAAAAAGGGGCGCCTGGGTGGCTCATTGGGTTAAAGCCTCTGCTTTCTGCTCAGGTCATGATCCCAGGATTCTTGGATCAGGCTCTCTGCTCAGCGGGGAAACCTGCTTCCCCCCTCTCTCTCTGCGTGCCTGTCTCCCTACTTGTGATCTCTGTCTGTCTAATAAATAAATAAAATCTTAAAAAAAAACACCTTAAAATACATAGAGCTTAATACAAATTGACATGCATCAGGCTCTCCCACTCTTTTCTTCCCTTAATCACAGTGCCATCCCTGCCCCTTCCTATAGCTATAACCCTAATTTTTGTGATAGGTATTAACTTTTTCCTTTAAGTTTTCATTTAAATTCCGTTTAGTTAACGTACAGTGTACTGGTGCACCTTCTTGGCTCAAGTCATGATACCAGCGTCCTGGGATTGAGCTGCACGTTGAGTCCCATGTTGTGCTCCCTGCTCAATGGAGAGTTTGCTTCTCCCTCTGCCCCTCCCCCGATTATGCTTTCTCTCTCTTTCTCAGATAAATAAATGAAATCCTCAGCCTCCTCCCCAAAATCCAAACAAACCATATAGTATACCCTTAGTTTCAAATGTATCATATAGTGATTTAGCACTTCCATACGTCACAGGTGCTCATCACAAGTGTACTCCTTAATCCCCATCACCTGCTTAACGCATCCCTTCACGCACCTCCCTTCTGGTAACAATCAGTTCTTTATAAGTAAGAGTCTGCTTCTTGGTTTGCCTCTTTTTCTTTCTTTTCCTTTTGCCTATTTGTTTTTTTCTTAAATTCCACATGTGAGTGAAATCATATGGTATTTGTCTTTCTCTGACCGATTTATTTTGCCAGCATAATACTGTCTAGCTCCATTCATGTCATTGGAAATGGCAACATTTCATTTTTTTTAATGGCTGAATAATATATACCATATCTTTATCTAGTCATCAGTTGGTGGACATTTGGTCTATTTCCATAATTTGGCTCTTGTAGGTAATGCTGCTGTAAGTATCAGGGTGCATGTATCCCTTTGAATTAGTACTGTTTTTGTTCTTTGGGTAAATACCTAGTTGAGTGATGCTAAATTGTAGTTTTACTTTTAACTTTCTGAGGCATCTCCATATTGTTTTCCAGCATAACTGCACCAATTTGCATTCCCACTAACATTGCATGAGGGTTCTTATTTCTTTGCATCCTTGCCAACACCTGTTGTTTCTTGTGTTTTTGATTTTAGTCATTTTGACAGGTGTGAGGTGATCTCTCATTGTAGTTGTGATTTGCATTTCCCTAATGAGCAATGTTAAGCCTTTTTAGTATGTCTGTTGGATGTCTGTATGTCTCTCTTGGAAATATGTCTGTTTATGTCTACTGCCTGTTTTTTAATTGGATTATTCATTTTTGGGGTGTTGAGTTTAACAAGTTCTTGATATATTTTATTTATTTATTTTTAGAGAGGGAGAGAGAGTATGTGCCTGAGCAGGGCCTGGGGCAGAGAGAGAGAGAGGGAGAGAGAGAATCCCAAGCAGACTCCCTGCTAAGCATGGAGTATAGTGCTGAACTCAGTCTCAGGACCCCAAGATCATGACCTGAGCTGAAATCAAGAGTCAGGCGCTTAAGTGGGTGAGCCACCCAGGTGCCCTGGCTGCCTTTTACTTTTGTTGATAGATTCCTTCTCTGTGCAGAAGCTTTTTATTTTAATGTAGTCCCAGTAGTTTATTTTTGCTTTTGTTTCCCTTGCCTCAGGAGTTATAATCTAGAAAGAAGTTGCTATGTCTGATGTCAAACAAGTTACTGCCTTTGTTCTCTTCTAGGACTTTTTTTTTTTTTTTAAAGATTTATTTATTTATTTGACAGAAATCACAAGTAGACAGAGAGGCAGCCAGAGAGAGAGAGAGAGAGAGGGAAGCAAGCTCCCTGCTGAGCAGAGAGCCCGATGCGGGACTCGATCCCAGGACCCTGAGATCATGACCTGAGCCGAAGGCAGCGGCTTAATCCACTGAGCCACCCAGGCGCCCTCTTCTAGGACTTTTATGGTTTCAGGTCTCACCTTTGGTGCTTAGTCCATTTTGAATTTATTTTTTAAAAAAAGATTTTATTTATTTATTTGACAGAGATCACGAGTAGGCAGGGAGGCAGGCAGAGTGAGAGGAGGAAGCAGGCTCCCCGCCGAGCAGAGAGCCCAATGCGGGACTCCATCCCAGAACGCTGGGATCATGACCTGAGACAAAGGCAGAGGCTTTAACCCACTGAGCCACCCAGCTGCCCCCATTTTGAATTTATTTTTGTGTATAGTGTAAGAAAGCGGTCTAGTCTCAGTCTTGCTTGTAGCTGTCTAGTTTTCCCAGCACCATTTTTTGAAGAGATAGTCTCTTCCCATTACATACTCTTTCCTGCTTGTTGAAGATTAATTGACCATACAATTATGGGTTCATTTCTCAGTCTTTTTTTTTTTTTTTTAAAGATTTTATTTATTTATTTGTCAGAGAGAGGAGCGAGAGCGAGCACAGGCAGACAGAGTGGCAAGCAGAGGCAGAGGGAGAAGCAGGCTCCCTGCCAATGTGGATGTGGGAGCCGGATGTGGGACTTGATCCCAGGACGCTGGGATCATGACCTGAGCTGAAGGCAGCTGCTTAACCAACTGAGCCACCCAGGTGTCCCGATTTCTCAGTTTTCTTTTGGGTTCCATTGAACTGTGTGTCTGTTTTTGTGCTAGTACCAAACTGTCTTGATGACTACAGCTTTGTAGTATGACATGAAGTCTGGAGTTGTGATGCCTCTAGCTTTTCTTTTCTTTTCTTTCTTTTTTTAGAAATGATTTTATTTATTTATTTGACAGAGATGACAAGCACACAGAGAGGCAGGCAGAGAGGGGGAAGCAGGTTCCCCACTGAGCAGAGAGCCCAATATGGGGCTCGATCCCAGGACCCTGAGATCATGACCTGAGCCAAAGGCAGAGGCTTAACCCACTGAGCCACCCAGGCGCCCTTGCTTTTCTTTTTCAAGATTGCTTTGGCTATTTGGGGTCTTTTGTGGTTCCATACAAATTTTAGGATTGTTTGTTCTAGCCCTGTGAAAAATGTTGTTAGTGTTTTGATAGGGATTGTATGAATGTGTAGATTGCTTTGAGTAGTATGGACATTTTAACAATATTTGTTCTTGCCTCCATGAGCATGGAATGTCTTTCTGTTTCTTGTGTCATCTTTAATTTCTTTCATCAGTGTTAAGGTTTCAGAGTACAGGTCTTGTACTTCTTTGGTTAGGTTTATTCCGAGGTATCTTACTGTTTTTGGTGCAATTGTATTCTTTTCCTTTCTCCTTTTTAAAAATTTTACCACCTAGGGACGCCTGGGTGGCTCAGTTGGTTAAGCAGCTGCCTTCGGCTCAGGTCATGATCCCAGCATCCTGGAATCGAGTCCCACATCGGGCTCCTTGCTCAGCAGAGAGCCTGCTTCTACCTCTGCCTCTGCCTGCCATTCTGTTTGCCTGTGCTGGCTCTCTCTCCCTCTTTCTCTCTGATAAGTAAATAAAAAAATAATAATAATAAAATCTTAAAAAAATTTTTTTTACCACCTATATATATCCCCCCCAAACAGTGTATTTTACTTCCGTTTGTTCTTACGCTTCATATGAACAAAATCACTCTATATGTATTTTTTGCCTCCTTTTGATCACCGTTGTGTTTGTGAGGTATGTCTGTGTTACTCGAGATTGTGATTTGTTCATTTTCATTGCTGTATGTTATTCCGTTATGTAGAGTTACCACAATTTATCTTCATAGAGAGTCCATTTTTATTCTTAACAAGTCAAGATGTTTAATAGAATGTACAATTAATCTTTAGTCATTTGCTGAAGGGAGCTCTTTTTCAGAGACCTATGCTGCTCTGACCCAAGACTTTGAGTACTAAAGTATAAAATGTCTGTACTCTAAAAATTAGCTTGATGGTATCCCACCTCCAGCTAGGTCACTAGACCCTCTGAGTGGCTTTTTTGTTGTTAAAAAAAATAATTGCAAGTTAGTAAATTCATCTCTGTTCCATGTTTTGACTTGGAGAGTCCTCAGTGATGTTTCTCTTGCCATCCCATACTTTGGGATTTCAGATATGAATATTTATCTCTTTATAGAATTTCATTTGCATTCTCAACATTTATAAAAATGGGTGTTTGTTTTAAAATAGTTTTTAGTTATTTAAGACTTAAATCTAAAAGAGCCTGATGGTTGGAAGCCCTAAAGTTTGTAGTGAACTATATATATTCTCTCTCTCCTGGTGTCTTAAGGCTTAATGTAGCTGCATAATCTTCCTCTTTGGCTTTTGGAGAAAAACGAGTCTGAAAAAGCCCAATATGCTCTTTTTCTGGTTGAGTATTCTTTGTTGGTTATTATCAGTATTTTCAATGCCTCTGTCAGTGTATATGTTTTGTTATGATCCAAGATCTAATATTTACCCAATGTAAACTGTGAGGTATTTCACTTTCTTATTAGAAATATTTCAGTTCAGGGATGCCTGGCTGTCTCAGTCAGTATAACATGTGACTCTTTATTTCAGGGTTGTCAGTTTGAGTCGTACATTGGGGATAGAGTTTACTTCAAAAATAATATTTCAGCTCTGGCGAGAACTCAGATATGATCCTTTCAAATAGATTTGGCCTGTTAACTATACAGCCTTCCTTATTTGTAAAATACATATTACAAATATTTTACACATAACACTGCTCTGATTTCATTTGTTCACTGATATGTGTGTCTTCGTTTTATAGTTAAGGTAAAAGAAGGATTTGCATTCCAATTAGACTTGAGTTAAGCTTTCTGCATCTTCAGTCTATTAATCCTTTATTGTAGAATGCATTCCCAGGGTGCCTTGATTTCCTTCTTAGAATATTTGTCTATATCCACACCAGACTATCCCTTTAAGGGCTTCAGAGGGTTGTTGACTAACCTCAAGTTTCACTGTTTTGTATTTTTTGTGATCTGACTTTTCTCTGTGCCTAACCATGATCATTTGTCTTTATCCTCCCTCCCATGCATGAGAGTTCCTGCAGTCACTTTCAGCCTGTCTAGAGAATGATTTCTTTGATGAGTTAGACTTTGAATTTCCTTTCATGTTACTGCATGCCTCCCTGCTCTTGTATCTAGATGGTAAGGGGATGTTAATCAGTATATTTTCTTTACTCTAGATTCTGAGTCTGGTCAGTCCTTACAAACACAAGTCTTCCCTAACCCAAAGTAATAGATACTGGCCAGAGGGAGTGAGTTGTTCGAAACTCAGTGTGGACAGGCCACACCTGTACTAATGAGCACACTGTGCATGTTGGCTCAAAAGAACAAGATCCATACTGATATTTGAACCATAAATAGAGATCTCCAAGTCTACTAGATTTACAACAGAGCATTCATTACCCTAGATTCCTAATTTAAATACCTTCTGCTGAGTTAGGAGTTCTGAATTCTACCCCCTGCTGTACTCTAAGCTTCAGTGTCCTCATCTGTAAAATGAGAGATTGGGTTAGAAGATATCTGCGGGCAGTTCTGTTAAATTTATTGTTATAGCCTTGGTATTCTTCTGAATTGAAACTTGAGGAGCAAAAATGCCCTCTTAAAAAAATATGGAAGGAGGCAAAACAAAACAAAAACCAGTTTCCTTTCATGTCCAGATTTAATTTAAAAAGTTAATTGGAATCCTTTTCTTTGAAGGTAAAATAAAAGTAGTTTTCTGCTCACAGCTTTGTGATTTAAAATGTAGTAAAAGGTAACATTTCTTTTGATATCTTTGTAGTAGTTGCTTAAATTACAGTAATTGGCTTGTGATAGCTTAAGGTATATATTGGGCATTACCTGTTTTAGAGATACTTTTGCATGGAGCTGTATTATTAATCCTACATATGTAAGTTAAAATAACAGACCCAGAAAGACATCATTTTATTCGTTTGTAGAGCTTTATTTTATACTGTCTTATAATACATCATACTTGGAATAGTGGCAAAAAATGTTCAGAAATTGTTCATAAATCATAAATTCCTGAACATACATGGACATTTTACCTTACTAAACAATAAAAAAAGTATTTTTATGAATTTTAATCTGCTGAAGCAGATAGTTCTACTACGTTATCCCTTTTGTTTTTTCATTTTTTCTGAGAATTTTTAGTACATTATTTCGTTTATAAATAGAGTGTCTGTGGGCGGTGCTTTCTTCCTAATTTTGATTAATTAGAGGAGTTTCTCCTTCCTCACTTAAGCTTATCTCAATTCTTTCACCTGTCACCAGCATAATAAAAATATTTGAATTCCATCACTATTCATGAAGCCCTTCTTTTGGGTACATAATTATCTTGTGATGGAATTCTTCCAGAATGGACACAGATGCATTTTACTCCTAACTTTTGTGTAAAACAACTTAGTTCATTTTATTCTGCTTTTGTTTTTAAGAAAACACATGTGAGGGTGGAACAATCCTCCAGATCAGGAAGCATTATCGGTTTCCACTGATGTTTTATATGGACTCTGTTTTTATGTGAGACTCTAAAAGCTCAAACTCTGCATGATGCTATGAAGACATGGAAAATGATTCTTTCTTAGGGTTGGAGGAAGTGATGACTAGTGTTTTTTTGCTGGTAGTATCTGATAGTCCCCCCTCCCTTTAGCTATTCTAGGCATGTTTAGTTGTCAGGCGTTGTCGGACTAAATTGCTAAAAATAATAAATAAGGGGGAGGCTGTTCTAAGGCCAGATCTTGCCGCTGTCTGTAATCTGTTTAATTTAGTTCCTAGGGAGAAAGGGCAAAAGGAACATGGTGCCATTCCCACTGAATGGATTTTTTGTTTAAAGTGCTGACAAGAACATTGTTTGAACTCTCCTTTTTCCTAAACCCCAGTGGGCTTACGCACCCACATCCACTTGCAGAGTACAGCCAGTGCTGGGGGACTCAGAGCATGCTCCAGTCAGTAGTTATGCTAGAGGTTAACCAGGTGATTGTGGTCTTTTCCTAGCCTTTTAATGTGGCTTTTGGCAGTGGAAATGCACAGTTAGTGTGTGAGAGAGAGTGAGAAGGAGAGAACGGTGTTTACAGATGGGAGAATGAGTATGAGAATAAAGAAATCTTTCTGTTCAGTCCTTTTCCCTAACTCATTGTTCAGAGAGTCAGGTTGTTTGATGAAATTACTGCATGGTTGAGCCCGGTATACCTGTGCAATTTTAACCCACAGCACCAGCATGAAGTTCTACTTGTATTTGGCTCTTGACCTCTCTTTGCTTTCAGTTTTTTCTAATAATAGAAATAACTTTCTATAAAGTAGACATAGCAATCTAGTACTTGTTTGTAAAGCAAAGGAATTCACAAAGGAATGATTTACATGCCTTTCCTGTCCCTTGCTATGTATTTGCCAGTGGTGGACCAAAGTTTCAGTTATATTGTGGTATTCTGCAGTTTATGTGGACCCACCTGAGGGATTATTGATTTGTATATTCCTAGGTTGCTTACTGATCTCTGTATCTGAAGTTGTATCCCAAATCCCTTCCTTTGTATATATATATATATTTGTTTTGGGGGGAGTTGGGGAAGGTGGTCTGAACCTGACCACTTTTTAAGCACCAAAGAAAGAAATGGATTGGTTTTATTATTTGGGGGGAAATGTCTTGGGGAAGCCTCTATTAATGTTGAGCTTTAGGTGTTTACCTAAAGCTTTGGGATCTGAGCACTTGGACACTGCAGGCTTTGGGAATGCTTACTTTTGGACATTTCTTAAGTCACCAACCTGCCCTACTCTCTAACTTAATGAAATCATGATTTTAACTGAACTAAAGGTTCTCAAATATATAATTAGAACACAGTCTTCAGGATTATCTGGGATCTGTATATATGATAAAGTCTTGTGATTCATGTAGAATTACATATCTGGCAGTGCTTTAAATATTTTAAAGTGGTTCAAAACAGATAAAATTTGTGGTTGAGTTTAATCAGTTCCAGAAATTTATAAAGAAAAACTTCACTTTTTGTTTAGAACCTGGGCTTTCTTTGGAGTTCAAATTCAGAGGCTTCTTTAATGCATACTCTCTGTCTCTTTTCACTAGGTAAATGGTAAAGAAAAATAAAAGAGAAAGAATGAGCTTCTGATTGTATAGTTGAAGCCTTAAACTGGATCCAGTTTCAAACTAAACTATAAAATACCGATTGCCATAAAATTTTAAACTTAGATACTTTTAATAGCAGAGGCTGAACTTTTTCACTTAAAACTGATTCCTTTGGGAGGACTAAACAATTCCTAGATTTATAACATAAGACTTTGGCCAGTAACGTTGTTAGATAGACCAGAAGACATATACACATATTTTTAAAAAGGCATTATTAAATGTTTGCTGAGTGTCTGAATTACACACAGTACTTTGGGATATGTCTATGGAGGCTTTTTGTTCTTTCTTTTATACATTAAGGAACATATAGTCTGTTGTATTTGCTATATGCCAAGCAGTGGTATATGCGATGTAGGCAGAATTAGCAAAGGCCCTCATGGGCATTGAGCTTATATTCTGGTGAATGGGAGGGGGCAAGAGATAATAATATAATTTACAAATGCTAAAAAGAAAAATAACTTGGAGTAAGGAGAGAGAGAATGATGGGAATGTATAAGCTGTTTTATATAGTGTTAACAGGGGAGGTTTTTCTTATAAGGTGGTATTTGAGCAGTACTTGGAACAAGCTGCATGTACATCCGGGAGAAGAGGACTCCAAGCAGAGGGGCTAGCAAATATGAAAACCTGAAGGTGAGAGTGTAATTGACCAGTGTAATTACACTCTAGCTGAACTGGCCTCCTTGCGGTTCTTCCAACAGTGTCTGAATTACACTCTCTGGATCCAGTTTCAAATATGAAAACCTGAAGTTTAAAAGTTTATTGCAATCGGTATTTTATAGTTTAGTTTGAAACTGGATCCAGAGAGTGTAATTCAGACACTCTTGGAAGAACAGCAAGGAGGCCAGTTCAGCTAGAGCTGAGTGAGGTAGAGAATACTAGGTGAAGAAATCAGGGAAGGGTCTGGGAGTAGATTAAATTTTACAGGGCTTGCAGGCCATATTAAGGATTTTGGATTATGCTCTAGAATTGGGAATTTGGGAATGGTTTTGAACAGATGAACTAGATGATCTGATTTCATTTTCTAACGAGACCAGACTGGGTACTGTATTATAAATTAGATTAGGGGTGGCTGGGTAGCTCAGTCAGTTAAATGTCCATCTCTTGATTTTGGCTCAGGTCATGATCTCATGGTCCTGGAATTGAGACCTATGTCAGGCTCCGTTCTCAGTGGGGAGTCTGATTGAGATTCTCTCTCTCCCTTTGCCTGCCCCCCCCAAATAAAGAAATAAATATTCTTTTAAAAGGGTAATGGATTATAGGGGACAAGGGTGTAAGCATGGAGATCTGTTAGGAGACTGTTATCCAAGTAAGAGACTGATGGTGGCTTGGACTAGGGCAGTGCCAGTGGAGGTGGTCAGACTCTGGAAATATTTGAAGGTATAGCCAAAGACAGTTGGGTGTAGGGATGAAAGAAAGGCCAAAAATTTGGCCCCTCCTTCCTCCCATGTGTATCATTCATTCTCCTCTTGGAGAGATCTGGAAGGGGTTCATGGGAGAGGGGTCATTTCATCTGGACCTTGACAGTCAGAATTTTGCTTGCTTAGGGCCAGGGCAGAGGAGAGAACATTTCAGATCAAAGAAATAGTGGTGATAGATGTCTGGAAGTGGAGTGGTAAAGGAGGTTGGGGTGAGAAATGAAGCTAGAGAGATCTGGGAGAAAAGAGTTGAGGCTAAAATGAATGAAATCCGCATCGTTTCCACTCCCTTTGTAGAAGTACTACTTGTTTTGCGCAAGTAATTATTCCCAGTGCCGGTGCTATTCCATGTATACTGGACTCCACAGAGATTCCACATGTTTATGGGAACACATGTGCTGTTGGTAATTCATTGGTCAGTTTCTCCTAGTTGATCTTCAAGTTTCAAAAGTAATTTTAAAAGCAAATTGAAAGTTTGGTTTGTGATACCCAAGTGAAGATATTGAATAGACAGTTGGATACATGAATCTGGCCCTCCAGGCTAGTGAAATACAATTGAGAATTATGTATAAATTGTCAGTTAATAGGTGTCATTTAAAGTTAATAGAACTGGATTGGGTCCACTAAGGAGAAAAAGGTAGCTAGAGAATAATGAATGAGAGTCATGCAGCTGGATGTATAGAGCTCTTGCCAGAGGTGTGGACAGTGTGTAGTGTGAATCCAGAGACCTAAGTGAATGTCTGTATGGGCAAGTCTGTGCTAAGGGGCTACTCCCTCCTTGGTGAGGAGGCTGTTGTGGTGGCTGCTGGAGCTGTCAACTCAATTAGACTTGAGTTGCAAATGCTAGTACTGACCCTGGAGCTAGGCAAGCCTGATCTGCTGAGGGAAACAGGTTTGTTCCCTCAGGGAGGGGTTGCCGAAGGTAGAGGCTGACATAAGGTGAGGCTCAGAACTGAGCCCTCTGTCCGTGGGACTGTACTTAAGGGAGTGGTTGAACACAGTTCATTTAGAACACGGGAGATAAGCAGCCCTGCTATGCATCTGTGGTATCCTGAGTCATAGTTGAGGGAGGTGGGTACCTACATGGCTGAAAGCAAACATGCCTACTAGTTTTGAACTAGTTTTGGAGGTTAAAAGTTTCCTAAGGAGATTTTATAATAAATAGTACTTTCGCTGTACATGCTGTCACATATGCTCACACTTAAATATGTGCACTTTCCTACCCTCTTTCAGTATGTAGAAAAGTATGTAAGAAAAGCTTTAACCTTTATTTTTTTAGTTCATCTTGAAGATTTTTAGTGAGTAGTAGGTATTGCTTTTCTATGCCCAGATATGGTAGCGTAATGCCTTGGCATAATAATTAAGAATATGAACTCTGATGGGGGCGCCTGGGTGGCTCAGTGGGTTAAAGCCTCTGCCTTCGGCTCGGGTCGTGATCCCAGGGTCCTGGGATCGAGCCCCGCATCGGGCTCTCTGCTCGGCGGGGAGCCTGCTTCTTCCACTCTCTCTCTGCCCGCTTCTCTGTGATCTCCGTCTGTCAAATGAATAAATGAAATCTTTTTTTTTTTTTTTTAAGATTTTATTGATTTGTCAGAGAGAGAGAGAGAGAGAGAGCGAGAGCGCGCGCACAGGCAGACAGAATGGCAGGCAGAGGCAGAGGGAGAAGCAGGCTCCCCGCCGAGCAAGGAGCCCAATGTGGGACTCGATCCCAGGACGCTGGGATCATGACCTGAGCCGAAGGCAGCTGCTTAACCAACTGAGCCACCCAGGTGTCCCAATAAATGAAATCTTTAAAAAAAAAAGTAAAAAAAGAATATGAACTCTGAAATAATGAATATGAATTAGAACTCCAGCCCTGCTATTTACTACACATTGGGTAAATTACTTAGTGTCTATAAGCCTAAATCTGCTCTTCTATAAAATGGTAACAACAATAGTGTTGATGTAGAAGGACAATAAATAATCTCTTTATTATCTGCCTAAGTATGGAACCAACTGAAAGGCAGATTGAGATAAAAATTTTTATATATTTTCCCTTTATTAGTTAAAGATGGCTTGAAGAATGTGGCTTCACTGTGCAGCCATAACCGTGGTTTCTGAAACTGATCGAGAATTAGGTATACTGATGAGCCTAATTTACCCAGCACATTTCTCCAAGTGTAGGACAAGCACATGTCTCTTTCTGCAGAGGCACACTGACACTGTCAAATGAAGAAAATGTGTACCTTTTGCAAGCAGGCATATCCTGGCAAACCAGGAGCTAAGCAATATTGTTTTTTCCCCAAACACACCAATCAGAAAAACCACTAGTCTTCCTGAGAGTAGATTGAGGTCAGGGCTATAGCTGATGAATACTGGAAGTGAGGAGGATAAGCATTTCTCCCTTAAAGAATACTACCTTTTTTTTTTTTTTTAAATTTTTGTAACTTCTGTACCAATTGTGGGGCTTGAACTCATGACCCTGAGATCAAGAGTCTCATGTTCTACAAACAGAGCCAGCCAGATGCTCCCCCCTACCAGATACCTACCTTTTAACATAATACATGTAAATCACTTGAATTGTGCCTGTAAATAATAAAGATTTGTTGTTTGCATGTGATGGATGCTTAGGAGCTACTTAATGATTAAGATCATTGCCACCAAATGTTTATAAGATAAAGGTTTTTTTTAATTTTGAAAAAAAATTTAAGTTACACAAATACACAAGGCTAACTTAACAAACACCTGTTTACTCACTAATCAGAATTAACAAATGTTAGCATTTTGTAATATTTACTTTTTCATTATCTTATAAAAAAACAGTACTAATGAAATTGAAATCTCCTTTGTAACTTCCCTTCCAAGCCCACCTCAGTTTTATTCCCAATCACCAGAAGCAACTACTATCAGGTTTTTGGTGTGTTATCTTTCCATTCCATGTTTTGTGGCATCTTATATTTAATAAGTGACATCATATTGTTTGTATCTTTCAGTAACTTTTTTTTTTTTGAGCTTTACCCACACTAATATGTGTAGTTCACTCATCTAAACTGCTCTAGGGTATTCCATAAGAACATAAAACTTTCTGCATATTATGCAAAGGACCTATTATTTATACCTTCAGTTTATACCATGTGCGTGTGTCAAAAGAGCCCAATGATTTCTTCCATGTGTAGCATAAATATAGCCATTGGCAGGGCTAGTTGATGGGCTCAAGGATGCAAGTTCCAGTAGATTAGTGATGTTTGCTGCTCTTATTTCCTAACAGCCATGGATTCTGTGGTGAAACCATCTCATAAATTTCATGGCATCTGCCCATTTTTAAAAATTAAAAAAAAATTTTAAAGCTTTTATTCATTTACATGACCGTGAGAGAGGCAACATAAACTGGGGGAGTGGGAGAGGGTGAAGGAGGCCCCCTGCTGAGCAAGGAGCTCAACTTGGAGCCCGATGTCAGGACCCTGGGACCATGACCTGAGCTAAAGGCAGACATCTAATGACTGGGCCACCCAGGCAACCCGTGTGCCTGTGTTTTAAAAATGGAAATCAAGTATCCTTTGTAGAGCCAGAACCAGAATCGGTCAGGGAAACCTGAGTGGGAACCCAGGTTTCTAGATTCCAAACACGATACTCACCTTTACTCTGAAAGAAATGGGGGTTCCTGTACTACAGTTGGATATTCCTAGTAGCTGGGCCTTCTAAAAAGTTAATGGTCCTTTTCTAAGGAAATCGTAAACCCGCTTAACATCGTTTCTTTGAGTTAAAATATTTTAAGTGGTTTCTAAGTGACCTAGCATCTGGAAATTGAAGAAAGGGCAAAGTGAATACCACCCCTTGAATCATGTTTGCAAAGAGAAGTGTGCCAAGTGCTCTTTTACTATTCCAGTGTCATTATAAGTTTAATTGGTGTTATGTCAGCTACTTAGATCAGATCTAATAGCATATTAAACTCCATTCTGTTTGTACGAGTTCCATGGTAACTTGGGTGTGTGTAGAGTTGGGACAAGTGGCAGCTGTGACGTCTGGTCTGTAGAGTCATTTCATCATGGTATGAGCTTCTGCATCACCCCGGATGGAGAAGTGTCACTGGGTGATGGGAGCTGACCTGCTGGTGCCCTTCAGAACACGGTGAGCAATGTGAGCAAAGAGCCTAGTTTGCTTGCCTGACCTAGAGGTTTAGCTTGGAGTTTGAGAACAGTAGTAATTCCTCCTTTTGTCTTTCTTAATGAAAAGAAAGCCAGTCTTTTGGAAAAGCTTTATAAATAACTCTTTGATACTGGCGTGTATTTGTAGTTCTCCAGTTCTGCCCTCTGCTGACCTAGACAAATCAGCAGAGGAGGTGCCCATGAGTCATGAATCTGTGCTTGTGGTGGCTTTGAGCTCTTGTTTTCACTGTCTCCCATTCCTTTTACGGGTTTCCGGTTGCCGTATCTCTATTTTTTTAGTTGTATAAATATGTTCCTCGATTGGAAAGTAGTAGTGTGATCACATAGAAATTTCCTTACCCTTGTTTGTTCATTGGCTCTCTCAGAGTACCTAATTAACTCATTAATCTATATGTGTAGTGCTTACACTGAAACATTTAAGTTAGTTTTCAGAAATTAATACGCCACTTTATTTTACATTGGTCAGTTTGTGTGTAATTTTCTGAGTTTTTGAGTGGAGCAAAGACTGATTTGCTGTGAAAATAATTCATTTGGAGCTTGCCTGGCCATGCCTGTTTTTAAGTTTAGTTATTTTATTTTATTTTATTTTTAAAGATTTTATTTACTTATTTGACAGAGATCACAATTAGAGAGGCAGGCAGAGAGAGAGGGAGGGAAGCAGGCTCCCTGCTAAGCAGAGAGCCTGATGCAGGGCTCAATCCAAGGACCCTGGGATCATGACCTGAGCTGAAGGCAGAGGCTTTAACCCACTGAGCCACCCAGGCACCCCAAATTTAGTTATTTTAGAGAGAGAGAGGGAATGAGCAGGAGGGGCAGAGGGAGAGGGAGAAAGAATCTCAGGCAGACTCTGTGCTGAGTGCAGAGCCCAACACAGGGCTTGATATGGGACTGGATCTCACGACCTGAGCTGAAACCAAAAGTTGATGCTTAACTGCCTGCGCCACCCAGGTGCCCCACCATGCCTGATTTTATTTTATTTTATTTTAATTTTATTTATTTATTTATTTGACAGACAGAGATCACAAGTAGGCAGAGAGGCAGACAGAGAGAGAAGGGGAAAGCAGGCTCCCTGACGAGCAGAGAGCCTTATGCGGGGCTCGATCCCAGGACCCTGGGACCTGAGCCGAAGGCAGAGGCTTTAACCCACTGAGCTACCCAGGCACCCCACCACGCCTGTTTTTAAACACAGGGCTTTCATGTTCTCTCTTTTCTCCTTGTGGTACAGCATTTTGAGAAGATTAGGAATTCTTTTTTATTTTTAATTGAGGTGAAGTTTATGTAACATAAAATTCGTAGTGTTGTGCAGCCATCTCCACTGTCTGATTCTAGAACACTTTTATCCCCCCCCCCCCCAAAAGAAACCCTTATGCATTAAGTAGTCACTGGCCATTTTCTCTCTCTCCCAGCACCAGGCAGTCTTTAATTTGTTGTCTGTATAGTTTTGTCTGTTCTGATGTTCATATAAATGGATCATACAGCGTGTGGATTTTAGTATCTGGCTTCTCTCATTTAGCTCCATCTTCTCAAGGTTCATCCATGTTGTAGCATGCATCAGAACTACATTCCTTTTTATGGCTGAACAGTATTCCCTTGAATGGTAGATCACATTTTCTCAGTTGATGGGCATTTGGGTTGTTTGCAGTTTGGGGCTATTATGAATAATGCTGTTACGAACATACAGTTCAAATACAAAAGTGTTTGTTTGGACACCTGTTTTGATTTCTCTTGAGTATATACACAGGAGTGGAATTGCTGGGTCATGTGGCAGTTTTATCTTTTAACTTAAGTTACTGCCAAACTTTTCCACAGCAGCAGCATCATTTTACATTCCCACCAACAATATAGGAGTTCTTTTTTTTTTTTTTTTTTTTAAAGATTTTATGTATTTGTTTGACAGAGAGACAGCTGGAGAGGGAACACAAGCAGAGGGAGTGGAAGAGGGAGAAGCAGGCTTCCTGCCAAGCAGGGATGTGGGGCTCCATCCCAGGACCCCGGGATCATGACCTGAGCCGCGGGCAGATGCTTAACAACTGAGCTACCCAGGTGCCCCAGTATATGGGAGTTCTAATATCTCCACATCTTTGCCGACACTTATTTTCTGGTTTTGATAATATATAGTCATCCTGGTGGGTAGAAAGTAGTATCTCATTGTGCTTTAAAAAAAAAAAATGGGGAGGGTATTTATTTGGGAGAGAACTCATGTGCAAGCGAGGGTGGAGTGAGGTGGAGTAGAGGGAAAGGGGGCCGGGGAATGAATCTCTGGCAGACTCTGTCACTTGTCCTGTGTGCTGAGCTCATGAGGGGATGATCTCAAGAGCCAGGATCATGACCTGAACCGAAACCAAGAGTTGGACACTCAACCAATCCAGCCACCCAGGCAACCCTCGTGGTGGTTTTTATTTGCATTTCGCTAAGGACTAAAATTGTTGAACATCTTTTCGTGTGCTTATTGGACATTCACATATCTTTTTTGGAGAAATGTCTATTCAAATCATTTTCCCATCTTTTAATCGTATTCTTCATCTTTTGTTAATTGAGTTGTAAGAAAATTGAAATTCTTGATTTGCTTGGAGCAAGATAGTATTGAAGTGATTTCAGGTGCTTGCCTCATGTACCTCCCTCCTAGTCCTGTGCTCACAGTTGAGTCAGGTGCACCTCCACATCCAAGAATGTGAGGTGTTGCCTTACTTCCTCTTTGAGAAGGCACACCCTTTTCCACCTAGCTCTTTATCATGCCTGCAGGCCAAACTCCACAGTACACAATATTGATTGGATTCTCTAGCTCTTACAAGACTAGAATAAACCAAAGACACATAGTAAAACTTTATTTGCTCATCTGGAAGACTTGTAGAGACAGTATTTGGCCAAAAGAGTCATAGAGGTATAAGAAGACTGTAACAGATTCCTCTGCTCTATAAGTGTCTGCCTTTGGCTCAGTTCATGATCCTGGAGTCCTAGGATCGAGCCCCTTGTCTGGCTCCAGGTAGGGAGCCTGCTTCTCCCTCTACTCTACCCCTGCCCTTCCCAAACCCCCACCTTTGTGCGCGCGCTCTCTCTCTTTCTCTCTCTCTCTCTCTCTCTCTCTCTCGTGTGCTGTCTCTCAAATAAATAAATAAAATCTTAAAAATAAGCAAAATAGTAATTGGAGATTGGAGACATCTGGGGAGCAAATGGGAGGTAAGGAGTGAAGAGGGAGCTGCTAAAAACAATTGGTTTAAGAAATCATGCTAAGAAGGGAAGGAGAGAAGGGGAGAGTACCTGCAGGGAATGTGAAGACATGAAAGTTTTTTGTTTTTTTTTTTTTAAGATTTTATTTATTTATTTGACAGACCAAGATCACAACTAGGCAGAGAGGCAGGCAGAGAGAGAGGAGGAAGGAGGCTCCCCACTGAGCAGAGAGCCCGATGCGGGGCTCGATCCCAGAACCCTGGGATCATGACCTGAGCTGAAGGCAGAGGCTTTAACCCACTGAGCCACCTAGGCGCCCCACAAAAGAAGGGATTTTTAAATGATTTGCCTCAACAAGAAAGATTTTATAGAGAAAGAGAAATTGAAAATTAGAAAAAAAGACAAAGGCTGACTGCAACAGTGAAAGTTTTGAGAGGATGAGTGGAGATGGAATCAGTGCCTAAGTGGAAGGGCTGTGGTTTTTTTTTTTTTTTAAAGATTTTATTTATTTATTTGACAGAGAGAAATTACAAGTACACTGAGAGGCAGGCAGAGAGAGAGAGAAGGAAGCGGCTCCCTGCTGAGCAGAGAGCCCGATGCGGGACTCGATCCCAGGACCCTGAGATCATGACCTGAGCCGAAGGCAGCGGCTTAACCCACTGAGCCACCCAGGTGCCCCGGAAGGGCTGTGTTTTGACAGAAGCGGGGATACCATCCATTTTAACACTAGAGAGAGAAGAGTATCTGCATAGTTGTGGGTCAGGTAGTGGATTTGGTTGTGGGTAGAAGAGGCAGTTCTCATGAAATTGCTTGTATTTTCTCAGTGACCTGAGAGAGTATAGGAGATTTGAGACCAGATAAAATATGAAATAGTTATTTTGGAGAACACACAAATGAACTTATTAAAGAAGTTTAATAGAATACTAGGGCTATGTTGAGTGCCTGTTTGAGATTTATGGTCCTGAATTTAAAGTGAAACCATTCCATACATTTAAGTGTTCTTTTCTAACAACATTTAGGTACAAAGCATGGAGTAGGCAGGTGGTTGGGTTTAACTTGGGTTGGCATTTTTGCCAGGCAAGTGCAACAGAGGGAGAATAGGGCAAAGAAAAAAAGGATATTTGTAAGGGATTAATACATAAAGGATGGACTTTGGGAGCCCAGCCAGGTAGGATAGGTAGGAGGGGAAAGCCGTGGAAGCAAGCATAATGTATAATGAACAACATGTCATTAAGGGGCACCTGGTGGCTCAGTCAGCTAAGCGTCTGCCTTCGGCCCAGGTCATGGTCCTGGTGTCCTGGGATCAAGTCCCATGTTGGCCTCCCTTCTCAGTGGAGGTCTGCTTGTCTCTCTCTCTTTCTCTCCTCCCCCGCCCTGTCTGTGCTCTCTTTCTCTAGCTCTCATTTTATCTCAAATAAATAAATAAATAAATAAATAACAAAATCTTAAAAAAAAAAAAAAAAAGAAACTTTTTCATCGAGATGAGGTTGAAGAAGTGCTAGAGTTGAGAGTTATCAGGTAAAGCAACCTGAAAAATATGCAGTGGTGGTGAACCTGAGATTTCAGAGGTGGTGCATTTGGTGGTATTGACATGGTGCCTCGGGTGTGACTGAGGTATGGGTCGGTGGCTGAGGTGGGGTGAAATAAAAATGGTGAGGGGAGGGAATATCGTGATATTGAAAGGATCATCTACATTCTTGTTGGAGTCACCTTGAGCGGTACAGCTGTGGTGGAGAGAAGACCGTGAGCCATCAGTGAATGAGGGACAGGACTCGGGATATTGTAGATTGTGGCAGCAGGAGGGGGAGAGCTGCTAAGGCATGATGCCACAAACTTCAAGGACCAGAGTTTTGGAGGGAAACAGAGAAAATGGTTTTGCCTGGGCTGAATGAACAAATGTAAGAAGGATGGGTGGAAATTTGGGCTTTTATTAAGTAGCTTTCATTGCAAGTTAAAAATCTCTGAAATCTCTGCCTGCTGGAATTGGTGCTTTTAAGACTTTTTACTTTTTTTAAGAACAGAGGTTGACAGACTATGTATCCTGCTGGCCAGACCCACCTTGCTGCTTGTTTTTGTGTTGACATAGTTATCCCCATTCATTTACACCACACCCATTAGTTTACACATTGTCTGCAGCAGCTTTTATGCTATGATGGCAAGGTTGAGTAGTTGTGACAGAGACATCCCCACAAAGCCTAAGATATTGACTGGCTCTTTATAGAAAAAAATCCAGTTTGCCAATTCTCATTTTGAATAGTGGTTCTCAAAAAGTGTGCCTCAGAATCACTTGGAGGGCTGTGAAAACACAGATTGCTAGGCCCCATCCCTAGAATTTCTGATTCAGTGGGTCTGAGTTGAGGCCTGAGATTATGCTTTTCTCACAAGTTCGCTGATCCTGAAAAAAATTCCAGGAGCCTCATTTTAAGAGCCATTGCTTTAGATATTTAAGGCAGTGGTCAAGTTCCTTCTCGTAATATTTTCTGAGCCACATATTTCTACCCACGTCAGCTGCTTATCACTTGAAACGATTTACTGGCTGGTCTCAACTTTTTTAAGCCTGGTGGCCCAAAATATAATGATGCTTTGGATGTAGCCTGCTCAACGCCATGTGCCTTGGAACACCTGTCCCTTCTGCTGGCTCTGCGCTTACCTGGAGTTTTCTACTTCCTTTCCTGGATTGTCTGATGGGCTGGGCTTTATCTGGGATTTAAATGGAGCTCATGCTTTAGGGAGGGTGACACTGGTATTGATCACCCAAACCCTAGGGGGACTAAGCGGAGGAAATAGGATTCCTTCTCTCCCCAACCCCTCCCCCAGTGTATTTCTGCCACAAGATGTCAAATCGTGTAGAGATTTTTCTTGGGCAGACTGAGGATGCAGTCACAGGTGGGATTTGGAAGTCTGATCCCACTTGGTAGTAGTGTCAGAGTCTGTTTGCAGGTAAGAGAACACCTAGGAGAAAAATAAGGGCAGTGTCCAGCAAAACCAAAACCACATCTTTTAGCAGAGGAATTTTTGAAAGCAGTTTCTTAAAGTTGCAGAGACAGTAACTCCTTAGATCTCTCTTAGATTCTCCTGTTCCATGCCTAAAACTGCTTTCTCATTCTTTGAGTTTATCTCCCAACCTTGTGTTATAGTTCACAAGTTCCTTTATTGCCTAGTTGTATCTTTTTTTTTTTTTTTAAGATTTTTATTTATTTGACAGAGAGTGAGAGAGCATAAGCAGGGGGAGCCGTCAAGGGAGAGGGAGAAGTAGGCTCCCTGCTGAGCTGGGAGCCTCACTTTGGGCTTGATCCCAGAACCCTGGGACCACGACCTGAACTAAAGGCAGATGCTTAACCATCTGAGCCACCCAGGTGCCCTCCCACCTAGTTGTATCCTTAATGGTGAAGTGGATGCCCCCTGATGAGTTCCCAAGTAGCCGTGTGTCTATGGATCAGTCTCTTAGCTTTCGGTTCCCAGTCAGGCGCGGTCTGTCTTTCCTGCCCCTGGTGAGTGCCTCACCCTTCTACTTGCACTTTCAGAGCTCTGCACTGCTTCTGCTTGCTGCAGTGCGGCCATCTTGGTCTCATTTCCCTTCCTCAGTTCTCTGATTGTGACCCCTCTATCCCTTTCTTACTTTCTCTTCCTCCTTTTTCTTTGTGCCTTCACCACATTTTATCCCCGTCTGCTAAGACATGCCTTCTCAGCCTTCGGTGAATTCTTGGCCTCTTGCTAAACTTCCTTAGTGTGGGCATCTGGCATCCTCTGGCCATTTTTGAGTTCTACAAAGTGAGAGAGCATGAGAATCACTGCAGCTCTGGGTTTTTAATTTGGGAGCCAAGGCAGCAACAGTGAGAAGGTGGCCTTTGCTTCACATATTCTGATTAATAGTAGAGCTTGAAGTTGGCAGTGGTCTGCAGAAGTTAGCAGCCATGGATTCAACATAAGGGAGAAGAAGTGTGTGGCCAGCATAGGTCAAAGTTGAGATCTGAAACATGGGACTCAGCAGAGGGTCTCTGAGCACAAATCTCACAGAACATTCAAGGGCAGAAAGGAATCAAGATGCCCATTTCTGCTACCCCGGTAGCCTGGATTGGAGGCATGGGACAAGCCAGAAATTTTTTTTATCCACTGTGTCTTCCCATCCCTTCCCTCAGCTCTATTTTACCTGTTTTACTTGTTTTGTATTTGAGACAAGAGTTCATTTCTTTCTATTTGTGAACAAGAGTTCACAGACAAGAAAAAGCTCTGTGTCTAAAGAATAATAATGGGGAGTGAGGATACTGGTATTGTCCAAATCCTCATTTTACTAATGGGGAAATAGAGGATGAGAGAGGAAAACTTTCTATACTCTAAGAAACGGCAAACAGGAAAAATATGCGAGAGAGAGAGAGAGAGAAAGAGAGAGGAAAAGAAAGGCCTCAAGGAAAAAAGTCTATACAGATAGCAACACAAGACAAATTACCTCAGCGGTCTGTTTGAGAGATTATGTCATGTCAGAAAAGTTCTAGAGACTTGAGCCTCTTTCCTTCATGGGAGGTCATAAAGGGAACACTGGCCCCTCAGCCTGCCTCCCAGAGAGAACATCAGGCTGATGAGCAATAACTGCAGCAATGCCCTTTCCCTGGCCGTGCTGAGCCTCACAGGAAATCTCAGCATTTCACTCCAGAACAAGGCTCGCAGGAATTGTCGCTGCACCCAGAGCTCTGTGGTTTGATTTCACTGGAGAATTTCCTAGGGGAAAGCTTCTGAGGGACATTATTCAGCAAGACAGAAAAATGCTGCAGTGAGGCCAGCAAATGTTTTCGTGGGACTCCTGCTGGAAGGTGTCGGTTTGACAATCCTCCTGGAGTTTACACAGCAGTCATAATCCCCTTGTAGCTCACAGCAGTCCTGGCCAAGCTCTGAGCATTTTCTCAAGGATTTCCCACACGTGGGAAATTGGGATAGTTTGTTTTACAGTTTTACAAGTTGATCTAATAAAGGGCTTGACCCTTAGGACCTGTTCCGTTTGTGGAAGCAAGCCTCTGATTTTCCGAGGGACATCATATCAGTAAGGGTTCAGTTTTAGATCCATGTCTACCTGGAGCAGAGGTTAGGAGGCATTGCCCCAAACTGCAAATCATCTTGAAGGAGATGGTCATTTTCTGTCTTTGGGTGCTCTGTTGGTGTTCCTCATTCACTCATGTTGTGAGGGGAACTAAAAAGCAGTGTGGATACAAGTATAGCAGTAAGTCATTTCCCATCACAAAGGCACTTTATTGAACTGGTATTGAGTTCCTCTCCTGTACCAGCTATTTTTCTAGACACTGGGGTATCAGCAAACAGAACAAAGTCTTGCCCTTGAGGACTTTTCTTTCTTGTAAGGGAAGAAGGCCCGATGTTGCTGCTCTCAGTGCTGGCAGATGCGGTGCAGGCACATTGTGGGGAGAAGAGGGAACACAGAGCTGCTGGGTATTAAAGGCCATTCCCAGTGAGGTGGCATTTGAGAAAGGTCTGAAGGAAGTAAGGGAGCTAGTACCGTGGATATGTGAGGGAGAGAGTTCCTAACAGAGCCAAAGGGCAGAACCCACGCAAGAACTTGGCCGCTGGGTTGGGGGTAGGGGGTGGGGGAGGAGCAGCACAGAGTTGGAGGTGCAGGCCAGTGTGGCCAGAGCTGAGTGGTTGAGAGGGAGTTGAGGTCAGAGTCCACTGAGAACGAGACTAAACATGGCTTTGCAAAAAGACTTTTTGCCTTTCATTTTGAAACTGGAAGCCACTGGAGGGTTTTAAGTGTTCACAGAGAACTCTGAGCACTGCCTGGAGAAGAAACTAATGTACATCAAAGGGAAGAAGATAGGAGACCACTTAGGAGGCTATACATTAAGGTCAGATTCTGGATACCCTTTGAAGTAGTGCTCATAGGATTTGTTGGTTGATTGGATGTCAGATGTGAAAGAAGAAAGATTCAAAGATGACACCAAAGGTTTTGAGCATTTGTAAGAATGGAGTTGTCATTTACAGAAATGGGGAAGATGGGTCTACAGAATTTCTGATTTGACTGGTAGTTTTAGGAAGAAAGTGTGGAAATAGAAGAAAAAATTTTGATTTAATCATCAGTTCCTTAATTTTCTACATTTTGACAATCTTCTTTGTATTTGGATCACTTCTAGCATAATTTTCTTGGGAGAAGTACAGGTCTCAGTGTACTAACTTAATAGGGATCCTTAGCCAGACCTCTATGATTCAATGTGGTCAGAAGCTGTGGCTACAGAAGAAATTTGGGGTAGATTCTGTCTCTGGGACGGGACATCCCTCATTTCATGGTTTCCTAGGCTTGCAAACAAATTACTACAAACCGGTTGGTTTTAAACAACAGAAAATTATCCTCTCACAAGTTGTAGAAGCTAGAAGTCCAAAATCAAGGTGTTATGGGGCCACACTACCTCTGAAGCCTCTGGGGCAAAAAATCCTTCAGTTTCCTCTTCCTGGCTTCTGATGGTTGCTGACCATTCTTGGTGTTCATTTGCCTGTAGATGCATCGTTCCCTTTCTTCCTCCCATCTAGGGTTGGCATTCTGTCTCTGTGTCCCTTTTGTCTTCATGTGGCCTTATGAGGACACTAATCATTAGATTTAAGGCCCTTCCTAACTCAGCATGACCTCATTTTAACTTGGTTACCTCTGCAAAGACCCTATTTCCAAATAAGGCCACATTCACAGGTAGGAGGGGGTTAGGACAATATCTTTTTGTGAGACAGTTCAACGCACATCACGAATATTGATTCAGGTTTGATTATGAAGATCTTTTTGACTTAGGTATGTTTGAGGATCAAGGCAGGAACAACTGAAAAAGTTAGAAAACAGGTCCCTCTGTGCTAGGGATGACCCAGCTGTTACGATGAAATGAAAATTTGAATGTGCAATAAATTTACATTAGGTAATTAAAGATAGGTTTATTTTGCATTATTTTTTCAAACTTGAAGACTCTAGGTTATGCAGTGATAAAAATCATGGAAAAAAACAAACCCATAAAACTGAAACTGGAAGATAGAAGAGACACAGAATGATGAATTTTAAAGTAAGAATTATAACCCGAATTTGACTGTCCAGAGGCATGTGCAGTAGGTAGAAAAGCTCCAGCTGATGCTCCAAGTTTGCAGTTTTGACATCTGGGGCAGTAAGTTGGCAGAGATGGAATGCAAAGGACCTGGTCCTGAGCACCCACTGACCCTGTGGGAGCCCAGCCCTGCTTGCCCCATTGGCCTTTTCCTCCCATTCCCAGGGGGCTGGGAAGGTGCTCAGACAGTACATGCCACTTGTTTAGCTGCTGCTCCCCTCCTGTGCAACACCCAGTATATGGACATTCTTCAGTGGTGTGTCAGGAGTTACTAGTATTTCCCTCTTTAAGTTACCACATGTAAAGTCTAGGGGTTGTTTATCAAAGGAAGTTTAAATTACCATTCTGATAGCACAAGGATAGGCCTGTATCAGGTGTAGCAATGTAATAAATTCCTTAGCAACAGTATACATTTGCAGCCACTGTGAGTTTTTATGGGGCTCCTGTTGTTTACAGGTTGGACTGGAATTGTGTGCAAGTTGGACAGATGGGAGATGAGTAAAGAGGTATCAGGAAATTTGAAGTTAGGAGACAACTAACAGGAATCAGAAGTTCACACAAGAACTGATAAAGATGGCACAGCATTGGTGCCAACAGGAAAACATCTCTAAATGTATCATTTAATAAATATCTGGGAGCACCTGGGTGGCTCAGAGGGTTAAAGAGTCTGCCTTCAGCCCAGGTCATAATCTCGGGCTCCCTGCTCAGCAGGGAGTCTGCATTTCCATCTCCCCTCAGCTCATATTCTCTCTCTCACTCTCTTTCTGTGTCAAATAAAATCTTGAAGGAAAAAAAAAAAAATCTGGGCAGAGAGTGGTTCTGAGAAGGTAGCCACAGGGATCTGTAGAATACCAGAGACCTTGAGGCCTTCATTTCAGTATTCCTGCCTCAGTGGTTTGATTGGGGATCAGTTCCCAAGGAGAGCCTGTCAGGCCAGACTGCTCACCTGTTCTCTGGCCCAGTATTGCCCTGGTTCTCCCAGGTCATCTGGGCACTTTCGTGGTCACAGTGAATCCACAGCTGCTAGGGTGGGGTGAGTGAGAAGGGCACTGCTTCCTGCTGGGTTGCCCAGCGCTCTAGGCTTTGCGTGGCTGCCTGGCTGTAGTGTGTGGCCCAGCCACATGGACCCTTAGAAAGGGGACTATTGAATATTCCTCAAAAAAGGAGCCTCATTTCATGTCTCTTAAGTGGGAATGCAGCCACAACTCTGTTCTCAGGGCAGGGACCAGTGGTGAAGCCACCATATTTTTGGGGTGACCACAGGGCAAATACAGACATCATTTCCTTTGACTAATCTTTTGTAATCCTGGCCCAGATGTGGCTCCTGAAAGTAGTTAAAGTTCTTTGTCTAAGTTGAGATTTTTAATTTAGGACCCAGATGGGGTAGGAGGTAAACTTCCAAAAGGTCTGTTTTACTCAGTGTGTCACTGTCCTGGATTCCTGGCAGGCAGCGGTTTCATTAGAAAAGCAGATTTCAGCTGACTCATCTGCCTCGGTGAGACATGTTACAACTTCTTAGCACTCATGCAGCCTGTCCTCTCACTGGACAGAGCGGAACCCTCTGGTACCCTGTCCATTCCGCAGCAGTGGCGGCTACAGGCGCCTGGCCCAGGCCATGGAAAACCTTGAGAGACTGTCTGTTAGGGGGCCAGAGCTTTGTCCTGGAATTTCCTGGCCTTTGTCTGTCTGGTATAACTTCATGTACTGAGACGCCTGTTTTGAGTCCACTTCCTCCTGGGGGAAGAGCACAGCTGCCTTCCATAGAGAACTTCTGCTTCCTGCACCAAATAACCTCTTCCTCCCCACTTAGGCCTGTGGGTGGGATGAGAAGAGCACTCTGGGCAGGTGTGTGTGTACCTGGCCCCCAAGAGACAATACACTATTGGAAGTCACTAAACCAGCAGCACCTCCATGGCTGTTTAACCCTTTGGCCAGTGTCAGAGAGGTGGACACTAAGGAGAAGCCATTACCATTGACTGTAAATGCTACATTTGCCAAACCGGCCCATACCTCCTAACTCTTGATTTCTTTCTCATACTGCAGCAGAAGAAATCCTACCTAGAGCGGAGTGTGAAGGAAGCTGAAGACAACATCCGGGAGATGCTAATGGCACGAAGGGCACAGTAGGAAATCTCTAGCAGAAGCTTCCTGCCCCCTCCCATTCCTGGCAAGGGCAGAGGGGCCCATGTGGGGAAACAGCCTCTCTTCTACCCTGACGGACTTTTTATTTGGATGATCTGGTAACCCTATATTTTCTACTTCACCCTGATTCCCTTTCAGATCCCAGCTCTGTATTTTTTATCCTGGCTCTCTGCCACCCCTACCCAGAACACTGTTCTCCCCTAGGGGTGAATCACCAACTCCCAGGAGAGGGAAGATGGGAGCCAGGACAGACAGGGGAGCTCTGTCCAAGCCTATTACTCGTTACACTGCTTAGACCAATAAATGGCATCTGTTCCCCCAGCCACTCTAGTAAGTCTGCCTTTCTCAAGCTGAAGGATGAAAACCAAGGACCCGAGAAGCAGAAGCTTTCAACCTCAGCTCCTTCCTGTCCTGTTTTCTTCCAGAGCTTTGGCTCTGTTCCTTCTTTATTGGAGCCTTTCCTGTTCTTTTTCCCCTTTCTTTTCTTTTGAGTAAATAAATCCCTCACCTTCTGAGCCTCCACGCAGATTAGGAAGGAGGGAGACCAGGGCATAGCTGAATTTAAGTAACTTTGGTGGCAGTGTGCCTAAAGATTCCCTCTTACTTCCTCACAAATGTTCCTGAAGAAAATGCAGTAATAAACCAGCAGCACCTCTGTGGCACTCTAACCCTTTGGCCAGTGTCACGTGGACACTGCAATCCTAAGGCTCCTAGAGGCTTAGGGGCAGTGGTGTGCAGGAGCTGGCTTGTTGTACTGGCTGGTGAGAGCCAATTATTAAAACAGGTGTTAGAATTTTGTTTTAAGCCAGGTGTGAAACACAACTGTCATTAAAAATTAGGTAAATATACAATTAAATTATATTTAAAATAATAAATAAGCAGAACTTATCCCTTCCTAATTACTAAATCTGGCCATTATCTGTGTTTTTGATGTTGACAGTCTATTGTATCTGGATGGAAATACTACATAATGGTGCACTCCTGCGCTTTTTTTCCCCAACTCTGCGTTCAGGACATTATGTTGGTAGCTTGAGATCAGCTCTTGTGGGACCATTTACTCCACAGAATCAGGTGATGGATAAAATAAGGTTTTGTTTTAAAGAAAACTGGTAGGGAACTGCTGAGCACATCAGCACTTCAGAGTGAAAGTGGGCAGGCAGAGAGCTGTCCGCCAGCCTCTCCGGCTGGGAGAAATCGGACTCTGTTACGGTGGCTCAGCGCCCCCCTGCGGCCAGAGCTGAGATGGGCTGTCTGGCTTGTACTGTGACAGCCTTTCTCTCTCCTGTGTGTGCAGATGAAGGCTGGGGGTGGGGAGGGCAGCAGAAAAGAAGGCCTAGCTCAGCGTAGCTTGGTGAGCCTGTCTCTGAGTGGGATGAGAGAGAAAATGCTAGTCTGGTGAGGGCCCTGTGGAACCTGCCTTCCTCATAGCACCCACCTGCAGTGGAATAAAAGCATAAATAGACCCCCTCCTCGTCATAGTGGACAGTGGCTCCAGGGCTTCTGTTCTCTCTGGAATTATTCAGGCATTTGAGGTTTAGACAAATTTATTGAAACATACAGGGTGTTAGCAGAGAAATCATTCAGTGGTATTACATCATGTCACTACCTTGAATGTATAATTTTAAAATTATAAATATATATTTTATAACTAAGCCTTTGGCCAAAAAAAATAAGTCATTTAGCACATTTGTGAAAGGCCAATAAGAAATGGATTTTAAACATTAAAAAGATAAAGTCACTGAATTAAACAGCAGTGCAACCCCTGCTAATCTAGAATCCCACTGTGTTGAAGGTAGAAGTGTCTGTGCAGAGCTAGTCATTTTCATTTATTTCAGCAATCAGAAGAGATGGGGCAGGCACACCTGTTGAAGGTGGTGGCAGAACTGGCAGGACAGGAAGGCCGGGCTGGTCAGGTGAGCATGTCCCAGAGACAGCAGCAACAGAGTGCAGTCCAGCAGGCTGTGAGGCAGGTGGATGGGCCCAGGTCATCCCGTCTTTGGTCTTCCACCACATACACTGGAGAGAGGAGGAGAGGGAGGATGAGAATGAACTGGACAAAGCCCAGGCCCTACAGAGCCAGTGCTTCCCAGACCACGGGTGGGCTGTAGCAGTGAGAGCTACTGGGCAGACTGGGTGCTGCCTTTCACTGTGTTGGAAGAAGGTGGTTTAGCTCCTCAGCTACTTTCTCTCCTCCTAAGGACTTTTACCCACATAGGGACAGGTAACTAGGGAACCAACAAAATGACCTTACACTAAGGCAGCCAAAGAGATAGTGATGGACACTTCTTGCCTGCCAGAGTTGGTGAGCCCTGCTTGCTTTAGAAACCAGGCAGCACTATGCCCTGTACCTTACTGGTATTTCCTCAGATACAGTTAGGCCAGCTTACCCCCCACACCAACCCTCCAAAGCCGCCTAAAAAGGAACTACAGGCCCTGAGAGAATAACCAAGAATTCTGGTTTGTCAAACTTGAGCAATGCACACTATCACAGTGTCCCCAACCTCTTAATTTCCGCACACGCGCGGCAGGTCACTGGTCAAGCGAGGGGGATGGCTAGAGCCTGGCGCCCTGACTTTTTCTCAGAATGGAGGTGGAAATCTAAGCCCTGTCAGGGATAAGTGGTCTATTAAGGAATTTGAGTGCTACACAAATCCACAGGCCAAGAAGGACCCCAACCTCCCTTTGCTAGTCAGCTGACTTGTGGCCGTCATCAGCCTTCCTTCCGGTAAGCACATACTTAAAATGGCTGATGGTCAACCTCTGTCTCAGAGGATCTGTGGCCCCTTTTAAGAAAATCTGAAAGCCACCACCACTGCTAAACTCATTTATAAGCAGTAAAGATTTTAAAGTTTTTCAAAGTTAATGAATACATGAATCTTACAAATTAAATTGGTCCTATGGCAGTCTTCTTTCAGTTCTATTTTTGTGTATCTATTTTTATATCTCCTCTCTTGGCAACTTCTCTCTCTGAAGCCTGGTATAGTAGCTAGAATACTCTGGGTTAGTAGTGAGCTTTTCCAAGTTGTCCCACTGTGTCAGCCACCCTCCACAGACCTCCCCTCCCTTTTCTTGTGGCACAGCTTTCAACTCGGTCTGCTTTCATTTGGCGCCACTCAGCAACGCAAGCAAAATTGTTCTAAGGTCTGGGAGACAAGACCCAGTCCCAGGGAATCCTAGTGAAAGAGAAGACATTTATTCTGAAGCTTGATAAGTTGCCTGATTTAGTCCTAACAGCAGCACTTGAACATAGATACTACCATCATACTCATTTCACAGGTAAGAAATGTAAAGCTTCAAGAGATTAAGTCTCTTGTTCAAGCATACATAACCAGCCAGAGGCAGGCTTAGGGTCTGAACCCAGGCCTTTGGCAAGCCAGACTTGCCCAGGGCCAACTGGGATAAAAGAGGCATTGGGAAGACCACAGGACTGAAAGTGCTCTAGGACCATTCTCTGACCAGGCAGGGCTCACCGCACCCATTAAAGGCATGCACAGCCCAAAGCCCTGGGGCCACCTCAACAGGAAAGCCCTACCCAAGGGCTTTCAGCTGCTTTCTGCCAAAAGACCTACCCCAGCCCCCAGCTTCCCTTCGTCCTGCAGCAGGCAGCTTCAGACAGGGAGAGGAAGAACACTACAGAATGCACACACCCAAGAATCATTCCTTACTGTATTCTTTTTTTTTTCAGAGAGAGAGATTACAAGCAGGCAGAGAGGCAGGCAGAGAGAAGGGGAAGCAGGCTCACTGCTGAGCAGAGAGCCTGATGCGGGGCTCGATCCCAGGACCCTGATGCGGGGCTCGATCCCAGGACCCTGAGATCATGACCTGAGCCAAAGGCAGAGGCTTAACCCACTGAGCCACCCAGGCGCCCCCCTTACCGTATTCTACTTGCCAGAAGGCCGGCGCTGCTGCCCTGGGACAGAAAGGCCCTTGCCCGCTCTGTAGAAACTGCCTGCTTCATCTCTAGGTCTGAGACCCCACCCTGGTTGCTATGCGAAAGGCCCCGCAGCCTCTCTTAAGCTACCATTTGTTGAGATCACAAATGTGCCAGAACCTGTGCCAAAAGCCTATACATAATATCACTCAGTCTTCACAACCGTGTGGTATAGGCATCAGGATACCCATACCACACTGCTTCTCCTCCCTGTGCCTCCCTCCCATTTTACCATGGAACCGTGGGAGAACTTCCTTTAACACCTTTCTCCTTGCTGTCCTTGCTAAGACTTATTTCACATGACAGGCTCTGAAACCTGGGGCAATGGGGACTTGGAGCTCATTGCTCTCAGTGCTTATGGGGTGGGGAGGGTAGGGATTAGAAATAGTCCATCTGGCTATAGGATGGGAGACTTCAAATCAAAAGGCTGTGTCAAACTCGTTTTGGGGGTAGGGGGGTGTCAGTTCTCTGCATACCTTAGAAACCCTCTCACTTATTTCCTGCAGTACCAAATCTTCCGAGCCTTTAGGGCCTTTTTCTTTCCATTAGGTGACAACAGAAACCTCTACCCGCAGACTACTGAAAAAGTAGGGGGTGGAAGAGAGGGTGTGGGAAGGGTAGGTCTGGAGGTAGGAGTGATGTATGTTTTCCTTGCTTTTGTGTCACCCCAAGCAGAGGTGACTGGCCCAGGAGAAGTCTCTTGAGGAAGGCCTCACAGGCCCACCATGGGGTTGTGGAATGGCATACAACTTTATGTTCCTAGATGCCTGCCTACCGGTAGGATCTGGGGTCCTACACCTCCAGAGGGTACCTGCTGCACTGAGCAACACGGCCTCCTCTTCGCCAGCACACCCATCACCGGTGTCCTCACTGCTCCTCACCTACTCTCCCACCCACTAGGTCATTCTGTCCACAAGCTCCTCCTACATGCTCCTGGCTGACTGGCCAGCTGGAAGGCAGCCCAGTCTACCTGAGGCCCGGGGACTCATGTGCCCGGAAGCAGTCCCAGCAGTACTGCCTTCCCAGTGGGATCCCTGCTGTGGCAGAGAGGACTCCAGCACACGTATTCATACCCAGGCCTTCCTGGCAAGTGACCTCCACCAGCAAAAAGGGCATAAAGGGGGACAAGCGCCATGGTTATGCAAGATGTTAAACGTTAGGGAAAGCAAGATGAACAGTATAGAGAAATTAGTATCTCTGCAACTCTTCTGTGAATCTAAAAATTATTTCAAAATAAAAGACTTTAAAAGGGGTGGGGAATATTGGTCTGTAGTTCTCCCAGCAAAGGAAACAGTCAACAAAACCAAAAGACAGCTGACAGAATGGGTGAAGATGTTTGCAAATGACGTATCAGATAAAGGGTTAGTATCCAAAATCTATAAAAACTCATCAAACTCAACACCCAAAGAACAAATAATCCAATCAAGAAATGGACAAAAGACATGAACCAGACATTTCTGCAAAGAAGACATCCAGATGGCCAACAGACACATGAAAAAGTGCTCCACATCACTCGGCATCAGGGAAATACAAATCAAAACCACGGTAAGATACCATCTCACACCAGTCAGAATGGCTAAAATTAACAAGTCAAGAAATGACATGTGTTGGCGAGGATGCAGAGAAAGGGGAACCCTCCTACACTGTTGGTGGGAATGCAGGCTGGTGCAGCCACTCTGGAAAAGAATATGGAGGTTCCTCAAAAAGTTGAAAATAGAGCTACCCAGCAATCACACTACTGGGTATTTACCCTAAAGATACAAATGTAGTGAGCCAAAGGGGCACGTGCACCCCAATGTTGATAGCAATGTCCACAATAACCAAACTATGGAAAGAACCTAGATGTCCATCTACAGATGAATGGATAAAGATGATGTGGTATATATACACAACAGAATACTATGCAGCCATCAAAAGTAGTAAACTCTTGCCATTTGCAATGACATGGATGGAACTAGAGGGTATTATGCTAATCAAGATAAGTCAATCAGAGAAAAACAATTATCATATGATCCCTCTAAAATGAGGTATTTGAGAGGCAGGGCAGGGGGTCCTGGGGATAAGGAGGCAAAAAATGAAACTGCCTACCAGTAGGTAGATGGGATCAGGAAGGAGATAAACCATAAGAGACTCAATCTCATGAAACAAACAGGTTTGCTGGGGGGGTTTGGGGGGTAGGGATGGGGTGATTGGATTATGGACATTGGGGTGGGGTATGTGCTATGGTAGGTGTTGTGAATTGTGTAAGCCTGATGAATCACAGACCTGTACCCCTGGGGCTAGAAGAACAGTGGGGGTGGGAGAGGCACTGCCCTTCCAGGTAGGTCAGCAGTCTGCTGAGGAGGGGAGGTAGGTTCCTACCTTCAGGTGGGGCTCTGATGGAGCTCCTTCTTAGAGATCAAATGCCCCGCTGTGGCCAGCTTGGGCTCAGCTCCTGCCGGACACAGATAGGGCCTTAGGGATGGGCTTAGAGCCACCTCAGCCAAAAGACCTGCCCTCCCAGTTCGTGTCTGGTGTCTCAGTGCCAATACTATCAAACTCAAACCTCTGCTCTACCACATGCAAGGAGGGACTCTGTTCCCAGAAAACCAAAGCTGAGTGGTGGCTTAGCTCCAAGGGTCCCCTCACCAGCAGGTCTTGCTTATTCCCAGATAGCCTTTTGACAATGACCCTCAGTGAGGGGCTGGTACTCAGAGCTTTGCCATGTTCGTGCAAGTGCAAAATAGTGTGTGTATGTGTGGTGTGAGAGAGAAGGGAGCTGGGGGAATGTGCAGGGAGGGGTATACGTGCACCCAGGTGTGACCCAAAAACCTAGACTAGGTCAGAAAGACTTAGGTTAGTCTTGGGTGCTGGGCAGCTCTGGAAGGAGCTAAGCAGCTCCTGGGAGAAGTTCCCACCAACCTGTCTTGCCTCTGTGCTGGAAGGAGAGACAACAGATGTTAGGTAACTAGAGGCATGCAGCCCCCTATGTGCCCAACTACCTGCCTACCAAGCCCTGGGGTCTTCTCCATAGTTATCAGCCCACTACAACCCAGACGGCCAGACTCCCTAGTGAGCAGCCCCACATTCTGGGGCTACTGTGTGTACAAGCCTGACAATGCCGTTTACAGGCGCTACTTGGAAACCTGCTTCTGGGCAGCAGTGGGCATGTGGGCGCCAGGCAGCAGAAGGGCCAGGGCAGAGATGACCTGCAGAAATGTGAGCAGAGGGCTTCTCAGCTGCAGGCTCCAATACCTCAGTCAGCCCTACCCTGGAACCTGAAACCTTCGCTTGAACAGCTCAGACATTTTAAATGATTTATTAAGGCTATGAAGTGGTGCTACAGCCTTACTATTCTATTCTATTTACTTTCTATTTGTGTGTCCACCTGTACACAGTCCCAACTACAGAGAGCTAATAAGGAGAAGACTGGGGCCTCCTAGAGTTCTGATGTCTGGGGCTTTTATGATCCAATAACTAGAAGGCTGCCCCTTGGCCTCTCACGGCCCACAACACTGACGGGCACCCAGGACTGCTCAACGGCTAAGACCACCATGGCCAAAGGAGCCCCCAGGAAGTAAGAGCAAGAAGCAAGAGGTGATGGCTTTGCCAGAGGCAGGAGCTGACTAGTCTGTGCTCTGCTGCCCTTGCCCAGTCTTGAGAATCTAAGACCAACAGAAGAAAGCCAGTCTTCCAGGAGGTATCAGAGGATGCCTGAACAACCCTCCTCCTGCTCAGACAAGAGGTAGGGAGCGGCAGATCTTTAAGCATTTAATGGCAATAAGCAAAATCTCAAGACAGCCATAGGGTTGGATCCTGTTCCTTCCATGCAAGTGTTAGAGAGGAGAGCACACGACTTGTGGAGGACTCCCTTCAGCTTTCGTTGGCGTGCATGTGCAGTGGGATCATTTAATACTCAGCACAAGGGGCTACGAGGATGAGGAGAGAGGTTCTAAAGGCAGTACCACTGTGCTACCTGCTCTTCTTGCAGCCTGTGAGTACCAGGTACGTATGCTGAAGGGGTAAGAAATGGGTGACGGGTGGCCAGAAATGGTGGGGGCAAACAAGGGGGCATAGTTTCACTGGGGCGTGAAGGGTAAAAGCAGGACAGGATGAGGAGCCTTCCACGTTCCTATTCCTTCACACACAGGTGGGATTTGGAGCGGGCATCACTGGCACAATGCTAGCACAGTCTGGCCTGGCATTTCCACCAGCAGCTGCCTTTGCTGGGCTGAGCTCAACACCTTCCCCAGGCCTCCTGGCCCACTTTGCACACTGTTCCTTATGCTTCCTGCTCCTGCGGCTTTACCTCTGGCTGCACTGTGAGAAACAGTCAGATGAGGCCATGTTTCCCAAGCCCCGTCCCTCTCTCATGCTTCAGTGTTCCAAGATACCCACTCCAGTAGCAAGAGTCTGGGAGCTGGCCAGCCAGTTCACCCCTCAACTCATGCAGCTACTGACTGCTACCCAATTGAGTAAGAAGCCCACCATTGTTCTTTAGGCATCAGGTGCCAGGTGTTTATGTGGTTTGGTCTGGAAAAGGTGAGAAGGTGCCAACCTGCATGTGGGTGGGTGTTCTGAGATCTCCATGAATGCAGCTGCCACGTCAGGGGACAGCTGCTAGACAAAACCGACAGAGCCTTTGGAGAGAGAAGACAAGGGTGTAAGAAGACCCAGTCTCCCTGGCCCCCAAACCTCTTGTGGATCAGCCAGTTTGTGTGCTAGCCCTGCCCACCCCAGTCCTATAAACAGTAGACACGGTAAGTTTTTTTTTCATAAACAACAAATACAAGCATATTTTGGTGCATTCTGCCATTCTGACAAGTAGGACTGCACTGCCACCACCTCCTGTGGCCCCATCCTTGGGCTAGACCTGCCAGGGCAACTGAGACAGAGTTGGTTGTAGGCACTGGGACAGTTGAGAGCATCCTGGATGCCAGAATTGCACATGAAACTGCCTTGGGGATCAGGCTGACCAAATCAGATAGTAGCCTGGCTGCTTGTGAATTGAAATGTGGCTGTGTATAGAGGGGTGAAAGGCCTCCCTTCTCTCAAGGCCTGTTCTCCCTTGAAATTGAAGGTCTGGGTTGGAGGGCAGGATCTAGTCCTTGTCCTGTTTCAGTGTGTGTCCCTAAGACAGTTTAGGGTCTACTACTTCAAAGTGAGCTGGTTCAGTAGCTAATTGGGAGGCAGAGTGAATTTCAGGGTCCTTCTCAGTATTTACTTGGCAGTCCCCAGGCAGGCAGGTGGGTATGCTCGCCCAGAACAAGGCACCTCCTGGGGGTGGGGGGAAGAAGGGTGACTTTGTTCTCTAAGGCTAGTAGTAGTACATGGGCTCCAGAGGGGCAGTATCCCAAGGTCCAGTCCTGATGCTGCCACTGGTTGGCTTTGTGACCCTGGACAAGTCAAAGCTTCCCTGTGTCCCAGTCTTCTCATTGCAATATGGAGGTGTGTGTGTGTGGGGGGGGGTAGTATCTAAGAGCCTAGATTTACTGACAAAACATAAGCAAATAATGTGCTTGGCCCAGGCCCTTGCATAAAGTGAAGCAGGGAAGAGGACTTCCATAGAAGCCACAATGTGATGACCTCTTACAGAAGAAACCACCAGAAATCTATTTTCTTATTCTGGGTGTGTGTACATGGATGGGCTCCTTCAGTCAATCTACATTCAGACTGGTGTTTGTGTGGCCCCAAACTGTCACAGGATGACAAAAGCAGGGACACTGGCAGTCCATGCAAAGCAAAAGCTGCTCAAGGAAAAGGAGAGACAACCCAGAGAAGCAGGCCAGGGAGGCAGCATATACACGGGGCTTTAGCTGGTAAAACCCCTTAGAAACTAGAGAGGGGGGATTATTTCCTTGGGTAACAGAGTAAGAAAACCCTCCTATGTGTAGGGATGAGTCTCTGGCTGTCATTAAGACAATGCAGACACACAGGTCCACAGAAGAACATGATATGAAACAATATGAAAGGATGGTCAGGGAGGAAGGAATGTACACATTTCAAGGATTAAGTACTGAAGAGTAAGGTGTTTCTCCTTACACCTTAAAGGGGGGGGGGGGAAAGCCAATCAAATGTGATGAGCTCACAACTGAATCTTAAAAATTCCAGCAGGTCCAGTTGCCATGTTCACTGAAACCCAGGAAAGGGACTGAATTCTCTAGGGACAAGTGTGACTTTACAGAGGCAGCTCCCTCCAGTCCTGTTTTTCAGTCTAGGGAAAGTAAAAAAGTAGGGGAGCTGACAGCATTTTTTTGTCCATGGTCATAGAATAGTCAAGTGAAAAGACCATCTTCCTCCTTCCACCTCCCAAACGGAGATGCAGAAGCGAACAAGGTTGCCAAGGAGGCTGAACAGGGCAGGGTGTGTGCTAGAGATGGGAGAAGTTCATGCCACTTTCCTAACGTGAACTCTGTAGTGCTAGAAGCTGACAGTTGAGGTACAGGTAGCTGGAGATCCAGACATGCTTGGTTCTTTCCAGTAAAGACCATGCTACATAACAGGAGAGTGGGACCCACCCCACTTAAGTAACAGAGAACATAAAGGCTTCTCCCACACATACCATTACCAACAATAGAACAGGGCAAAACCAGGGCCCATATCCCTGCTACCAACATGGGAGTCAGGCACACTTGAACTGAGATGCTGGCTCTGTTCTTCCACAGCCAGATGACATAACACAGGAAAGTATGATAAGGACAAAAATGAGTAGTATTAGGACAGGACAAAAAGTACTAACAGGTATGCTTCATCATGAGACTTCCTAAATAAAGCGATCCTATGGGACATTTCATCTTTCATATTTGATAGACCTTATTGAGTTTATGGTCAAAGAAATAGAGAACAGAGGTGCCAGCTGTTGCGATGCAACATCTCCATTCCTGTTTGCTGGTCCAGGAGCATGGACCGCAGGGCCAGAGCAGTGCAGGAACCTGCACATTCCCAGAATGCCCCAAGCTGCTGAGAGGACTGACAGCTCGAGTGGTGCGGGGGCTCAGCGAGTTGAGTTTACAAAACTGAAGAGTTAAGATCTTTTTCTCTGAGGAGATAATCAAGAACTTCTCATGCTGGTGAGAAGAAAAGAAGTCACCGAAAAGGAATTTCAAACGTTTACTAAGGTGACAGTCCCAGTTCTGTTGCACCAGACTTCAGTAAGTAATCTCATGTACTGTGAGGGGGAAAGATAACAGAATAACCTGTGTTTCTACTTTAGTTTGGGGAGTAAAAAGCAATCTTTCTTTTATTCTGAAGACCGTCAAGAGCACAGGGAGGGGACTGAACGTCACTAATGGGAAGGAGTAAACAGGATGAGAATACAAGCAACAACTGATTCCTTGGCACCCCACTACTTCAGTAGAAGTCTGTCGGTACCACTGTCTCAGACCAAAAGATTCATGGTTGTCAATCCAGACCATAGACCACCAGTTCATGGGCGTGAACTGAGAAGATGTAAGGGCCCAAGGGCAGAGGGGTCAACAAGTACGAGAAGCTCCCACGACGACACTACCGCAAAGGGGAGGAAGCAGTTTGTTTTATCATGACAGATCATGAGTGTGTTTCTGAAGCAGTTTTTGGAGAAAGAAATGTGAGGCTGCTATGCCAAGGAGAAGTTAAGGAAAATCTAGAGAAACAATCTGACCATGCCCACTACACAACAGTTGTACAACTCTGAGCAGGCTGGCTAATGGCATATGATCTCGTCTATGACCTGCTCAGAAGGGAGATACGGCGACAAAAGTTGGGAATGATGGTGGCTGATCTCCTTGATGAGCCCCTCAACATTCTGATTGTCTTTTCCCAGCCATTTCTACCTGTTTTGATGTATAATCACATCAAATCCTTTCCTGCCAGACTTCAAAAGACACCACTATAATGAATCATAATCTGCGCTTTAACTGAAATAATCACAACACCGCAAGCGAAGAGCAGGCTGTCTTGTGTCATTAAAGCTTAAACAGCACGTAAGAGTGAGCAAGCAGGCGCGCCTGGGTGGCACAGTTGGTTGAGCATCTGACTCCTGGTTCCAGCTCAGGTTGTGATCTAGGGGTTGTGAGATCAAGTCCTGTGTTGGGATTCTTGCTCTGCGTTGAGTTTGGTTGAGATTCTTTCCCTCTCCCTCTACCCGCCCCCCAGGAGTTGTTCACTCTCTCAAATAAATACACCTCTAAAAAAATAATTTAAAAAAAGAACAAGCAAGGAATCCCACTTAAATACTCATCAGACCCTGTAACAATCTATAGATTTAATGCAATTCTAATAAAAATCCCATCACTTTTTGTAAACTCGCTGTAAAATTTATAGAAATGCAAAAATGTGCAAGAATAACTAATAAAACAATTTCCCCCTTCCCTTCCCCACTTCCCTTTTTCCCTTCCCTTCCCTTCATACATAAATGCACTCCTATGGATTGCTACTTGGTATTATCAAGCACCCACCAGAGCTTCACAGAACACTCCAGCAGTGACATACAGATGACTCTATTTGCAGGGCAATGTTGTAGGTATTGCAGGGCAAAACCCATCCACACCAAATCTCCCTTTGCCAAATGTACTGGAAAATCCAGAAAGACCGAAGGCTTTCTAATGTTCTCCTCAGGTCCCTGGGCTTCCTTAAAAAGGCAGGGGATGGTCCCTTCCTGCCTGTCAAAAGCAATTCCACATACTCTCTTTTCCATACTGGAGTTACATTTAAAGATTTTATTTATTTGACAAGAGATCACAAGCAGGAGGTGGGCGGGGGAGTGGGGGAAGCAGGCTCCCTGCTGAGCAGAGAGCCCAATGCTGGACTCGATCCCAGGACCCTGAGATCATGACCTGAGCCGATGGCAGAGGCCCAACCCACTGAGCCACCCAGGTGCCCCTAGAGTTACATTTAAAGTTTCCTTTGAAAAGATTGATAATAGAAAAATATGAAAATGACCAAGAGTGAAAATATAGCCTGAAGGTCTATACTGTTGCTCCTGTTCAGAAAGGCCTTCCTGGAGCATGGATGATCACATGCTTGCTTATCTGCTGGACTCTCCAAAAACCAGCCCAGAGGACACAGTTTGCTTGAGGAGCAATGTCTCCTCTTTTTGGGCTCCAAGTTGAGAGACAGCAGCCTGACTTCCTTACTTGGTGCCTGGCCTTTCTGGAACCTGCTGTTTGGACTGCATGCAGCTTTACTGGCTCCAGTATGGCAGGGCTTCCCAGCCTTCATGCTCTAGCTGGTTCTCTGCACCTCTGAGCTCATGTCTTTCCCTGTACACAAATGTCTGCCTCCCTCCAGGCCTGAGGAGCCCTGTTCTCTAGTCCTAGCGGTCTTGTCTTTCCCTCTGTTGATGTCCTTCACAGAATAGAAACTGGAGACCATCCTCAGTGACAAGAGCATGACTTACGTACAATGGACATTTGTGAATTCTGACCTGACCTAGCAGCAACATCTGATGCTACTGGTCATTCCCTTTCTCTAAATACAAATTCTTCTACCTTCAGGACACCCCATTATCCTGGTTTTCTGTATCTGACTCCTTTGCAGGTTTTGTCACCTATAATCCAACTTAGTTTTCCTTCAAGCTCAGCCCTTCACTGCCACCTCTACTTTTCCCTACCCAACTTGATCTCATTCGCCCCCACATATCTGATTATCACGAATATGCAACACCTTTCCACAGCTCTATCTCCAGCCCAGTACATCTACAAGTGCTTACCCGACATCTCCACTTGAATGTCTCATTGTCATCTTGACCCCTCCATCTAACCCAACATGATTTTTTTCTTCCTTCCAACCCAATCATAGTTCCAACCTCCACAAACACAAGAGGCATCCAGTTCCTGTCAGAAGCCCACGAATCATTTCAGAGTTTGCCTTTCTCTTTCAATCCCCATATTCAGTCCATCACCAAGTACTCTTTTTTACAGAGAGAGATCACAAGTAGGCAGAGAGGCAGGCAGAGAGAGAGGAGGAAGCAGGCTCCCTGCTGAGCAGAGAGCCCAATGTGGGGCTCAATCCCAGGACCCCGAGATCATGACCTGAGTCGAAGGCAGCGGCTTAACCCACTGAGCCACCCAGGCGCCCCAATCACCAGGTACTCTTGATTTTACTTTCAAGTATCTCTAATACATTCATGTCTCTCTATCATCATGTGAACGTTTGCCCCCTCCAAATCATGTAGAAACCAAGGGGATCTCCTAAAAATGCCAATTTGGTCATGTCATCCCTTTGCTTAGAATCCTTCAGTGGCTTCCCACTGCTCACAGATCAAAAACCGGAATCTTTAATTAGGATTATGAGTTCCTTATCTTGCTCCTGTTTCTCATCTGTTCCAAACGCCCCATTGCTCTTGCCGTGCTAATTTCCTCTTCTAGTTTCTCAAACGAGGCATGTTCTCTTCTGCCACTGGGCCTTGGCACCTGCTCTTTCTACAGTGGTTTTGCCTATTAATACCTATTCATCTTTCAGATCTCCCTCAGAGTGTTCAAGATGGTCCCCCTTTATATGTTTTCATATATATCTTCCCTTCAAAGGAAAGAAGGCTAATTATTACCTGTGGGATTATTCAATGTCTGGTTCCTTCCCTAGAGTGCAAAAAAGCTCCATGAAGGCAGGGAGGGGTATCTATTCTGTGTGGTCCATTACCTAAAACTGGACATGTTCAGCATTTACTCAATGAACATTGGTCCTCGTAGACTGACCGTGGTTCTCCAGGTGTATGCATGGTGTAGACTGAACAACTCCTACAGTTTAAAGTGCCCCACAGTGTGGGTGCCTGGCTGGATCAGTAGAGCATGTGACTCTCGATCTCAGGGTTGTGGGTTTGAGCCCCACACTGGGCACAGAGATCACTTAAGTAAATAAATAAAAATAAAGTGCCCCAAGAAAATGCTGTGGTAACACTTGTTTAGAATCTTCTGTGACCCCACTAGAGTGAAGAGATTATTTCTACCAAAAATGTAATTTTTTTAAAAGATTTTATTTATTTGAGAGAGAGAGCATGAGGGGCAAGGGGCAGAGGGAGAAGCTGATTCCCTGCTGAGCAGAGGGCCCTATATGGGACTTGATCCTGGGACTCCAGGATCATGACCTGAGCCAAAGGCAGTTGCTTAACCAACTGAGCCACTCAGGTGCCCAAAAATGTAATATTAAAAAAAAAAAAAAATCCATTCTGGGGCGACTGGATAGCTTAGTCAGTTAAGAAGCTGCCTTCAGGGAGCCTGAGTGCCTCAGTTGGTTAAGCAACTACCTTCAGCTCAGGTCATGATCCTGGAGTCCTGGAAACGAGGCCAGCTTCGGGCTCCCCGCTTGGTGGGAAATCTGCTTCTCCCTCTACCCACCTGCCTCTCATGCTCTCTGTCTCTCTCATTCTCTCTCAAATAAATAAAATCTTAAAAAAAAAAAAAAAGCGGCTTCCTTCAGCTCGGATCATAATCCCAGGGTCCTGGGATCAAGCCCTGATTGGGCCCCTTGCTTGGTGGGGAGGGTGTGTCTCCCTCTCTCTGTTGCTCCCCCTGCTTGTGCTCACTTTTTTTTCTCTGTCAAATTAAAAAAAAAAAAAAAATCTAAAAAAAAATTTTTTTAAAATAAAAAAAACAAAAATTTTAAAAATTTAAAAATCCATTCACAATAGCATTAAAACTAACAGACCTCAGGGGCATCTGGATGGCAGTTGGTTAATTGTCTGACTCTTGATTTTGGCTCAGGTCATGATCTCAGGGTTGTGAGATCAAGACCCACATTGGGCTCCCTGCTCAGCACAGAGTCTGCTTCTCCCTTTGGCCTTCTACCTCCCTACCACTCATGTTCTCTCTCTCAAATTAATTTAAAAAATTAAAAAAAAATAATGAAAAAAAAAGGGGATGTGCAAAAGCTGTGTTGATGAAAACTGTATGATTTTACTTAAGGAAATAAAAATGACCAAAATAGAAACCATGTTTCTGACAGGAAGACAGTACTATAAATATGTGAATTCTTTCCCCAGTTATTTTGTAAATTACATACTGTTCCAGTTAAAGCCAAACATGGTACTTTTTTGTAGAGAAGGACTTATTTGTCCTAAAATCCAGATTAAAGATTAAAAGCCCGAGAACAGACAAGCAAGTTCTGAAGAGGAAAAGGGTATGTACAAACATATGTATGGAGGTAGGTATGTGTGTATGTGCTGGGGGTAGGGAAGATACTTATCACACCAGACTTCTGATTCTAGCCTGTTCCTATAGGGTAACTTAGTATATGACAAATCCCATTTCAGATTAATCAAGAAAGAATGACCTAATGTTGTTGGAAATTTTAAGAAACAATAAACCGGAACTCTAACCTATACCATTATCAAAACTAAAATTAGGTCAACTGAAAGCTATGTGAAAAAAAATTTTAAGAAAATACAGACTTATCTTTAGGATACTGGAATAGAAAAGGATTTTTCAAAGACTAAAAACACACAAAACATAAGGGAAAGACTGATAAACATGATATTTTAAAACTTTCCTATTGGGGTGCCTGGGTGGCACAGTCAGGCGTCTGACTCTTGGTTTCAGCTTAGATCATGATCTCAGGGTCGTGGGTTGAGCCCCATGTTGGGCTCCCTTAGTGTGTCATCTGCTCAGTTTTCTCTCCCTCTTCTTCTGCTTCCCCACCCCCCCACACGTATACTCTCAATCTGAAAAAATTTTCATATTAGAAAATACACTATAAAAAAGATTGAGAGATACAAGATACTTATTTGCAAGCCTATCAAAGTGACAAATATTAGTTTGTGGAATACTTAGAGATTCCCTATAAATTAGTAAGACAAACCAAAGAAAGAAAAAAACCACAAAGTTTTTAAAAGCAGATCGCCAAGAGGCGTCTGGGTGGCTCAGTGGTTTAAAGCCTCTGCCTTCGGCTCAGGTCATGATCTCGGGGTCCTGGGATCAAGCCCCACACTGGACTCTGCTCAGTGGGGAGCCTCCTTCCTCCTCTCTCTGCCTGCCTCTCTGCCTGCTTGTGATCTCTGTCAAATAAATAAATAAAATCTTTAAAAATAAAATAAAAGCAGATTGCCAAAAATTTATATTTTTATGTTAAGGTCACTAGTAATCAGGGAAAAATCAAAATAGTGAAATGCCGAATAAAATACCTAGGAATAAACCTAACCAAGGAGGTTAAAGACCGGTATTCTAAAAGCTAGAAAACAATGTTAAAAGAAATTTAAGGGGCCTCTGGGTGGCTCAGTGGGTTAAGCCTCTGCCTTCGGCTCAGGTCATGATCCCAGGGTCCTGGGATCAAGCCCCACATCGGGCTTTCTGCTCAGCAGGGAGCCTATTTCCCCCTCTTTCTCTGCCTGCCTCTTTGCCTACTTGTGATCTCTGTCTGTCAAATAAATAAATAAAATCTTAAAAAAAAAAAAGAAAGAAAAGAAATTGAAGACAACACAAATAGATTCCATAGGGACCCACGTTGGTCCACGCCCAGTGTGGAGTCTTTTTAAGACTCTCTCTCCAGCCCCTCCCCCCACCTGCATGCTCTCTTGCTAAATAAATAAAATCTTAAAAAAATATATTCCATGCTTATGGATTAGAAAAATTAATATTGTTAAAATGTCCAAATAAATGTCCATACTATGTAGAAGCACCTGGCTGGCTCTGTAGGTGGAATGTGTGACTCTTGATCTCAGGTTGTTGGTTCAAACCCCATGTTGGGTGTAGAGATTACTAAAAAAAAAATCCTGCCCCTAAGCGTCCTGAGGTGACTTCTGAAAATGGTTCGCTATTCGCTTGACCCAGAAAACCCTACAAAATCATGCAAATTGAGAGGTTCAAGTCTTCTGTGTTCACTTTAATAACACATGTGAAACTTCCCAGGCCATCAAGGGTATGCATTTCCAAAAAGCCACCAAGTTTCTGAAAGCTATCACGTTGCAGAAGCAGCGTGTGCCAGTCTGTCACTATAGTGGTGGAGCTCGTAGGTGTCCCCAGGCCAAACAGTGGGGCTGGATACAGGGTTGATGGCCCAAGAAGAGTGCTGAGTTTTTACTGCACTGCTTAAAAATGCAGAGTCATGCTGAACTTAAGGTTTTAGATGTCCATTCTCTGGTCATGGAGCACATCCAGGTGAACAAAGCCCCCAAGATGCAGTGGAGAACTTACAGGGCTCATGGTTGGCTTAACCCACACATGAGCTCTCCCTGCCACCAAGATGATCCTTCTGAAAAAGAGGTGACTGTTCCTAAACCAGAAGAGGAGGTTGCACAGAAGAAAAAGATATCCCTGAAGAAACTGAAGAAACAACAACTTATGGCCTGGGAGAAAGTTCTGCACAGAATAAATGCAAATAAAAACAAAGAGAATGTTGGTTGTCTTTTATTATTAAACATATTTCAAGTATCCTCAAAAGTGAAATAAAATAGAATCTTTTTTTTTTAAATGCCATACTATCCAAAGGAATCTACAGATCCAATCCTGTCCCTATCAAATTACCAACAACATTTTTCACAGAACTAGAATAAAGCTAAAATTTGTATGGAACCAGAGAAGAACTTGAACAGCCAAAGCAGTCTTAAGCAAGAACAACAAAGCTGGACATACAATCCTAGATTTCAAGACCTACAACACAAAGCTGCAGTAATGTTAACAGTATGGTACTAGCATAAAAATAGACAAAAAGATGAATGGGACAGAAGAAAGAGCTCAGATACATACAAAACCCACACATATATGGTCAATTTATAACAAAGGAAACAAGAATATAATGAAGAAAAGACAATCTTCAATAAATGATGCCAAGAAAACTGGACAGCTGCATGCAGAAGAATGAAACCAACCACTTCCTTACACCATATACAAAAATAAAATGAATTAAAGACCCAAATATGAGACCTGAAACCATAAAACTCCTCTAAGAAAAAACAGGCAGTAATCTGACATCAGCCTTGACAACACTTTACTAGCTTTGTCTCCTGAGGCTAGAGAAACAAACACAAAATTGAATAGGACCACACTAAAATAAAATGCTTTTGCACAGCAAAGAAAACCAACAAGATGACAAAGCAACTGACTGAATGGGAGAAGATACCAGCAAATGACATATCCCAAAAGGGGTTAACACCAAAAATACAGAAAGAACCCATACAACTTACCCAAAGCAAAAAATAATTCGATCAAAAATGGGCAGATGAGGGGCGCCTGGGTGGCTCAGTGGGTTAAGCCGCTGCCTTCGGCTCAGGTCATGATCTCAGGGTCCTGGGGTCGAGTCCCGCATCGGGCTCTCTGCTCAGCAGGGAGCCTGCTTCCTCCTCTCTCTCTGCCTGCCTCTCTGCCTACTTGTGTTCTCTGTCAAGTGAATAAATAAAATCTTTAAAAAAAAAAAAATGGGCAGATGACCTAAATACAAGTTTTTCTTATTTTTTTTTTTTTTTTTTGAGAGAGAGAGAGAGAGCATGAGGGAGCATGCATGTCAGAGTGGGGTGAAGGGGCAGTGGGAGGAAGAAAGCAAAAACCACTGGGTATGGATCCTGACACAGGGGGCTCAATTTCATGACCCCAAGATCATGACTGGAAATCAAGAGCTGGATGCTTATGGGGCGTCTGGGTGGCTCGGTCAGTTAAGCTCAGGTCATGATCCCAGGGTACTGGCATTGAGCCCACATTGGGCTCCCTGCTTCTCCCTCTGCCCTTTTCCCTGCTTGTGTTCTCCCTAGCGCATGCTCTCTCTCATGAATAAATAAAATCTTCAAAAAAAAAAAAAGTTGGACACTTAACCAAGTCACCCACATACCCCCTCTGAATAGACATTTTCCCAAAGATGTACAGATGGGGGCACCTGGGTGGCTCAGTCAGTTAAGCCTCTGCCTTCTACTCAGGTCATGATCTCAGGGCCCTGGATTGAGCCCACATCAGGCTCCTTGCTCAGCCAGGAGCCTGCTTCTCCCTCTCCCTCTGTTGCTCCCCTGCTTGTGCTTTCTCTCACCCACTTGCTTTCTCTCTCGAAATCTTAAAAAAAAAAAAAAAAAAGTACAGATGACCAGTGAACACATAAAATGATCTTCAACATCACTATCAGGGAAATACTAATGAAAACCACAATATCACCTTACACCTGTCAGAATGGCTACTATCCCAAAAGACCAGAAATAGTGTGTTGGGAGGACGTGGAGAAAGTGGAATCCTTGTGCACTGCTGGTGGGAATGCAAACTGGTGCAGCCACTCTGGAAACAGCAGAAGTCCTCAAAAAAATTAACAGAGTTTTCACACAATCCAGTAATTCTACCACTGGGTATTTACCCAAAGAAAGAAAAACACTACTTTGTGTTTATTGCAGCCTTATAATAGCCAAGATATGAGAGCAACCCAAGAGTCCCTCCACAGATGAACGGATAAAGATGTGGCACATGTAAGAACAGCCCCCAGACACACACACACTCATACACACACACAGTGGAGCATTACTCAGCCCTAAAAAAGAATGACTGAGGTCTGGTCATTTGGGAGAAATGGATGATGCTGAGTGAAATAAAAAACAGCCTGAAATAGACAACTGGTGGCCAGACGGCAAGTGGGTGGGAGGATGGCTGAAAGAAACACATGAAGCGGTACAAACTTCCAGTTGTTAGTGGCAGAGATGAGAAGTACAGCACGGGGTATACAGTCCATAATGATGTAATAATGCTGTATGGTGACAGATGGTGAACATTTTGTGGTGAGCAATGCCTCGTGTACAGAATTGCTGAGTCAGTGCGTTAAAAGGATAGTGAGGGGCGCCTGGGTGGCTCAGTGGGTTAAAGCCTCTGCCTTCAGCTCAGGTCACAATCTCAGGGTCCCGGGACTGAGCCCCGCATCAGGCTCTCTGCTCAGCAGGGGGCCTGCTTCCCCCTCTCTCTCTGCCTGCCTCTCTGCCTACTTGTGATCTCTCTGTCAAATAAATAAATAAAATCTTTTAAAAGGATAGTGAGATACCACTTCACACCTATCATAGGTGCTAAAATGTAAACATCTGTAGATGCAATCTTTTTCAAACAAAGAAAAAAATGGAATGGTCCAGCACTAATTGTTTATTGCAGTAACAGAAGGCAGCAGGACCGGAGGGAGCTCTTGGGGCCCGGCCGCTCAGTCCAAGGTGTCCAGGAGGCAGCAGCAGCAGAGGGCGGCCCAGCATGCGGCCAGGGCTGCCTGACACCCGGTGTCCATCTTCCTTTCCCGTTCCATCACGTACACTGAGGGGCGGGGCGGGGCGGGGGAGAAAGAGACCTGATCAGAGGGGACTCTGTGAGCAGCAGCATCCTATGTAGGTGGCATGCAGCACTGGCCACAGAGACCCTGGAGAGTGGGCTCCATGAGAGGGGGAACCACGCCTGGCCGCTTTGAGGCTCCATCTCCACTCCGATGTCCGGCATACATCAGGAACTCATGAAATGTTTCTTAGATGTGCGAATGCAGAGGACATCTGCTCAGCAGCTGTCAGACCATGGTTTCCTGCCACCTCCCCTTCCCCAAGCTACAGCGAAACCCACCCAGCACCTCATCTGGTGCTTGTCCAAAGCGATCCGGCTCTAGTGAGCCCTGCCGTGCAGCCTGGTGGCACAGGCGCCGGCTCAAAGCTTTCCACGTTCTCATTGAATCCTCACAACAGCTCCATGTTGCCCTCATCATTCGTAACTCAGAAACACTATCATAAGTGTGAACTGGCAGAACCCGTTTGAAAGAGAGCGGGGCGGGGGTGCATACAATTTTTGACCCACAAAATCCACAGCTAGGATTTTTCCTACAGAAGCAATGGTCTCAGCGTTCAGATATGTGTGAATGCTCTGGTAACAAAATGACCCCGGACCACCACCTCAGTGTCCAATGGAGAGACAAGCTAAACCAATGCATACTGGAAGACAGAAAGGAAATAGCCATTAAAAAGAACTAGATGATTCCTCCATGTTGCCAACAAATTAACCAAGGTACATGCGCACACTCTGATCTGTACAAAGAAGAGAATACACACACATGCACAAACAAGTGTCGGAAAGAATACAAGAAACAAGGTCAAGGTATGACAAGGGGTGGAGGATTTTACTTTGCATTTTACATTTTCCTCAATCCAGGCTTATCTGATTCCAAAGCCACACACTTCTGGACTGTCACTGCCGGCTCCTGTCACCCCCGGCAGGAGGGAGGGCCCGTCCAGTTTCAGCACACCTCGCACCCCTTCTAGCCTCTGCCACAACTGCTAGCTCCTGGGTCTTTGGGGGCAGCTGTCACTGACCAACCTGGGCTCCCTGGTGGCCCGGCCTCAGCCCTGGACTGCTGTCCCTGTGTCACTGTTACTTGACACGGCCACCCACCCAACCCCCAGTTATTCCTGCTCCTCTCACAGCCTGACCTGGCCCCTGTGTCCCCAAGTCCCACCTATGAGATATGGCTTCAAGGTAATTCTGACTCCTCTCAGGCCTTTCTGACTCTCAGGTCTGGGCAAACCTGGTGAGCTGCAGATTCCAATCACAGCTCCCCACTCTCTCTCAGTGGCTTGGACACCGGAGAATACTCCCAAAGGGGTATAATTCTAAGGCTGAGCCCCACGCCTGGTCCCCACCTGCCCCTCTAGCAACATCAGCAGGTGGCTTTTCAGAAATCAGCAGACCAACCCCAGCCTCTTCTGTTGTTCCCCTTCAAGTCTGGGTTTAGGTTTGGGTAGGTGTCAAAAGCCCAACTGTGTCCAGGCCTAGAGAAAGAGGGCACCAGGCAAGAGGGAACAGTCAGTCCCTGCCTGTGCACAGACGGAGGACTCCAGTCTTCCGAGGGCCATCTTCAGGTCTCCTGACCACTCCCGTGGCTCTGCTCTTTGCTTAACCCTGAAGGCGACCATCATGCTCTTTCTCCTCTGGCTTCCTCAGCAGAACTCCTCTATTCACCACGCCCCCGCCTGCCCATCACCTCAGCAGTGTCGTCAGGAACTTCAGTGCCTACTCAGTGGACACTAAAATAGAGCCCACCGCACCCCTTGGCCCTCTCGACACCGGCAACAAGATCATTAGGCCCGTCCTCTCCATCTTGCAAATATCCCCGCCACACTTCTGCTCTCACTCTCCTTTGGAGCCCCTCCAACACCAGCCTGGATTGTAGCAACATAGGCTGGATGCCACCTCAGCCAAGGCACCTGCCCAACACTCCTGGACTCCGCCCTCACCATCCCTGTCTTCATCTCCGGACTGAGGTCTGTACAGCCCTGCGCTTACACAAGCAAACTGTGGTCCCATGTTACAGAGGAGGCAACTGCTCAAGAGAAGTCTACATGGTCTGTCCAAGATCAGCTAGAAGGTAGCACTCACATGTGTTTCCTGACTTCTCATGTAGCACACGCCCACTGCTCTGCACTTAAATGCCCATCACGTCACTCCTTTGCTCAAAACACTCAGGCCTTAGACGCCTGGGGGGCTCAGTCAGTTAAGTGTTTGAATCTTAATTTCTGCTCAGGTCATGATTTCAGGGTTGCAAGATCAAGCTCTGCACTGGGCTCCATGTTGGGCATGGAGCCTGCTTTAGAGTCTGTCTCTCTTCCTCTACCTCTGCCCCTCCTCTGCCTCGATAACAGAGCGGATAGGTTCCTCCTCCTGACACACTTTCCCCAAGGCTCTGGGACTGCTCAGTCAGCCTGCATAGATCCCAGGGGTCTGCATCCACTCGTGTGCAGCAGCCCTGCTACCCACCCTGGCTGAAGGCCTCCAGTACCTTCAGTGCTTCTGCAAGACCCAGATCAGACCTGTCTGCCCCCACAGGGAAGGCTGCTCATCAGACTCGCCCTGCATTGACTCAGTCAGCCTCCTACACCACAGTCCCTTTCCAGAGACCTTGGGGTGCTGTGTGGGAGGTGGGCCCGTCCTTCCTCTCTGTGAGGCAGGGAACCCCTTCCAGGCACATGCTAGTGTTAGTAACTGATAATCCAAAGAAAAGTGTTCATTCTCTGGGCTGCATTTCCTCTGGGTTTCAGACACCAAGCACATATGTGGGGACTACAGAACTCTGGTCTCTGGAAAGCTGGGTAAGGACAGGTTTGCTATGAGGAGGCGGGCACCCACGGAGGGCCAAGGGGCAACTGCCCGGAACCCAACACCCGCCCCCCACCTCCCTCACCCCCGCTGAGGACAAGTGTACCTCTGCACTACTGTGCAGGAGGTCCAGGGGGCACTGGCTATGTGCTCAGCTCCGCCCCGGCTCCCCAGCCTCCTCCTCACAGCTGGCCCCAGCTGTTCTAGCATCTCTTCCCAGGAAACAGGTTCAGCAGGAAGACAGAGAGTGAGTGTGTGAGAGCCTCTGCGTGTGTGTGTGGGTGGTGGGTAGTAGGGTTATAACCAGATTCTGGAGATGGGAAGTTCAGAGAGAAGCCCAGAAGGAACGAACCCTCCCTACCTGATACTGTTACTCCAATCCAGGTCACAATTCCCAAAGACACCCTGTTCCAGTTTAGTGGGAGGCACCACAATTAAGATTTAAGAACAGAGATTTTTAATAAAACATTATCAAATTGGATTTAAATATAGGCTCATCTACGTACTGGCCATATAACCTTGGGCAGGTGACAGCCTCTCTAGTCTCAGTTACCACTGCTATAATACAGGAGGAACACTGGTAGTCTACACCCCACAGGTTGCTGGGAAAATCTGGAGATCAGGCACATAAAATGCTTATTAGCACAGCACCGAGTGAACTATGAGGCTTTCAATCAATGTTCCGTGATGTTATCACTATTACTCAAATGACCATGGCCCGGCAGGCAGACCCCTCCCCAGAATGAGCGGGCCTCTGGCAGACAGCTCTACATAGGAAGAGAGGAGGGGGCTCTCACTGACTCTGGGCAGAAGCCTTAGAAAGAAGAGGCTGGGAGGCAGAATCACAGGCTTACCTGGGAGCAAAGGGTCCTAAGATAAGCTGGCTCTTCGCCATCAGGTCCAAGAGAGGGGCATGGCCCAAATCCACTCCAAGGGCAGGGGGTGAATGAACAGAACCATGCCCCATTTCTAGCAGGCCCCTGCTGGAGGGGGATCTGCCAGCAGCTCAAGGCCCTGCCCTCACCCCAGCCCCACACACATACATAGTCCCCATCACTCCTCCTCTGGCCTCAAACAACCACATGGCAGCAGAGCCCAGAGTCAGGGTCACATCTTTGGGATCACATCCCAAGATCACATCTTTGGGAAGGAGGCCTCTGAGAAACTCAGGAGGGCCCAGGACAGAGCAGCTTCCGGGGGCAGGGAGCTGTAGGCTGAGTCTGGGACGGATGACGTGGCTAGCATGGCAACAAATGGGAAAGCAGCATGGGGGCTATAATCCAAGGGCCAGAGACACCTGTATCCTGACTGGCAGGCACAGGCCTAGTGACAGCCCATCCCACTGAATGAAAGGCCCAGGCACCCAGGGCTCTGTGGCCACCCATTGCAGCAGGAAACCCCACTGTGTGTTTTTAGGCACCTGCCAGCTGTCAGCCCTCCCGGACAAACAGCCCGCCTCTGGGATCTGTGTGTGCACTCCATGAACCACCTCTTTCTTCTCTCCCTGCCCTAGGAATGGCTCACCTGCCCCAGGGCAGAAGAGTGTCCCCTCTCCTTCTCATGTCAGCTCCAGGAATAGCTGCCTGATTCATCAGCCGGGCCCCTCCCAGCGTTTAGGCCAAAGACCAAGCTTGAGGTTGGGTTACTGTGTGAATGGCTCTTCCTCCATACCCCACCCCTCTCTCTCCCCGACGCTAAGAAGAATCTGATCTGCTTTCTGGCAAACCTGGCCCTTCATCCTCCAGCATCTGAAACAAACCCAAATAAGGCGACCATCAGGGGACTAAATAGCCACCATCCTTGGAAATACTGTTGCCTTTTCTCAACTCAGCTAACCTAGACTCATGTACGCTCCCTCCTTCCTTCTTGGTTTGGGGCCCCAGGGTGGCTTGCCCCAATGACTCAGCTCTCCCCTTGCCTCTTGGAACCTCAGTGTCCTCACCTGCAAAAAAAACCAGGATTCATAGTGTTATCTGTAATGAGACCCCAAAGAGATGAAAATGCATTAGCAATAAGTTTCGGCTTGATCCTCTCCCCTCCTGGGAGTATGTACCAGAACAGCAGGAGAAGCTAACAGTCAGCCCTGAGAAGAGCAGGAGACAAAAGGAGCAGACCATGCATCACCAAGGTGAGTGGTCCCCACTACCTGGGGTTCTGAGGGGTGTTCCTGACCCAGCCCAGCAAAGATCTCTCTCACTACCATTACAGTCATCCGAAAACAGCCTCGGAAATATCAAGCAGTGCTGACAGACCCCAGGCAAGTGTTTGGATGAAAAGGGAAGGCTCCCCAACAGTCCGTGTTGAGTGCCCAGAACAGCTTGAGGAAAGAACAGGAGACTTTCCCACAGTATGTCAACCATCTTTCCATTTTCCCTCTTGTCAGTGAAATAGAACAAGAACACGGGAATTTCTCAGAAATGGCTGCTTTATCGTCGGGTTTTCTGAATGCCCTACCTAGACTGAGTCTTCTTCAAGTGCAAGTTCCTCAAGTGCCGGGAATGGGCCTTCCCAATGCAGTGTCCCCCGCAGGGCCTGCCGCACAGGAAGGCCACGCAGGACGAGGGATGGGAATGAGGAGCATGCAGTTTCCCTTAACACGCAGCACCAAGAACCTTCCAGCCAAGGACAGGAGGCTCACGCGGGCAGAGGCAGGGTCCTGGCCTCATTTTACAAGAGCTGGCTGCACAGCCCACACTCTCATCGGGTCATGGGCTCAGAGCCTGCCCTGGGCACTGGTTAATTCATAGTGTCCTTGACCATGCAGAAGAGCTGTAAGTTGGCTCATCTGTGGATCTGGGGAATTTCTAATAAGAAATTAATTAAGAGAATAACCATACAGGCATCCAGAAAAGAATTTCACACCCAACCATCTCTACTCCCTAACTGAACAGGTCTGGCAAATGCAGAGGCACCCCGGCCTAAGGAAGTCTCCTCTAGGAGAGAGATCCATGACAGGACAGCTGAATCCAGCAAAGCCCATCACCCTCCAGGTGTGTGCACCTCACCCGCTGCCAAGGCCCCCAGGACAAGGTCTAAACTGGTATAGGGGAAGACCAGTCCTCATGGCAACACCAAATGCCAAGGTATTTCAGAAAAATATCGCACTTTTGGAGGAAAAAACTTACATATAAATCTAATAATGCTAAATGCTGTACAAGAACTGGATGAGATTAGACACCTGGGTGGCTCAGTCCATTAAGCATCTATCTTCGGCTCAGGTCATGATCCTAGGGTCCTAGGATCGAGTCCCACACCAGGGTCCTTGCTTATCAGAGACTCTGCTTCTCCCTCTGCCTGTTGCTCCTCTGCTTGTGCTTTCTCTCCCTGACAAAGAAATAAAATATTAAAAGAAGAAGAACAACAACAACTGGATGAAATAGAAACAAATGATGAGAACCAGCAAACATTGGGGAGAATACTATGCCTCACAAAGCTGTCATGGGGGAAGACAGGAGGTCTCAACAGCCTCAGTTGTCATCAGTGGGTTCAGGGTTTTAGGTCCCAAGATGGAGCCAGCTCTAGGGATAAGGTCAAAAGGCCAACACAACTTGGATCAGCGGTGGGGGGAAGACTCAGAAAGAGTTGGCACGCCAGGAGCAAGCCAGCTAGAATAAGGTGCACTGCCTAGCCCTGGCACCCACCAGCAAGTGACAAGGAGCCTCCACAATCACAAAGTAGTGGCTGACTAAGTGTAGATGATGAGGTAATATGCAAGGCTGGAATCGTAATACACTGCAAAAGCCTATCAAATATCAAATGAAGCATGATGTTACAAGTAACCAGTGGTGCTTAAGTTGGAGTCTAAAATTAGATGGTGAGTAAAGCTCACTTTTGGACTGCAAGCCTCACCCTCAGGGCAATTTATCAGAAACTGACCTTCAAAGACATCTGGCTCCTTGCACTTTATAAGAACTGAAATCCTGAACACCAACAGGTATCTGTGCATCCATGCTTTTAGCAGCATATTCACAACAGCCAAAGAGTAGAAGCACCCCAGTGTCCCTTGATGGAGGAATGGGTCAACAACACCTGGGGGGCTCAGTCGGCTAAGCATCCGACTCCTGGTTTGAGCTCAGGCCACGATCTCATGGGTTGTGGGAGGGAGCCCTGTGTCCCTGCGGCAGGCTCCCCGCTCAGCAGAGAGTCTGCTTGACAGAGTCTCTCCCTCTGCCCTTCCTCCCTTCCCCAAGGAGGGGATGGCAGGGAAGGTGGTTCATGCCTGATCTGTTATTTCATCCCCTGCTGAGCAGAATGAAAGATGCTTGGAACCAGGGAATCGCAGAAACAAAGCAAGGGGGGAGAGAGAGCGAGAGATCAGAGACCACAAACTCCCATTGCCCCTGGCTCTTGAATATAAAACAATGTCATCATGATTTGGGGAGCTAAACAGAAATCAGAAAAATTATTATTTTCCTGGTTTTCAGGCACTGGGTTACAGAAAAAAATGGAGAGGTAGGATACTCTGAAGGGAGCTGGCTCTTTGGAACTTGCCCAAAAGGGCAGAGATCGTCAAGGAGGTGGCTGTTGGGTCTCACCAGTTAAAGCCAAGGCACAGACAGGCACAGGCTGTCCTGTTATCGGCCAGGCCGCTCTGACTCACACTGAGAGGTGGCCTCAGGAGTCTCATTCAAATAGGACTGGCTGCATTTTGTAACAAGGTAAACACTGCCATATCGTTTTTACTGAACACAAAGTATGTTTTTATCTTAGGTATACAGACCATAACTGGCTTCTACATGTACGAGATTTCTATGTTACTCATTAACAGTCCTAGCCGATCTATTTATACAAAGCACCCTCGCTGTTTCCTCTTCCACAGTGAGGCTTAATTGTGCAAAAGTAAAAGAGCTATGTTTTCACCTGACTGAACCTCAGGTTAGAGCCCTGGTAAGGACAAGGTGAGGTCTGAGGTCAGGGATGGAATAGATGACCATCCTCAATGAATGTGCGGAGTTAATTCAAGGCAGACCTCACTGGTAAGGACAGTCCACTCTTCCTAGTTCCCTGCCCACCAGCTCAGAGCAACCATGGCCATGCTTATATATCTGGAAAGAAGTGTAGCTTAGTCATCTGAGACCATCCTCTCTGCTCTGTAACCCTGCCACATGCCATCACTAACCCTCATTGAGGGTAAGGGGTCCTCACCCACTGATATGTGACAGTTAGTGAATGTGAGGCCAGAGACGTCCCCAGTGGAGAAAGGAAGATGGAGGGGGTGGCCTGGTCTGTAGGGCTGTGACTAGGACTCTGACGGCCTGCAGACAGGGCTGGAGTCTAGGAAACCAGCTTCCTTCTGTGGTCAACGGGTGAGTTCCAGCTAGCTTGCTACTGAAGCCCAGACAAAAAAAGTCCTAACATGACCAACCACCTTTGCACTGCCAGAAAATTTCCATTTCCATTTCCAGAAAAGGCGGCTAATCCTTGCAATGAAAACCCTGAAGTGGGAAACTAAGTGGACTTATTAGCCTTGGAAATAGAGTGGCCACATGGGGAGCCACCGACATGTGGGGAATGACAGAAGGCTTCTGCTCCCCATCCCGTGTGTTTATTCACTGCACCACCAAGTGTGGGGAATGGGAGCATCTCAGCTCCTTCGGAAAGTCCAGCACTCTCAACCCTCTTGCAGCTCCGCCACCATCATCAACAAGAGCCCCTTCTCCAGATCAAAGCTGAAGCAGCACCAAGAGACTGCTCCTGGGCCTAGTAGCTGGCCAAGGGACCCAAGAGAGAGGAGGAGAGGGGGCTCTAGACTTGGATATTCTGGGGTCCACACTGGGTGCCACCGAGAGGGTAGGGCCACCTCTCCCAGGCTCAGGCTCCTCACCTACAAAATAGGGATCCTAACAGCACCCATGCCCTCACCAAGTTCTTCAGGGACTTAATGAGTTAATCCACACAGGCCGAAGCCTGGTATACAGCAAGTACTCAGTATATGTGAGCTGCTGTTAATCCTCCCAAGACAAGAGATCAGAAGGTCAGAAGGCAGAACTCCCTAACTGTTGAGCCCCGGAAGCAACACAGGCCTAATATAAAGCTGGTAGGGAGGTTCTGAGGGCAGTTTTCACTTGGTAGGAGAGTCTGTCTGAAGAATAAACAAGGGGCTCAGAAATGGGCTAGGAGAAGCATCTAGTTCTCCTTGGCACGCCCCAAGTGAGCTGCAGGTAGAGAGTTAGCTGGATGTTCTCTGAAGCAACAGTAGAGCATTACTAAGAAAAAATATGAAGGCCCTATCAGTTTTAAGCTCTTAAGGAAGGGAGTTACTCCTCCTCCTGTCAGCTCAAACCCTTCCCGAGCCCTTGCTTAGCCTCAACTTTCCTGCAGTGGCTGATAACAGTCCTTGGAATGGGAACCAGGCACTTTACCCCAAAGGGGATCAGGCTGACCAGAAGGAGACCTGCGGAGTCAAGGGAGTAGAGGGAGCCCAGGGTCCAGAGGCTGGCTAACCCAGGGAGAGTGGACCCCACAGAAGACAGCTTCCCCAGACAGGCCTCTTGGGAACCTTTCCTTTCCTTGGGAATCTACAGGCACAGGGCATCTTGCCCACAGCCCTCATCAGTCCGTGGCTACCTGTGGCTGCCCGGGGAAACTGGACGAGTTTTGTGGCGGGGGGGGGGGGGGAGGTGAGGCTTCATAAAACTACCCGTGATACACATCCCACCCAAAGGCAAAAATCCATTTTCCCCATTAAGAACTCAAATACAATCTCATACTGTCTCTAAAATCCATCAGGCTACAAGAATCACAGGCTACCAAAGGGAGTCATTTCAAGGGTAAATGGAAAAGCTCAGAGGGAACCAAAACACTGCAAAAAAAAGTCAAATGGCAATTCTTCCCTAAGGAAAGTGAAATCTTTCCCAGGCTACTCCCAATTTATGGCCTTATGGGTCCCTCTGAAAAGGGTCAGATGCTTGGGACCCCAAGGAGAAAGCTCTCTGTGCCACACACACATATCCAGGGACATCCCTAGAAGGACAGTGGGTGCTCCAGTGCAGGCGGGCAGGGTGGGGGTCTGGTGGGCAGAGGGCTCTGTTTCCTTCTTCAGCCCCAGAAAGCCTTTACATTCCAAGGGCATCTCTAGAAAGGGTGTCGCCTTTCCAATCAGGATCTCAGCCTGGACATACAAGTCACCTTTGAGCAAATGATGAAAAAGCCACTGAGTCCAGCAGTGGGAAGACTCGGGGAGCAGTACCAGCCTCTCAAAACCAGAAGAGCTGCAGCCTGACAGCAAGCAGCCGTGAGCTTCCTGCCGCAAGCTGGGAAGGCTTTCCGTAGGAATCGACAGGAAAGTTACTGCTTCCTGGAGGAGGGGAGCCAGGCAAGTCTGGCACAGAAGACCTGGGCAGGCCACACATACTGCCAGGGTCCACTCACTGGTCTGCCTCTGTGGGTCCCTTGGCCTCCAGCAAACTGCTGGCTCAGCTCACAGGGCAGGAGGAGGGCCCTCCACTCCTGTGCTCCGCAAGGTCCAGCTCCTCTGAACACAAGTGCACCACGTCACCAGGGGTGAAGCCTGCTGCATCGGGTACTGTCCATCTAAGGAAGAGGCAACTCCCTTAACCTCTCTGGGGCTCCGTTTCCTCACCTCAACACTGCAGACAATAAAATAACCCACCGCTTGGGACTGTTACAAAGATTATATGATGACCTCCTTGAGAACAGTGCTGTAAACAGGCAAAAAGGCTGTAGCTACTATTGTTGCTGCTATTCTATGAACTAAATAAAAGGCAAAAAGGAAAAGCAACCTGTATTCTAGAGTTTTACACTGTACTGAGGTCTCTCAAAACAATAAAACTTTGTGTGGGGGTAGGGTAGAATCAGACACTCCTGCATGAAGTCCGCAGTGAGGGACTGATATCTAAAATGGAGCCCTCAGAGGCCTGGGTGGCTCAGGCAGTTGAGTGTCTGACTCTTGATTTTGGTTCCTGGTGGTGATCTCAGGGTCCTTGGATCAAGCCGCACAATGGGCTCCCTGATCAGTGGGGAGCCTGCTTCTTCCTCTGCTTGTGCTCTCTGACAAATAAATACATAAAATCTTAAACACACACACACACACACACACACACACACACACACAACAGCTACCCAACAACACTTTTATGCAGCGTTAAAGTAGCTGCTAATGTATTCCCTGAACAGAGACTAATACACTAGCTGAATTTCAGCAAGGCCTGCCTCATAAAAAAAAAACTGAACACAGGGCAAAAGATTCATACCAAAAAGTTAACTACTATCTCTGGGGAGCAAAATTGCAGGTATTATCTATTTTCTATAAGGAAGAGCTATCTCTGTAATTTAAGAAGTTATTTTAAAACCAAAGCCACGTTTCTCTGTGAGAAAACCGGGGTGTGGCTGAGAAGCAGCAGCCCGGGGTGTGGCGAGGTGCTCTAAGTCATAGTGTGGGAAGAGCCATTCTCCTGGCCCCCAGTCGTGCTGGATGGGGTCACTGGCCCGGTGTAGCAGCTGTTGGGATAAGCCCTCAAGCGCAGATGTGGACACCGAGTCTCATCTTCACGGTGAGCATGTTTAAATCACCCCATGTCATGTCCTGCCTTTTAGGACAACCCTGGGGAACCACACTATAAGCAGAATATAGATTCATCCCCCCTGTGGCTAACCACACTGACCACTGGGAAGCAGGCACCAGGTATCCGCAGGCCCTGTGCCACCTCAGCGGAGGGGGCGGGGGCTGGGCAGTGGTATGGTCAGAGCCGTGGAGCCGGCCCCTTCAGTGCAGCAAATGCCTCATTCCTACCTGGAAGGGTATGTTCTAGGGAAAGTCCCTTGTCACTCTAGGTGACCCCACTCTCACTGGAGGTCCCAACACCACGGTCTTGGCTCCAGTCCTAGACACTGACCTACACAGTCCCACCTGAACCTTCTAATTTCCCTACATGCCTTTTACCCTAAGCAGTTTTCCCTCTTATGCCCACCAAATCAATTTCCTTATTGTTTATGTTAATATAACTTTAAAAAGCTTCTGTGAGAGGTGATGTGAATGTACAGGTCATGTTTCAAGACCAGGTAAAAGGAGTCCTGGGGCGGAAAACCCAGGCCACACCGGGGCGGAAGGAGGTAAGAAAAATGAAGCCAACTAGTCTGGGAGCTAGTGAGACTCCCAACACCTTCCGTTCCCCTGGGCCAGCCAGGTGTGGCCAAGCCACCCACTCCCAGTCAGCAGACACTGAGCACACCCACCAGCAGGCCCAGTCAACTGAATCTGTAAAGAGCAGCTGCCTTTTTATACTCCATTACCCCTGAGTACCAGGCAGGCCAAGGCTGCTGAAAAGGCAAAACACAATGTTCTGCATAAAGTATTTGACCAAACCAGAAATGTTCTGCATAAAGTATTTGACCAAACCAGAATGTATCTCGATATCCAAGAAAATGGAAAAATTCGAGGCCATCTTTGCGAGTCTATGGTCCCCCAGCCTGTGAGCAGAATGTTTTCACATGGGGCACCTGGGTGCCTCATTTGTTAAGTGTCTGCCTTCAGCTCAGGTCATGATCCCAGGGTCCTGGGATCAAGCCCCGAGTCGGGCTCCCTGCTCGGCAGGAAGCCTGCTTCTCCCTCTCCCACTCCCCCTGTTTGTGTTCCCTCTCTCGCAGTGTCTGTCAAATAAATAAATAAAATCATAAAAAAAAAAATTTTCACACGATGCCCAGGTCCATGACACCGACAGCAGTTGCTAGAGGGACGTCATTAAAGCAGCGGGCACTGCTGAGTAGATCTGTCAAGTTAAAGACTAAAGTCACAAGTGTGTGGAATGAGAGTCAAAGCTGGTACCAAGACCCCAGTATTCACTCAAGGCCAATCAGACAGACCTGGGTTCAGTTTATGGCTCAGTGAGTTACTTTCTGACCTTAGGCATGTTACTTCCTTTCTCTGAATCTCAGTCTCATCTGAGAAACCAGACTGCTGTATGGATTAAATTAGATAGTGTAGACGAAGCATCTGAAGAACAAGATCTAATCAGAAATGGTAACATTTACTTAGTACCTGACACGAGGGAAAAAGGAAGATGAAGGTAGAAAGAAGGTTTTTTTTTACGCCTTCATGGGAGGCCAGATGATACAGGGAAGCATGTCCAGCCCCGGGCCAGACGCCTGGGAGCCCAGGGACAAGACATCATAACTTCTCTAAGTCCTTGGTTCCACATCTGTAAAACCTAGAAAAGTACCACTTAGCCTGAAGGACGACTGCAAGGACTGAAGGCTTGTCCAGAAAGCTCAGCCCCGCATCAGGCAGCTCACGCGGTGTCCAGTAAATGGGAGGCACCGAGGGGCTTCCGGGTTGGATCTGTTTTGAATCCCAGCTCTGCCCATTCCTAGCTGGGTGACCACAAATAAAAGTTAGCCTTTTCTGTGCTTCAGAGGCTTTATCTATATGATGGGGATAATAAAAGACCTACCTCAGAGGGCTGTTCCTAAATGAGTGAATGACTAAATGAGTTAATATATTAAAGTGCCTGACACACAGTAACCACTTAAGTATTAGCTCTATTATTTAGCTAGTTTTTATTATTTAGTAGTAACAGTTAATATTAAATATTTTATTTTACTTTTTAAGATTCTATTTATTTATTTATTTGAGAGAGAGAGAGAGAGACAGACAGACAGACAGACAGCCGGAGAGGGAACACACAAGCAGGAGGAGTAGGACAGGAAAGAAGCAGGCTTCCTGCTGATCTGGGAGCCAGATGCAGGGCTTCATCCCAGGACCCTGGGATCCTGACCTGAGCCAAAGGTAGACGCTTAATGACTGAGCCATCCAGGCATCCCAGTATTAAATATTTTAAAACTTGGACCACTGGACTCAAAACTCTTCTTGTTCTTTCTCTTTTTAAAAATTCTATTCTTAAGTAATCTCTATACCCAAAGTGGGCCTCGAACCCACAATCCTGCTCCCTGTCTGAGCCAGCCAGGTGGATTTCTGCTGGTTCTCATATAGGGATGGCTATCAAATACCCAGGTTCTCCAGCCCCAGACTGAAAAGAGGCTCAGAAACAAAGGCTGTCCACTCACAGGTCAAGAGCGAGTTCTACGTAGTTCCAAGTTTCCAGAGCCTTCTTCTTGGGCAGGCCACCAGAAAAAGTCATGTATTTTTCAGCTGCTGATGAAGCGGCTGAAAAAGGAAGACCTTTTCCACCACTGCACTCAAAAGCAACAGGCAACTTAATTTTTCATTATGCAGAATCCATCTCAGTGGCTCTCAAAGGGAGGTGATTTGTGCCCTGAGGAAATCTGGTAATGTCTGGAACCATTCTGGTTGCCAGACTGAGCAGATTCTACTGGCCTTTAGTGGATAAAGCTGAGGGAGACTAAGCATCCCACAAGGCATGAGACCGCCCCACCACCCCTCACAATAAAATTATTTATCCGGGGTGGGTGGTGTGGTGCTGGCTGGCTCGGTGGGTGGAGCATGTGACACTTGATCTCAAGGTTCTGAGATTACTTAAAAAACAAAATCTTTAAAGGGCACCTGGGTGGCTCAGTCAGTTAAGTGTCTAACTCTTGATTTGTCAAGGGTCACAATCTCAGGGTTGTGAGATTAAGCCTTGCATTGGGCTCTACACTGCGTGTGGAGCCTGCTTAAGATTCTCTCTTCGCCTCTGTGCCTACCCACCCTCTTTCTATCTCTTTCCCACTCTCCAAAAAATAAAAAATAAAATCTTTTTAAAAAATTACCCAAGGAAACCGTCCCCTACAGGCAAGCTGCTTCTTGACAAAATAAGGGAGAGAGGACACAATACAACACCACGACTCTACACTATGATGGCAGCCGGGTACAAATGACACGTGCACGTTAGCAAGAACTGCCTAGCAAATAAAAACGCAGAAGTGATTTCAGATGACGGTGTATGTGGACTATGTGAAGTATTAAAAAAAAAAAGTTCTTCGTGAGTTGTTACTGTGTTTGGGGGCCAGAGAAAAAGTGAGGGCCAGCACTAGGTGGAGGCAAGAATGACTCAAAGCTCCAACTCTCAGGTCTGACCATTTGCACCACTGATGGCCAACCAGGAGTGACAGAACTCCAAGCCCCTGTGACACAGGGAATACTCTGCTCTGAATGCAGGCAGATGAAGACAGCGAGGGAGGGAAAAGTAGTGCAAATGGTCTTTTCTGCAAATCCAAGCCCAGAGTGGAACAGCTTTAAAAAAAAGCTTATTCCAGAATCTCACCTGTCCTATCTCCTGCCTCTCTCTAAACTCTTCTTCATCTCTAATTAGCAGCTACAGTGCTGGGTCTGGGGACCATACTGCCTCCACCTCTTACCCCTTCCTTATTCATCTTTCTCCTCCTCCCTCTCTAGAATCCTCCATCCTTCTAGCCACTGGATCTGTCCCCTCCTCAGAGCAAAGAGTATACAATACTAAACCCACTTGCTGTGTCAGAAACCACAAGCTTCTCAATTCTGACAGGCCTGGCTGAAGTCTTCAAGATGCTGGCCCAGTCCCATGTTGAAACCTAGGGGCATTGCACAGAATTCCACGTAAACGCCATCAGAGTATCAGAAGATTCAAATGAATGACCACGGATATGGCCTAAGAGATGCAAGAGGAAGGACAAAAGTTAAAAAGACTGAACAAAGAGAAACTGAGGCTAAGACAATAGAGGAGTACTCTGCAGACCCCTGAGGATGCAGGAGACCAGGGTGAAGCAGGAGGCCACGAAGGAAGAAGAACCAAAGAGGCATCAAGTATGCCAAGGGTGGACCTCAGCCAGGTTCGAAGGCAGCAAGAGACCAGAGGCCACGGCCACCTGCAACCTGTCCTGGAGGGGTCCCAGTGAAGCAGAGAGAGGCTCTCAAGTTGGAGCCAGGATTAGAGTGCCTGCTCCAGCACTTATTAGCTCGGACCTGGGCAAACTCTCTCCCTTAACAGGACCTACTTCACAGAGCTGCCATGCCAACGAAATGGAAGAGGAGATGCCGTGTTTAGCATCAGACCTGGCACCCAGCAGCACCTCCTAGAGCCTCTCCCAGGATTCGGTGTAGAGGAGGAATGAGAACCTGAGGTGAAGCCTGAAGCAGAATAACTCACGAGACACCTGTGCAGGGAAGCTCGACCATTCTACAAATAGTAGGAACTGAGTAGTGAACCTAACATACATAGGCTCCTGCCATCAAGGAGCTTCTATCCCGGCAGGAGGAGAAAGGCAGCCAGGGAACACAAAAGAATATGACGTGGGAAGGGAGATGAGAATGGCAGGGACAGAGAGGGCCCAGCTGGGGTGCCACATTTAGGCAGAGGGCGAGGGGAGGCGGCTGGAAGGCCTCTCTAACTAGGTGACTGCTAAGTATGAACCAAAAGAGGCCACAAAGTGTGTAGATTTCTGAGAAAAAACAAAGGCCTTCGAGGGCAGCCTGAGAAGGGGGTCAGAGCATGCAGAATGGCCTGGGCTCTGAGTGGGCCTTGCTAGCCCCTGGAAGGACTCTGGCTTTTACTATCAGTGACCTAGGAAGCTCTCACGGGGTCTGGGCAGAAAACAGACAGCAGGGGCAGGAGCAAGAGGAGGGAGACCAGGTCTGTGGCCTTGACTGCAGAGGACTTAGGAGCTGTCCCAGTTGCCTCAGGCTTGTGGGCAGACAGGGCAGGACACTCAGCAACTGGCTTCCCCACCTGGCCCCTGAGGACTTCCTGTCTTCATGGCCCCTATCCACCCCCAAGCAAAAATTCAGAAATTTATGTGGGCTGAAGGAGAGTACCAACTTCCTCATGTGCCATTAACTGTATAAGGACAATTACTTTATTCTTCATCACAGCCCCATAATCCCTATTTTACAGAGAAGGGAATGGAAGCTCAGGGAAGCAGAGAAACTCCACCCAGATTCCTAAGCAGTGTGGCTTTCTGTGGCACCATGCAGCGTCCTTGCTGGGACACTGTCATCTGATACCTGGCAAGAAAGGTTCTGAGCTGGACTTTATCTCTGCTGGAAAGGCTTCCCAGGGCAATGAAAGGGCCCCATAGGAGCTTCTGATGAAAAAAAGCATAAAAGGCTCAAACAAGCCACGCTGTAATTCCACACCCCAAGCCAAACAGCCAGAGATGCCAGACCGTTAAATTCCTTCCTCTTCCATCCTCATGACGACTGATGACAGCAGTGGCAGACACCAAGAAGAGCATCCAGAAAGAGAAATAATGCCATTCTATCACCACCCTGCCCCCAGCTGCTGACCTTGGATTAAAAGAGAGGCAACGCTGAGCATCTGGTTGGTTGGCCAATGACCCAGTAGGGCACTCCGGGAACAGGCACTCCCCTCTGCATCTTCAAGTTACAAAGAACCATAATAAGGTCATTTTTCGTTCCTGATTGACAGGCCTAGAAACCCGGTTCAAAGGCCAATTGGGCTTTTGAACTCCATGGGGACATCCCAAGGACTCTGCTGAAATAGAATATATTCATTTTTTTAAAAAGATTCTATTTACCTGAGAAAGAGAGAGTGAAAGAGAGCATGGGTGAAGGGGAGGGGCAGAGGGAGAAGCAGACTCTGTGCAGAGCAGGGAGCCTAATGCAGGATTCGCTCCCAGGACCTTGGGATCATGACCTGAGCCCGAGGCAAAAGCCTAACTGACTAAGCCACCTAGGTCTCCAAATTTTTTTCATTTTAAATCGATACCTTGCCAGATATGACAGTCCTAACCCAGAAGAACATGTACATAGCCCTGACATCTGGACTTTCAAGGTGAACAGCACGGGAAAGGGCTCCAAGGCCAAGGGACCCGGACAACTCACACAAATTCACAACCACCTTTCAAAATGGTGGTATTTCCACACATCCACCACACATTTCCTGAGCACATGCGATGTGGCAGCATGGCTCTGGGTGAGGCAGAGATGCAGGAGACAAAGACAGCCACTGTGAGGTTTCCAAGGGGAGGCAGGCATGCAAAGATCAGGGTAGTTAGGTAACCTGCCCAGGTCCTGGTGTTAATAAGGGATTTGAATCCAGATTCATCATATTCCACTTTCCCTCTGCTACTAGGAAGCGGATATCCTGCTCTGAGCTACCAAGTGTTGTGTTTATTTTGTGGTGGATGGGGGGATGGTGGCAGAGGGGAGATGGGAATGGGCTGCGAAGAAGGTACTGCCCTGAGGTGGTGTTTGAGAGGGGCTGTGGAACCTGTTGGACCACAGCACTAGGACAAAATAAAGAAAAACATTTAGCTTGGAATTGGGACTTACATCCAAGGTTAAACTCACTGACCCAGGGCCAGTCACTAAACCTCTCTGGGCTTCAGTTTGAGTTTCTCTAAAAAGAGGGGGTGAGCCTTGCAAGGGATGGCAAATGCCTTCATCTCATCCCCCAACTCAAGCCTGTTCACAGAGGCTGCCCAAGGCACTGGGGGTAAGGAGGATTCTGAGGCCACATCTGGGCTAAGCAAAAAGGGCCAGCAAGGGAGGTCTGCCAGGAGCCTGAAAGAGCGATTAATCTGGGTGATCCTCTGAGGACTTCCACTGCTGCTGCTGTGAGGTAGCTGAGGGGCTGTCATTTTATTTTGGTGACCGAATATTTAAAACTCTCTTTCACTACTTTCTAACCAACTCACAGAACCTTTCTACAATAAGCAGATTTCCTAATATAAGACTGGAGATACTGCTGTGTTTAATTTTCCCCTTTAAACCATTCTGTAACTGTGGCATAGTCAGGAGAACCTAGAAGCAGCTGTGGCAGTTGAGACAGCCTCACCGGACAGGAGTCCACCCATCACCACGGGGACCAAAGATGCCCCCCCGCCCCCAACACGCCATGCTGCAGTGTGGCTCTGCTTCTACCCAACCAAGCAGGGAATTCTCCCCTCCCCTTGAATCCTGGCTACACAGCCCCATGGCTTCGTGGACCAATTGGGTGTGAAGTGCTATTCTGAGCCTTCCGGGTGAGGAAAAGGCCTATAGCAGATCATTGCAGGGTAGTGATTGAGGTTCAGGGCAATCTGGGTGAGAGGTACACAGAATCATCTGTACTATTTCTGCAAGGCTGTTCTAAGTCTGCGATGGCTTCAAAATTAGAAGTTAAAGGAATTTTCTTTTTCCTTTCTTCCTTTTAAAGGAAGGCCTGGGGGAAAAAAAAAGAAAAAAGCACCTGGCAGCTTTCACCTTTGGCCATGGACACTGAAGGATGAAGGAGCCCGGCTACCTGGGGCTGCTGCACGGGGACAATGCCCAGTCCAGCCCCACTGAGAGGTGATGTGGAGGAGAAGGGGGAAAGTAAGACATCAGATGTGGGGTTCTGTGGGTCTTTTGGATCTGAAAGAAAAATTATTCATTATAATGAACCAGAAGTACAAGATTTTGCTGAAACAGAAACAGCTGACAGAATATGGTTGAACTTAAACCTTCAAGGGAAATAAGAGGGGGAACCAAAGCCAGTAAGAGTGGAGTTGGAACACAGGTAATGACAGTAGCAGCTAGTGATGAGCACTGGGTGTCGTAAGTGATGAATCACTGAATTTTACCCCAGAAATCAGTATTTTTAAAAAATTTTTAAAGATATTTTATTTACTCATTTGAGAGAGAGAGAGAGAGCACAAGCAGGGGAGAGGCAGAGGTAGAGAGAGAGAGAAGCAGACTCTCCACTGAGCAGAGAGCCCGATGCGGAACTCGATCCCAGGTCACTGGGATCGTGACCTGAGCCAAAGGCAGATGCTTAACCGTCGGAGCCACTCAGGTGTCCTCAGAATTCACTACTGCACTGGATGTTAACTAAAATTTAAATTAGAAAAAATAAATAAAGATGGCAGCATCTAAGTGTGGGTATCTTCGGACCCTCCGCCCCCCACAGTCAGGCTGCCACTGGGCTCCCATCTCATCCCCCTCTCCCTTCTGAAGCGTCTGCTAAAGTGCACGCCCTCTCCGTACTGCATACACAAGCCGACCCGACCGCCGGAGGAGAGTTTATACATCTCGTCCAAGGCTGGAATGTACACACAGTCAGCCGAGCACCCCAGCTATCATCTATGTTCCAGCCCCCAGAGATGCCCTGGGGAAAAGAGGCGGATCTTTCAAGCCAAGCTCTGCCCCAATTACAGAATCTCTAACTTGGGATGGTTTGTTACAAAGCAGTATGTCGACCTTCCACCTGTGGCAAAACACCTTCCATGCTGGCTGGGTAAGATCTGACTATGTGAATGGGTCTTTTGGACCTAATTCCTTGGGCTGAGGTTGGTTTCACGTTCTTCTTGGCTAAATGCTTTTGTTTCCTGAGTTCCTTTTCATATAGCATCTCTAGTCTTACTTCAAAAGGATTTATCTTCCCACATATCTAAGCGATTAGAGGTATCTTCCCCCCTTTTCTTCCAGCAGGGTTGTGCTCCTTGCATTGTCTCTGTCTCCTCAGAGTCCCTTTTTTGTCTATTTTGGTCACCATCCATCATTTTGGAGCCTTCTCTCTGGTCTCTGATGACCCTCTACTGTTGGTTAATACTTAGGGCTGAGACTTCAGCCTATCACTCACAGCCTGAAGAGTCTTGACTAACCACCAGTGGTCAGAGTCTACACTAGGACATCATCAGGGAGGCTGGCCGAATTCAGACGCAGACGAGACAGAACACAAAAATGAGCTGAGTTCAGGGGGTGGGGTATGCTCAGAAAGCAGGCTGTCCAGGGGTGCGGCTGGAGCATAGGGCACTGGTAACACCTACCAGCAGTGGGACACACAGGGCAAGCTTCACAGGAGTGACATTCCGTGTCACCCCAAGGTGTGCAGGTTGGGCCAACGGGGAATGCGGGGTGTGGAGAGAAGGAAGTGGCACGGCAGGGAAGAGGCCCTACATGCGTCTAGATGCTGATGATGACACCCTGGGCTTGAAGTGGATGTGGTGACTGAGGAGACAGTTGGGGGTCTCGGAAGGGAGTGGACAGAGCTGGTCCATGGGGAGGGCTGGGGATGGCATGAACTGTTGGCAGCAAAGTGCCATGTGGTGAAGCATCTGCCGAGATGGTGGCTGACGACTACTCTGGCTCCGCGTCCCCACACCTCTCCTCCAGACACGAGCTTACTTTGCACAAACGGTCATCACAGCCACCACTTCCTAGTCCTAACAGCCAAGCACAGTGTCCGTCAACTAATGAATGGATAAAGAAAACGTGGTCTATCCTTAAAATGGAATATTATCTGGCAACACAAAGAAATGGAGGACTGACAGATGCTTACAACCTGAACACATTATACTAAGTGGAAGAAGCTCGTCTTAAAAGGCCCACATAAGGGCTGTAGCATCTAGTGATGAGCACTGGGTGTTGTAGGATTCCATTTATAAGAAATGTCCAGAACAAGCAGATCTACAGAGATAAAACAGATTAATGGAGGGGGAGGGTTAAGGAAATGGGAGCTAACCACTAAAGGATATGGGTATCTTTTGGGGTGATGAAATGTTGTGGAATTACAGTGATGATGCTCGTACAACTCTGACTATATTAAGAACTGCTGGATCATACACATGACACAGGTTAAGTGTATGGTATGTGAATCATCTCTTTAAAAAGTTGTTACTAGGGGCGCCTGGGTGGCTCAGTGGGTTAAGCCGCTGCCTTCAGCTCAGGTCATGATCCCAGCATCCTGGGATAGAGTCCCACATCGGGCTCTCTGCTCAGCGGGGAGCCTGCTTCCTCCTCTCTCTCTGCCTGCCTCTCCGTCTACTTGTGATTTCTGTCTGTCAAATAAATAAATAAAATCTTTAAAAAAAAAATAAAAAGTTGTTACTAAAAAAGGTGGGGGGTGTCAATGACGTCTAGTTCCCCTCCCATTGAATCCAGCCGCCCTTATGACTTGCTTTTGAATGAGAGAATATGCTTTGAACGAGAGAATATTCCTGGGGGTAGACCCAGGAAACAGCTGGCAAACTTTCACTCGCACCCTCTTGGAAATGAGCTGCCATGTAAATACGCCAGGCTAGATCACAAACAACAGGTAGAGAGAGGCCACATGGAGGTAAACCAGGACCCCACTCATGTGAATGAGAACATCTTGGGACATGCCAGCCCCAGCAAAGCTGAATTAAGCCAAGCCGAATTAAGGGACCCCAGGAGAGATCCCATAAAACCAACTCAGAAAGTCAGGAGAATAAATCATTGTTGTTTTAAGCCACGGAGTTTTGGGATGCTATGCTATAGGATGGATAACTGATATACCACCTCTCCAAGCCCCGGGTTCCACCTCTGTGACATGGGATTAAAGCTACAGGGCTCTTGGGAAGGTCACATGAGGCTAACAGCAGGCACCAGCCTCAAGAAATACTAGTTGCTATAGTTATTATTAGTAACTATCATCCCAGGAGCCCCTTGACATACTGCAAGTATACTCCTGGGGAGCCCCCATTGCCATAAGCACCTGGTACCTCCAATCACAGGGTTTCCAAAAAACTGGTTTCCCAAGAAAAACAAAGCAATTTTTTCCTACAATTTCTGTAGTACAAAAAAATTAACTTGGAACCATAAACAGCCTAGGGTTCTGCTTAGATCAGCCATCCACCCAGCTACCTATCCATTCAACACACCTTTATTAAGTCCTTGCTGTTACCAGACACTGATGAACAGCAGCTCAGAAGACTTTCCCACCCCTGAAACAGCAACAGTTACCATATAGGGGGCTGCTAACAGAATGGACTACACACTTGCACTTCAGCTAGAGATGAACCGGAAGTCATAGATAAAATCTAAACTCACCCGGAGAAAAAGGTGATAGGTACACATTCTGAACCAAACCCTCAGGATTCCCATCGGGAATCTGCCCCTTTTAGCAGGGTGATCTGGAGCATATATTAGTCCCCTCTATGACTTCATGACTTCCCATAAAATGGGAAGGACTGTTGCAAGGATTAAATGTTAATGTAAATAAAGCTCTCAGGAGTCACTCGGCACACAACAAGCACTCGGGAAGAATTAGCATTTTTTAAAACCTGAAGGCACAGTAACACAGCAATTATTCTGCAAACCAAAAGGTCATAGAACAGTCCTAAAAGTCACCCAGACACCCAGCACAGTGCTTCTCAAGACATTTCCTTTCTACTGATACTTTTTGCAAAATGCCAATCATCTGCCCTAATGTTGCAGCCATGTCCAGTTGCTCTCAAAGTTCTTCGCTGATTACTCGCACTCTCCACTTCTCACAGCCGTCTCCAGACTGGTACTTGTCTGCCCAGGCAACTTGGAGTAGCACTGTTCTAGGACACAGGGACAACTCACAGGCCTGCTGAAAACTCAGCTCAGAGGTTCAAGAGAATTACAAAAACACGGAAGTAAAGAAAATCAACCCAACAGCTGGGGCAAGAGGAGGACTTGCGGGTCAACAAACCGAGAGAGAAAATAATCTCGACCGGCCAAATCTAAAAAAAACAAAACCAGCTGCCAGAGCAAGGACCCACCTGGTACCTTCCCCACCAGTACTCCAGAAGGTCCCCTCGGGAAACACGTCGACCAGGAAGTCATCAGCCCCAGAGCGGTAAGAGACATAGAGAAAGTAGGCAGAACTGACTCAGGCCTCCCAAGAAAGAAGTCCTTCTCAAGAATTAAAAACCACCCTAAGCAGTCACCAAGCTTTGAGAACATCAACCATGACACACAAAGGCCTGAGTTCCTTCTCTACAAGGAAAACATGCAAAAATTTCCTTTGGTGACATGGGACTGTGCCCTCCACACACACACACATACACACCCCGTTCCCAGTACCTGTGGTTTTAGGAGGCTCCTGAGGTCCGCCTTGCCAGCCATACTGTGGGTATCCTTGATAGGGGTACCCCTGAGGAGGTGGGTAGGGTCCCCCCATAGGCCCTGGAGGGCAGCCCCCTGGTCCCATTGGTTGTGGTGGATAAGGTGGGTACGGGGCCGTTGGACCAGGGCCCGGATACGGTGGAGGGTTCCCTGGGTTCATCAGGGACCTGCAGAGTGTACCTAGGAGACAAATATAACAAAAAATTATTTTCATCTAATCCATGGAAATCATTAGTAAAAAAATTTCAACTCAAGAGACCATTTATAAAACACCTTAAAGGTTACAAACCTCTCACAAACCTTCAGTCCTGCCCATTGTTTCTTTCTCACCATTTCCACAATTGACAGACAAGTATCTTCTGTATCTATTTAGTGGCCTTCTGCCTGCCTTCCTCAGTAGACTGCAGGCCTTGAGAGCAGGGACCAATCACCTGTGGGTCATCGCCACGGTACTGGAGCTTAGAATACTGCCCAGTACAAGAACAGCATCTCTTTGTTAATTCTCTGAAATGTCCAGAAATGTGACTGCATAGCTCTAGGAAGAAGACACCAAGTGTAACAGCACTAATTAGGAGTCAGATCAGTGGGGGCTAACCCAGCATGAGAAATTCTCCAAAAAAAAAACAGCGCTGGGCCACGCTGGGATCTTCTAACAAACAACACTACTGCCGTGACCAACAAAGACCCACGGCTCTAAGCAGCTGAGCTGTGTCCTTAGTTCTCGCTGGACAGAGGGCACTCAGATCATCCAAGGTCTCAGGACTCTAGAGAGCTCACCAGGAACCCTCACATTTGTGTTTAATGGTGCCTGTTCTTGGTGGTCTGCTTCTGTGAGGGAAGTCATTGCTTCCCAGCCCCCAAAGACTTGTTAACCATTCTTGACTGGCCTTGAAGGCGTGGAGCCAGCGTCTCCTCTCCATCATCTCTGCAACCCCCGCAGTGCCTGACATGGCAATGACTTGACTAAGAGCATTACTGGGAAATGCAAAGTCCATACTCTGGATGAATGTGGCATCAGTACTCTTGCTACATTGTACTGTTACCCATCTGGAGTACTAATATTTAACTCTTTATCTATTCGAGGATTTTCTATCCCCAACCAAACCCTAAGTTAATAGAAGAAAAACTCTCATAGTCAAAATTTAATAATTTCACTGTTAATTCTTCTTTATAACAGTAATCAATAAATTTGTAAGTGACTATGTCTGTATATGAAGACAAAAATAACCATAAAATAAGGTTCCCTAGAAAAACCAGGTTAAAGTATAGTGGACTTCACAGTCTGCCCACACAACAACCATATCCCCTTCAAAATAGCGGTCAGGTATCCATTCATTCTTCCTTCCGAAACAGCTCCGGGATGAGCCCAGGGTAACCTAAGCCAACCCAGGCCACTCTTTCCCCCTTCGCATCAAGACTAAATCAAGAAGGCATCCAGGACTAAATCAATCCCAAATGGCATTCCTTGGACAATAGGACTGGTTCTGATGTAGTCCGATAATTAAAAGCTAACACACTCCTGACCTTCCCTTCCCCTTAACTCAAGTACAAACACAGTCCAGTGAGGATGCAGCCTGGAGCACTGGTGACAGCCCAGGTGCAGCCCTGAGGAAGCCAGCCCGAAGATGAAAAGGTGCTCCAGAAAAACAGAGCCGAAAAGGAAAGTATTCCAGGTGACTTTGTAATGGTTCATAAATCAGGCAGAAACCTAAGCCTAAGCTCAATTACCTCTACAGAATTTCCATTCTAGGAACGAGTGGTAAGTAAGCTAATGTGCCCCTCTGAGTGACTTTCCAGCAAGCACATAGTTACACAGTGCTGACCATGCCTGGCGCTGTGCTAGGTAATGGGGGTACAGAGATAAATAGGGCTCAAGTGCATCCCTTGGCACCTGGTTAAAAAAGGGCAAATATAAGGATAGTGAGTTTTAGAAAAGGTGGTAAATAGACAGCTGGGCAGGAATAGGGACTTAAACCCAGGAGGAGGGGAGAGGGTCACTTGAAGGAGGTGATTATAAATTGAAACTAAAATACGGATTCAGAATGGCTTGAAGGTCTCTATTTTGACCACATCTGCATTCTGTCCCTCATGTTAGAGACTTACTTTTCCAGGGGCCTAACAGACACTCAGAAAAAAGTCAAGTTCTTTCCCTTCTCTCCTCTCGGCCAACAGGGCATCACACTCTGACCTGAGAACAGCCTTTCCCCTTATACTAATACGAAGGCTCATGGTGACTAACACTGCAATATCACATGGTTCTGGGGACATGTACATAACCCCAAACCACTTCTGCATTTCCTCTCTTCTACCAAGAAGGCTGTGGAAAACCTAGTGAACCTGGTCTTAAACAGAAATCAAGGGGTTCCTGGGTGGCTCAGTGGGTTAAAGCCTTTGCCTTTGGCTCAGGTCACGATCCCAGGGTCCTGGGATCAAGCCCTGCGTTGGGCTCTCCGCTCAGCAGGAAGCCTGCTTCCCCCCTCTCTCTCTGCCTGCCTCTCTGCCGACTTGTGATCTCTGTCAAATAAATAAATAAAACCTTTAAAAAATTAAAAGAAGGAAGAAATCAATCTAATTGACCCTCCCAGTCCCCCAAATGGCCATTTCATTATTCACTTTTTAGGTCACAAAAGTAGAACACAACCATCATAAGTATGCTTTCAAGTAATTTTGTATATTGTGTGGGGGGGGCTCCTCTGAACTGAAATAATCCCATCAAAACTGTATTTTGTCTTGATTACTCCAAAAAGACCCTGTAGTCATGATCATTCTCATTCTAGCAAAGTCTGGACCAAACTCTGTAGACATTGTCCTTAAGAACAGCAACCCATGAGAAGAAAAAAGAACAGAGTACATACAACTGTTACAACAACAGACCACAATATTTCATTACTTTTCTGGTTCCATTTACTTGCAGCTGTTCCCTATTAGCCTCTGCTGTTCTCTCTCTGAAACCCTCAAAACTCTTCCCTCTCTCCTTCTCCCTCAATATGTTTCCCCCTCAATTTTGGTATGCACCTCTCTCCCTCTCCCTGAGGAACCACTTCATGTCTAGGGAGAAAAAAAATCCCAGGTGCTACTCACAGAGGCACTTATAAAGAATACAAACCAGCCAGGGCTCCAGCTGCCACACCTCCTGCCCTACTGTGTCCCTATGTTCCCAAGGCATCCCATCATCTTAAAGGGATAAAAATTTGGACCTATCTTCGTTTCCCTCTAAAGAGAAAAAAAAAATCTCAGTAGGAGAAGAGGGAAAATCACAGAAACAGCATCTGTGCTGAGATCAAAGAACACGGAGCTGACATTTGCAAAGCACAACTTCACCTAGTGGGAATCAATCAAACCATTTAATGTCATCAAACCATTTAATGTCATCAAAACACAAATGAGCGTTAAATTCAAGGTATGATACTTAACTCTGTACCATGAACATTTTCCCTTATAAATCTGCTCAGGTGAAATGAAAGCCCTGCTCTACCAGAGTGTGTTACACCACCGAGAGTCAAATGTAAACTGGAAATTGTACTATTAAAGACAAATCAGAGCTCCAAATGGGAAAGCTCAAATTAAGCAGCAGCCAAGATCCCGTAACAGACAGCAACGAACAATGCTAATCGATGATGCCCATCAGGATGGGCTCAAAGTCCCAGCACCAGGGGCCATTCCTCATACAATGAAAAGAGCAGGAACTATGCTTTCAGAAAGTGCTCCTGACATAGACCACTAGAAAGGACCTAAAAAAAAAAAAAAAAAGCAGAGACACAGGAAAGACCAATATTTTTCAAAGTTGTCATTGTTTTTTAAATTACAAATGACAAGATACCTGGCAGCTTGGCATTTATCCTGAAGGGAGAACAGTGAAGAATTTTCCTCTGGAAAAACTAAAAAGTCCCCATGGAAGAAGTATTCCTGTTATCAGTATTTGAGGAGATGCCAAGAAATGACTCACCCAGTCGCTCCACAGCAAAGCCCGTGCACACAGAACTTCTAACTGACTTTTTATTGCCTAATACATAAATGAATGGACAGAAATGATCAGACATTTGAGTAAAGTCTGCAACATAAAACAGCAAAACAGAATGGGAAGAAAAAAATTAAATATCCAAAAGAAAAATAAATTATGGTACAGCTATATAGTAGTTCTTTTGAATTTTTAACTGTTTTTGAAGCATGATGTGGTATTAAGTATAAAAAATTTTTTTTAGGGGGCCACCTGGGTGGCTCAGTTTGTTAACTGTCCAACTCCTGATCAGGCCTCAATCTTGCAGTCATGTGTTCAAGCCCCTCCATAGGCTCCACGCTGGGCATGGACCTTACTGAAAAAATTTTTTCTAAAACTATATACTCAGCATGGTCCCATTTTCTTCTTTTTTTCCCCAAAGATTTTATTTACTTATTTATTTGAGAGAGAAGCACAAGTGGAGGGACAGAAAGCAAGGGTTTCAATCTCAGAACCCTAAGATCATGACCTAAGACGTTCAACCTACTGAGCCACCCAGGAGCCTCAATCCCATTTTCTTTAAATATTCGTAATTAGATTAATGTACAGAATGAAAAGGCCTACAAAAGACTCATATAGTAGTCACCTAATTGTATAGGAAGGCACCACTACAATTCATAAAGTAAAAATCAGGGGTGCCTGGGTGGCGCATTGGTTGGGCGGCTGCCTTCGGCTCAGGTCCCGCATTGGTCTCCCTGCTCAGTGGGAAGCCTGCTTCTCCCTCTCCCGCTCTCCCTGCTTGTGTTCCCTCTCTGGTTGTCTCTCTGTGTCAAATGAATGGATAAATCTTGAAAGAAAAAACGAAGGAAGGAAGGAAGGAAAAATTAGTCTTTCTAAAAAAACAGTGCTGGATATTCTTGCAAAGGGGAAAAAAATGAACCCTGATCACCAACCTTAAAAACAAAAAATAATTCATACTACAGCATGGGCCTATATATAAACACTACAACAATGAAGCTTTCACAAGTATATAATATATTCATGACTTTGGCACTATTTACCTTATGACCCAGCAACTCTGCTCTCAGATGTACAGCGAAGTGAAACGAGTGCATAAGAACATTCAAAGCCATTTTATTTATAATAGCCCCAAAATGGAAACCGTCCAAATGTTTGTCCATAGCAAAACACACAGCTTATGGGCTATACAAGAGAAAACTGTCCACCAGTAAATTAAAAAAGAACAATTACTACAAGCACACAGTGGGATGAATCTCACAGATGATGATGAGTAGAAGGAGCCAGATTCAACAGACTTCACACTGTACGATTCCATTTATATGAGGCTTGAGAATAGCCAAAAGGAATCTACAGATATTGACTGGAAGAGGCACAAAGGGAGCCTTCTGGGATGATGGAAATGTTCTACATCTTGAGCTGAGTCATGTTTACATGAATACCACAAACTCATTGAGTTGTACATTAAGATTTTCACACTTTAAGCTGCACAGCAACAGCAGACAGACAGAATGTGGCTAGGAGGGAAAAACAACATTTATAGTGGTTTTTTCTGGGTGCTGCGATTATGGGCAATTGTTATTTACTTATATTCTTCTGTATTTCCTAAAATTTCAAGAAGGGAACCTATGCAGTCAAAAAAAAATGTGGTTCTCTTAGTGCTTTTGGATACTTTCATGCTAGTCACTTTTTTCTTAGCCACTAGCATGCCTCTGTAGACATCCTATCTACCTATCTGCAGCACCCTGATATCCCTTCCTACTGCTTATCTAACCCTTGTTGGTAACCTATTTTCTATCTGCTCTTCACTGTTTTTTACAATAATTTCTGCAATTGTGATTCTTTTCTCACAAGATATTTGGCTACTGAAGTTCTTTCAGTGGTTTTGTTTTTTGTTTTTTTCTGCTTCAAACTAAGATGTCACTTGACTGAGTACCAGACATGGGGTTAAAAAAAAGAAAAGAAAAGAAAATTCTCATGAATGCATGGAGACTTCCCCCACCTTGAAACTGTTCTTGTCGTCAAAGCCAGAAGTTATGCTTATCCTTCCATCCTTATGTATATTCCTTCAGAATTTATAAAATTATCTTTAAAGTTTAAAAGCATGAGAGCAGATATTACTCTAAAAACCTCCCTCTGTGTCTTTTTTTTTTTTTTTAACTCCCTCATTAGCTGGCCTTTTAACAGTATCTTTGTGAAAAGATTTATATTGTAGGTCCCTCACTTTTCCTTGATTCTCATACCCATAATTTTGGGTATGGTTTGCTGGGCTAAAAAAAGCTTTAGAATTACTGGTTTTGTGTTGCTCTGTCCTCTTAGGTTTACAGTTTTCATTAAATTTTAGCACTGACGTGTTGGTTTATTCCGTTCACACAGTCTTCTGTTCACTCCACAAATATTTCCAGAAGCACCCACTAGGAGCCAGCACCAGTGGTTCAAGGCACTATGGAGATAAAGGTAAGCAAGAAACAGCTTCTACTGGGACTCGTGAGGGAGGCAGACATTAACACCAGCAATTATGAAACCAAGCTGAGAGAGAGGAAGCACTCAGTACAGCTGACCTCGAGGTAGAGACAACAGATCAAGAAAGTCAAACAGAGCTTCTGAGAAGAAGTGACTATCACACTGAGAGTCGAGCAAAAACAGAAATCCAACTACTCATCCTTCACCCTCTGGTCAGATACAAAAATCTGTGAGAAAAACCTGAGCACACTGGAGCTGAAAGGGTTCAAAATGGCCTAAGCAGACAGAATGAGACCGGGCCAAGGGTCAGTGCGCAAAAGTCCCTGCTAAGAATAGACTTCTCAGGATCACTGCAGCTTCCTTTTGTGTGCGTGCGTGTTTAAAGATTTTATTTATTCATTTGTCAGAGAGAGAGAGATCATGAGTAGGGGGGAGTGGCAGACAGAGAGAGAAGCAGGCTGAGCCAGGAGTCCAACTCAGGACTTCATCCCAGGACCCTGGGATCACGACCAGAGCCAAAGGGAGACGTTTAACCAATGGAGCCACCCAGGTGCCCTTGCAGCTTCCTTTTCTATACTTGTACCTCTTGTAAAAGGATTCATGTAACCTTACTTACATTTCCCTTCTGATGCTATTGGCAAACCTCATCATTTGTTTATTCCATAATAAACAACATTCATTGATATGAAGGACAAGAGAACCTGGTCCCATGGATATGAGAGAACAAACCCTAGCTGGCTTGCTCTTGCCCTTCAGTACTGCTAATCATAAAAATAAAATGGTCATTTCCATTTGTCTGTTATTGCATCAGATGGAAAATGCTGGAAGTTCTCCAAATTTCTAGGGTATAGTGAGGATAGCTTGGCTCTTCAGACTATACAAAATTCACTTTGGGGGGGTCACCTGAATGAGTTCTGCAATTCTACCAGAATAGGCACAAGAAGCCTGACTGAACGGCCCCCCTAGTCCGGGAAGTTGTGCCACACACATGCGCAACGAGCAGGGAGGAGAAGTAGCGGCCTCAACTCTGAGCTCCAAAGCCCCAGCCACAAGAATGAGCATTCGAGAACCATGGGCCCACACCTCGGAGGAACCTACTCCTGACCTGGCCTACCTGACACAGGAGACTTGGGGAATAGTAACTGGAGGGATTTGCCTTTTAAATACAGTAGTGACGTGCCCAACCACAGAGCAACAGCAGGAAACCTCTGAGAGTTAACAATTATCACAACATGGGCAAGATCTTTGATTTTTGTAGCTTGCTCACCATTTCTAACACATTTTGCTGTGTTACCATTTCCTAAGCTGCTTTTCGTTGGGGGGCAAACTCTAAGGACATAACTTGCAATGTTACTTCCGCATTGTTGAAATACTGATTCTGGTGTTGACCTCCCAAATATTACCAGTCATCCCCTATCTCATTCAGGACCATCTGCTTGACAGAGTTCTACTCGGTATGGTGCTGTCCTCACAAAGTCGATGAGTGAATATTAGAGCATGTCTTTGGTATCAGTATTCTGGCTTGTGGCCTCTTTGTGGAGGACAAAATGACACAGAGCCCAAAAATGGCACCTTCCACTGAACAAGGGCATCAAAATGCACGTGAAAGGAAAAAAAAAATAGCGTATCATCTGTCTCTGGAGGCCCTGTCCCTGAGTAATGAAGACCTTCATTCCTGACACACAAACTGCAAAGGAACCTAAAATCCTACCAACTATTTATTAATATGCTTTGCTAATGCCATTCAGGTAATTGCTTCAGGCCACCATCTCAAACATTAAGCTAACACAAAGATGTAAGCCCACTCAACTTGTCCTGATACATTAGGAGTAGTAAAGTCTGAAAAGTCATCCCACATTAATTATTCACAGTACTTCAACACTATTTGAAAATATGATTATAGTTGGGGCACCTGGGTGGCTCAGTCAGTTAAGTGGCCAACTCTTGGTTTCACCACAGGTCATGATCTCAGGGTCACGAGACTGAGCCCCAAGTAGGGCTCTGTGCTCAGTGTGCAGTCAGCTTGAGATTCTCTCTCCCTTTACCGTTGCTCCTCCCCTCCCTGTCTCAGTCTCAGAAAAATAAAATCTTAAAAAAAAAAAGAAAAGATGACTATAGCCAATCAATCTTGCCTCCTTCCAACATTAAACTCAGTGTGCAGATTTTAGTGTTCTTCCAGTCTTGGAGACTTTGAGGGAATCCCAAAAAGTTCTCTTCAAGAGAGGGTAACATACCCACCGAAACTGTTTGTATAGCTGTCTATAAAGAACCTCTTGCTGGATCCAAAGTTGTATAAAATCTAACATCTATAACATTTATTAAATGGTCCTTAAAAAAATAATTGCTACATCAAAAGGTCTCTCAACAACTGAAATAGCCTACCTGAGCTGCCCAGACATTGGTATTGCATTCCTCCCTAATGTTTGGAGGAAGCATCCCCCCTTTTTTCAAAGATTTATTTATTGAAAAAACGAGAGAGAGAGAGAGAGAGAACGCATACATGAGCAGAGGGAGGGCCAGAAGGAAAAGCAGACCCCCAGCTAAGCAGGGAGCCCGATGTGGGGCTCAATCCAAGGACCCTGGGATCATGACCTGAGCCGAAGGCAGACACTTAACCGACTGAGCCACCCAGGCACCCTGAAACAGCTTTTCTTTTTACTTAGGGACCATCCTGTTTTCGTACATACTCTTCAAGAAAAGCATGTTTTTAAGTGAAACATTAAATAAATAAAAACACCCTATTCTTTGAACCAGCAATTCCATCTTTAAGATTTTATCTTACAGATAAACACTAGCTCTGGAATGCAAAAAAAATTTTTTATACACACAATTTTAAACCCTCTTTACAGATATTATAGCACTTATCACAGCTATATAACACATCACACACACAGGCACACACAAACACACACACACAAAATGTATAAAATCCCCCCCAACGAAAAATGGTTTAACCATTCCCTCGTGGGAATGGTTAAACAAACCATGGAACTTACAAGCCATGGCATTATAATTTGGCCCGTAAGAATGAGGTAGAATTACGTGTGCTGATATGGACAGGTGCCAACATCCTGAAAAAAGCAAATTGCAACAAAACACATCTACTGCCCCATTTGAGTTTAAAAATAAAGTTCTATTTCTAAACCTGAATACATTACAGTTATATTAATGAATGTAATTATTCATTTAACTGTATTTTACATACACACACACACACACACACACACACACACACACAATTTCCACATATATTTAACAATGGAAGTTAAAACCCCTGCCGATCAGCTTTGGGTAAAGTCTACCACATGGCTTTGGGGAGAAAATAATCCATTTCATAATAATTAGAAAGCCATGCTTCCAACAACTATCCAACGACTACTGAGAAAACATTCTGTTCTTGTCACCACCTGAAAACCCCAGCTCCAGATCAGGATCAACTGTTACAAACAGTCTCATGGATTCCAGGACCACCTCAGCAAGGACCTCTTTTCCAGCCTTCATTAGTCATGTATGGTCCTCTGCAGAGACCACAGGCCTACCTGGATGTAGGACTTACTTCTGCCTTTAGCTTCTGGAAGGACTCCCTAATGGTGGACCTCAGCTTGTCTGACAGCTCCCTATAATGCCAGCAAATCCCAACCACCACCGCCCTCCGCACACCACTGGGACCCATATTTGGGGGAAAGACACCTCCAACCTCATCCAACCACTCAGCTCAGGGACTCTGGTCAGTAACCCAGCTACAATGTTATCTGAGAGCCAGTGGGGAAGTGAAGGTTGGCTCCTCCTCAGAAAAAAAGGTTGGGGACCTCTGAATTACATCTAGTCACTGGGACATATGGGACAGCATTATAACTCCGGAACTTCAAACAGCCAGCCCTCAAAGTGACAATGGAGAGAAAATGAGGCCCAGCAAGAGGCAGCAGGGAAAAAGAAAGCAGCAGTGAACAGAAGGGACAGAAAAAGGGAAGAAGGCTATTAACACAGAAAGTGAGTTGGGGACATGAAAGAAGAGGTTAGAGCACAGAGAGGAGGAGAAGGACCCAACTCTGCCCCCTGCCAAGTTAAGAGGACGCATTATAAAGGGACAGGTCCATCGCTCCCAACAAGCCTGACAAGGCCACTTCCCAGGCCAGGTCCCCCACCAGCACAGCCCCTGCAAGACTGGCTCCCCTGCCCCCTCCCAGAGCATTAGATTAGGCTTTGTGGGAAATTTGAAATCCCGATGGCTTAGAAAGAGGCCCCCATAGCTTAATGTGGTGGCAATTTAAGTAAGCATTGCAGGTTTCTGCCAGCTCCCGGGCCAGCCAGGGCTCTGCTTTGCCAGTAGCCCACTCTCCTGACCCTCGGAACAAAGGAGCAACCCCATCAGCACTGTGGGGGCGCCTCTTAATGGGCCAGAGGGAATATCATGTCACACCAGCCAGATCCACTGCTGCCTACCATGTGCCCGTGTGGGCCACCCTAAGTGACCAGACCAGCCCCAAGCAGCAAGATCTCTCCTCCTTTCTTCATCTTCACTGGCCTTTTAGAGTGAAAGGCAATAAGGCCCAACCAAGGTTCAAAAAAAACAAATGCTAAGGAATTCCAGATTTCTGTCAGTAACATCCACAAAGAGCTATGATGTATGAGGGAGACAAGGCACTCAAAGTAGTGGCGGGCACTGATGAGTTTAAAACAAAAAAACAAAAACAAAAAACTGCAATCCACCCAGAAATAAACCCACACTTATATGGCCAATTAATCTACAACAAAGGAGGCGAGAATATACAATGGGGAAAAGACAGTCTCTTCAGCAAATGGCGCTGGGAAAACTGGTCAGCCACATCCAAAAGAATGAAGCTGGACCACTTTCTCAGCATACACAAAAATACTCAAAATGGATTCAAGATTTAAATGTGAGACCCGAAACCACGAAACTCCTAAAACAAAAACCATAGGTAGTGAATTCTTTGACACTGGTCATAGAAACATTTTTCTACATACGCTTCCTCAGGCAAGCAAACAAAAGCAAAATTAAAGTATTGGTACTAAAGCAAAATAAGAAGCTTTTGCCGGCGAAAGAAACCATCAATAAAAACTACTAAAAAGGAAAAGATATTTGCAAATGATTGATTTGATAAGGGGTTAATATTCAAAATCCATAAAGAATTTTTTAAAAAGACACATTCACACACGCATATATGATCTTATACAACTCAACATCAGAAAAACAAATCCAATTAAAAAATGAGCAGAGGACCTAGAGAAATTTTTACAAAGAAGACATACAGATGACCAACAGACACTTGAAGAGATGCTCAATGTTCCTCATTATCAGGAAAATGCAAATCATAGCACCTTACACCCATCAGAAAGGCTAGAGTCAAAGACAAGAAATAACAAAAAATAAGCAGCAAAAAACAAAGACAAGAAATACCAAGAGTTGGTGAGGATGTGGAAAGGAGACCTTGTGCATTGCTGGTGGGAATTCAAACTGATGCACCACTCTGAAAACCAGTATGGAGGTTCCTCAAAAAGTTAAAAATAGAATTATCATATGATCCAGTAATTTCACCACTGGGTATTTACCCAAGGGAAACAAAACAACTAATTAAAAAAGATATATGCACCCTATGCTTACTGCAGCATTATTTACAATAGGCAATATATGGCTAGAGCCCCTTGTTGGCTTAGTCTTAATCTTGGGGTTTTGAGTTGATATATGCTCCCTGAATGATCCTGCCCCAAGGCCCAATACCAAAAGCTGACTGGTAAAGCACTGTAGACAGCATTAAAAATTTAATGTGTCATGGGTGCCTGGGTGGTTTGGTTGGTTAAGTGTCTGACTCTTGATTTCAGCTCAGGTCTTGATCTCAGGGTTTTGAGTTCAAGCCCCACATTGAGCTCCACGCTGGGTGTGGAGCCTACTTTAAAAAAATAAAATAAGGGGCGCCTGGGTGGCTCAGTGGGTTAAAGCCTCTGCCTTCAGCTCAGCATCAGGCTCTCTGCTCAGCGGGGAACCTGCTCCCCCGCTCTCTGCCTACTTGTGATCTCTCTGTCAAATAAATAAATAAAATCTTTAAAAATAAATAAATAAAAATTAATGTGGCAAAAGTCTAGCACCTCTTCCCAGGTCATCTTCTTCCCAAATAACTTTGTTGTTAATTGTTCCCCATCCCTATCTTTCTTTGAACAATGAGACCATGTGGTCTGATAGTTTTCAGTAATGATATATTTTCTGGGCCAACTTTCTGGGGATGACTAATGATTCTTTAGCATAAATCAGAGAACTAATGATAGGCATTGTGAATACAGCATTACTCCTCAATGAGTAAATTCAGGTAGATCAAACTCTCCTCCCACCATGAATACCAACACTGCCTTAAACCATTTAACTGAAAGGCTTCACAAAAATATAAATCATCCCTTGTTTTTGGCAAAGTCATACTACGGAATTGCTGTCCACAGAGACTGTATTCAAACCACCTGTCTCCCCTGCTTTAGAAGTAAGGGCCCATCAAGTTTCCTAACTCAGGTTCCGAGGCCTAAATCAATACTAATATTCTACCCATGTCTCTTAAAAACCACACAAGAAATCGTTCCAAGTTCATTTCCTTTTGAAGAGTCCTTTGTAAATAGTGCACAAAGTGGTGTGAACTTTTTTGGCTGGAGAGTCAACTCATGCCCAATCCCCTTGCTTCTGTACTGCTGTTTAATTGCTGACTCCCACTTTATAGCCAAGCCAATTAGTAGCCTTGGCCAAGTGCTGGGAGCTTGGAGGCTTGTAACTCCATGCTGCCTGAGAAACACAAGAAGCCTCTCCCATCAGAATTTTCCTCATGTGAAAACCATGCCTAGCCAACAAATGCCGGAAGTCTAAGAGATGGAGACTGTAGTTCTGTCCAGTTCCTGGGCACACCACTAAGCATATGAGTATCTGAGTAGCAGGACCAGCGGATTGACACAGGATATGGGAATTTTAAGAGAGGACTATTTCATTCCTCAATTAATTTATGAAGTATTATTACCACTTTTATTTCTGATGAGAATAACTAACTCCTTTAGAGCTGACAGGATATTGGGTAGAAAGCTCCAGAAAGCTCCACACCTGGCTAAGTTACTGGCTTACTCTAGGCATCTAAGAGAACCAAAAAAGAGTGGGGAACCATCGAACTGATTTCCTTATGAAACATAAACTTGCATTTACCCTCAGGCCTCCAGGTGTTGATTATAGGTTTATCGATAACCAAATACCACAGAAAAAGCCAACAAAACACCTTAGAGTCTGAATAAGGATTTCAACAAAATTTCGAATGTTCACCTCTTTTTTATTTCATTTCATCTCAAAATACACCATTCAGCTGTGGCGGTATCATAGCCAATGAGGTTTATCTGAAGCATGATTATTGCTAATTGAAAAGATTCAGTTTTGGAAGAACTCAAATTTCATACACGCCTCTCATTAATTTTCCTTGGTACCTCTGCGAAGGGAGTTCTAACTATTATCCTGTTTCAAGGTCGAGGAATGTTTTTCTCCCAAGAAAGGACAGCCTGCCGGGAGGGCCCTGGGCTAAGAATTCTCCTAGCTCAGTCTCTGGCCTGTACCCCGGCCTTGCCTCTCACCTTGGCTCCTAGCCCCTTACGCGACAGCATTCCCGTTCCTCAACACAGAGCAGCCAGCCCCGGTGTGTATCATACTTAGGTTTAGGGAAATACATGAAAATATTTTTCCTGACATCATATTCTCTACCAATGGGAAAACTTGTGTGGGTGGTATGGATGAATGAAAGCAGAAAATTTCCCAAAACTCTTGGCCTACTTAATGGCCCTGACAACACATAGTTAGAGTGTTTGGGGGGTGGGGGTGGACTGTTTCTTTTCAAAGGAAGCATGATTAGTCAGCTGGTTCAAATACGTCCAAAGAGATTTAGAAAATGGTTAACAATCCTTTTTAAATGTGGCTGAGAAATCTAACCTTCAAAGATTCTAAATATTACAGGACTCCTGCAAAGATCCTTAAAAACCATGATCACAAAAGCCCTACCACCTGTAGGAAAAACTCCTCAGCGAGTACTTCGTGGTAAATGCCCATTGCTCAGGTGATCTATCATAAAACTTATTTCACAGAGAATGGCCTCACTGATCTGAAGGGAGGGTCATTTTCCCTAAGTGCCACCCCCCTGGAAATGCCCTCCCTTGAGTACTGTGCTGGTTTGGGCTGCACAAAAGTTGCCGCCAACTTCCCAAGTTCTCTGCCGTTCCCTAAACTACCTTCTACTGTACAGGATCCCTAGAGGGCCAATTCTATTTTCTGCAGCAAACATAACACAAATTGGTGGGAAGGTTCAGCCATTTCACATTCTCCCAGAAAACAAATTGCTAAGGTTCAGTATAAAATGGAAAGCAGCGACTTTTTTTTTTTTTTTTTAAGGTCACAGAATCAGCACATTTCAGAACTGGGAAAAAAACATAAATCAGCAAATCGTTACTCTTAAATAATCAAAATTTGTTGTTTCTTGGGAGGCCTGGGTGGCTCAGTCAGTTAACCGGCTGGCTCTTGATTTCCTCAGGTCATGATTTCAGGGCTGCAGGAACAAGTCCCTGCATGGAACTCTGCCTGGAGCCTGCTTGAGAGTTTCTCTCTCTTCCTCTCACTCTCTGCCCCTCCCCGCCATTCACATGCCAGCATTCTCTCTTAAAAACAAAAACAAAAACAAAAACCTTGAGGGTGCCTGGATGGCACCTTCAGTTAAGCATTTGCCTTAGGCTCAGGTCATGCCAGGTTCAGGGATTTAGACCTACAAGGGCTCCTTGCTGGGTGGGGAGCCTGCTTCTCCCCTCCCTGTGCCTGCTGCTCCCCCTGCTTGTGCTCCCCCTTCTTGTGCTCTCTCACACACGCTCTCTCTGTGCCAAATTAATTAATTAAATTTTTAAGAAAAATTGTTTCTCAGGAAAGTAAGGCAAATGGCCAATTAACACTTAAACAGCCTTAAGCTGAGAAGCCCACAAGAGGAAGGGGGCATGTATGAAAGAGCACCTCTTAGTTCTGCGATTAACGAAAAACATGAGACTCCTTTCAGTTTCCCCAATGTTCCATTTCATGTTTTGGGCATGGATTATCCTTTAATAACTTTCCCCCATTAACTCTCCTATCAATCACTTGGCATTTGGGTTTCACTTTGGGGATAATGAGTGTTTATAAGACACTGAAACCTCTGAGGGCCAAGAGCTGTGGACAATACAACCCCGTGCTTAACGAGGGGGACAAGCTCACAGGTAGACATTAAATCCGGTCAAAAGAGACAAGAGGATCCCAAGACTAGTTCAGTCAGTAGAGGGGCAATTCTTGATCTGGGAGTTTTAAGTTCGAGCCCCACCTTTGGTACAGAAGTTACTTAAAAAAAACAAAACAAACAAACAAACAAAAAACAATAAGAAAATGGGTGCTTCCTTTTCCTGACAAGGATTTTTTAAATTTAACACTGGCTGGAGTGGAGGCACTTGGTTGTCGGCGTCCTTGTTATATTTCATAAGCAGGGGTCGCAGAATCCCAACAGGCCAGAGTTCTAGGCGTTGTCACCTCTTTCCCAGGCTGTCCTAGCAGCCTCCTCAGCGTCTCCCCATCCCAGTGTTCCCCTTACCCCAACCCAGCCCACGATTCAGTGGCTCCCAAACCCTCAACCGGGCACTCAAGAGTTTTTCCTAACCAGCCCTAACCTAATTCTCCGAAGTTTTTTGTTGTTGTTTGCTTGTTATTTTTCCCAAAACAGCCCTAGCCCTTGGTCTAGTCAGTCACCCAACAGTCTCGTCTTTCCTTCACCTCCTGCGCAAGGCTCACGGTCTCCTTCCGCGGAGGTCCGCTTTCCCTCTCTCTATTCTTCCATCCCCCAACCGCTGCGGGGAGATTAGTCCTCAACCCTCAGGACTCCGCTCAGATTTCACCTACACCAACAGGTCCACTGAGATCCCAGTTAGCCCCCCTCTCAAGAATCAGGATTCCTTCGCCTCCCCTAACACCTTCTCTGAACACCCGACCTCTGCTCTCACAAGACGGGCTCCCGAGCGGCCTCCAGGCCCCCGGCAGCGTCTCAGAAATCGCAGCCCAAGGCGAAGAGCTGCAGAAGCCTCCCGTACAAATCCCCCGGGACGGGGTGTGGCGGTCCCCGCTTGGAGCAGGCCGAATCCGGGCATGGCGAGACCCGCTGAAATGCGGAGCCCCTTCAGACCACAGCCCAGTGGCCGGCCGGCCGGGCGGCGCAGGATATCCACCCTCCCAGCCTCCAACAGCGGCGCGGCGACTCAGAACCGGACGAACAGCCGCGGAGCTCCTGGGTGGGCTTTGCGCCGGCTCCCGGCCCCTCCCCTGGGGCTGCGCACACCCCATCCTAAGTCGGTCCGTCCCGTCCCGGTGCCTGCCGCCCCAGGGGTGCTCTCTGGGGGGCTCGCGGGCGCGCCAAACCTCCGAAGGGCCCTGTCCGCGCCTTACCCGCTCCCCGGTTCCAGCTCGGCTGGGCCTGCCTCCGCCCCGACTCACCTCTCCTCTTCTCGAATCCGTAGGGCACTGGTTTGGTAGAGACCTGACCCGACCAGATGAGACCGCACCAGATGCTCCGCACCTGCCACCGAGCGAGAGAGGAGCAGCGGTGAGCCTGACGTCACGGCTGCCCCGAGCGCCTAGAGCTCGGAGTCACCTGATCACCCCGGCAACGCGCGCGGGGCGGGGCGAGGCGGGGGGCGGCGTCACAGCACGAGCCCCACCCCCAGCCGGCCGGCCTCTGGGCACCTCCGGGAGCGCTCCGGGTCGCTTGGCTTGGTGAGAACCCGAGGCGGGATCCGGGCTTTCCTGCTCCTTCCTCTGAGCTGGGGTGGACCTGAGACTCCCAACAGGCACTCGTTTCAGGTTGGATCAGTCAGGAAGACTCCAGATGATTACCCATCTCCGCTACGACAGGTGCCTGGCTGCCCCCGTTGTAGCCCGCTCAGGCTGGGTTCACTGTAGGCCTCTCCTCTTGGTGCCTTCTTGGTCTACACCCGCATAGTCCGGGATTCGTGAGCAGGACCTGAGAGGAGTGGGGCTATGGCTAACTGGATTGCTCTCTGGCAACTTTTCCTCATAAATGTCACAGCAAGTAGTGCAGCTTTTGCTAGAGAATGTAATAAGACCTTGTTCTTTCAGGCGCAGGCCCAAGACTTCCTGTCCTAAAGGTCTTCTTCTGTTCCAACAGGGAGAGAAATGACTGAAACACTCCCAGAGCAAAGTCGAGGAAAAACCTGCAAGTCCTACTTGCAAAGATTTTTTTTGTTACTCATTTTAGAAATTGATTTTTCTCTAATGTACTCCCCTTGCTTGCTACAGCCATAGGCATACACCTCTGTGACTGATGTAGACCATCAGCTTCAAAGTGAGACTTTAACATCCCATGGAGGTTTCAGTTTGAGAACCACTTTTTATCTCCTCCCTTGGCTTCTTGCTGATTGAATTTCATTTTAGTTTTACTCTCTTATTCCCTGCGCTGCTGTGGAGGTTTCATATATAGTGTCCTTCCCTCTCAAACTATAGGATTTTAGACCTGTCAAAGAGAAAAACCATGGACCCCAAAAGGTGTCACTTTGTCCAAGTCACCAAACCCAGGCTTTTTTTCTTTTTTAAGATTTTTAAAAGGGCGCCTGGGTGGCTCAGTGGGTTAAGCCTCTGCCTTCGGCTCAGGTCATGATCTCAAGGTTCTAGAATCAAGCCCCGCATGGAGCTCTCTGCTCAGCAGGGAGCCTGCTCCCCCTCCCCTCTGCCTACTTGTGCTCTCTATCAAATAAATAAGTAAAATCTTTTTAAAAATCTTTTTTAAAAAGATTTTACTTATTTATTTGATAGACAGTGAGAGAGAGCGTGAATGAGGAGAAGGTCAGAGGGAGAAGCAGACTCCCCATGGAGCTGGGAGCCTGATGCGGGACTCGATCCCGGGACTCCAGGATCATGACCTGAGCTGAAGGCAGTCGTCCAACCAACTGAGCCACCCAGGTGCCCCTAAAAAAAAAGACTTTTAAAAAGTTATTTATGATAGAGAGAGAGAAGGAACACAGCACAAGGGAGGTGAAGATGGAGAAGTAGGCTCCGTGCTGAGCAGGGAGCCTGATATAGGGCTTGATCCCAAGATGCTGGCTGGGATCATGCCGTGAGCTGAAGGCAGACGCTTAACCACTGAGCCACCCAGGCGCCCCAAAGTCAGGCTTAATAACACAACGTAATTGCAGTTTCAACCTTTGCCAGAAATGTGGTCAGGAATTTCCTGATAAGCACCAGTGAGGCAATCTGTCACGTGGCACTCTCCATCCCTCAAAGGAAGGTGGGGTAATCTGCATTACAGGAATCCTGCTACTCTACCCCTAACGGAATATCCTTTCTCTTCTTTTGCTAATAACTTCCTTGCTCCAACCTCACTCCTATGAAAAAAATCTCTTCCATTTTGTACAAATCCCCTCTACTAGGTAGATGGGATGCTGCCTGATTTAGGAATCATTTATTAAAGCCAATTAGACCTAAAAGATAAAAAAGTTATTTTACAATCAGTTTCTAGTGAGCACCTTTTGGCGTTGCCCAGCTAACTGGCAATGCCCAGCTGACTGAGACATTGTCTTTGAAGATCAGGAGTTGATGAATAGTATGTCTCATATCAAAGTACCACCTGTACTGTTTACTATTTACTTAATAGCTTAAAGTGATACTTTTTCTTTTATACATTTATTTTTAAAAGAAATGCATATAAATGGGAAAAAAGACAGTTGTGAGGGGTGCCTGGGTGGATCAGTCAGTTGATCAAATGCCTTCTGTTTGGGTCATGATCCCAGGGTCCTGGGATGGTGGAAACCCAAGTCGGGCTCCCTGCTCAGCAGGAAGTCTGCTTCTCCCTCTCCCTCTGCTGCTCTCTTTGCTTCTGCTCTCCCTCGCTCTCGCTCTCAAATAAATAAATAAAATATTTAAAGGGGGAAAAAAAAGACCGTTGTGAAAGGTAGAGAAGAATCATGGCTTCAGACAAAGTATTAGTTCTACTAACAGAAGAGACTGAAAACATGACCCCAGGGTCCCAAAGGGCAGAGATGAGTGGGCAGGAAGATGCTGGGAGCAGGGCAGGGCAGGGAGAACTGGGTTATATGGCAGATCTGAAGAGGGGAACTCCATATGGGGGGGGTGCGGAATTGAGCCGGAATGAGGTTTGAGGGAAATGGTGGAGGGGAAACATGCTGAGAACCAAGACAGAGAGGGGGTTGGAGAGAAAGGAGAAACACCAGGGGTTTAGGGACAGAGGCCTATTAGCCTCTGAGGAATGAAGGTCACTCATACAACACCCCAAAACCACATTTGGACCATCAGGGGTAAGATCCACCCTTTACAGAAACTAGTACAGAGTAACTGATGCAGAGCTCATCTGTTCCTAGGTATACTCTGACAGCAAGACTTTTTGGCTAGAAAATTTTCCAGGCCTTTGGGAGCAAGCATATGCCGCTGAAGTTCTAATGCGGGCAGGGCAAGGTGAGGAAGGGGGTATAAGGCAGGGATAAGCGTCTTTAAAGAGAGGAAAGCTTCTCAGGCAAGTTGGGACAAATGGAGGCTGTGCTGGGGAAGAAGAGATGATGAGACACATTTTCAGTAAGGTCCCTGGTCACTCCCCTTTTACTGAGTGGGTAGGAATTGAGAGGGCTTAACTATCAAAAGAAAAACAGGGGTGCCTGGGTGGCTCAGTGGGTTAAAGCCTCTGCCTTTGGCCAGGGCATGATCCCAGGGTCCTGGGATTGAGCCCCGCATCGGGCTCTCTGCTCAGTGGGGAGCATGCTCCCCCCCCCCCCGCCCCGCCTGCCTCTTCGCCTACTTGTGATATCTCTCTCTGTCAAATAAGTAAATAAAATCTTTAAAAAAAAAAAGAAAAGAAAAAGAAAAACAGAACATTTCCCACCTTTACATCCATCTCCGCATCCATAGTAAAGGAGGGTTCTCATGTGAGTTACAAACCCAGAAAATGTTGCTGGCAGCAGCCAAGAACCCAAGAGACATGGCCAGGTTATACATCCCATGTGGTTCTTTTCTAGAATTTGACCTCAAGGCCCAGAACTCAGCAGCCGGACAGTGGTAGAAGTTGCTGGAGTTTCACCAGGCTTCTTCACACAACAGCAGCGAGTTGCCTTCCATTCCTGGAAATAAAGAAAAATGTCTGTGTAGAAGGCCCTGACAAAGCATATTTTCTGTAAAAGTTCATTAGCCACAGAAGCTGCAATGGATTTTCCACATACGTGACATCGGGAGAACCAGCTAGGACTGCAGGGGTGGCACAGTACAGGGGTTGGGGAGCCTGGGATTCATCCATTTCACGAACGTGGTCAACTTACCCACTTTCTCTGAGCCTCAATCTTACCTACAAAATGGGGATAATAACACCTACCTCTTTTACTTTTTTTTTTTTTAAAACACCTACCTTTTAAACTTTACAGGAAGTCTCAATGAAAGGAAGAATCCAGATTCAGGATTTTTCACATGGCCATTTTATCTCAGATTTTTTTAAAGTAGGCTCTATGCCCAACATGGGGCATAAACTTACAAACCTGAGATTAAGCGTCACACGCTCTGCCCTCTGAGCCAGCCGGGAACCCCTTCACAAGGCCGTTTTAAAAACCGTTATATTCTTAGGGGTGCCTGGGTGGCTCAGTCAGTTAGGTGGCTGGCTTCAGCTCTGGTCATGACCTCAGACTCCTGGGATGGAGCCCCATGTTGGGCTCCCTGATCAGCAGGGAGTCTGCTTCTCCCTCTCCTGTGCTCTCTCCCTCTCTCTCTTTCAAATAAATAAATAAAATATTTTTAAAAATAAAAATAAAAACAATTGTATTTTCACTGGATCCCATTTGTTCACTCAACAACAATCCAATGAAAGAATGTTTCTTGGATGGCTAATGTGCACTCAAAGCTGTGATGGCTGCGAAAGGAGAGGTGCTCCTTTAGCAACTGCCTCCTGGTGGGAAAGTCAGGGAGCAGGAGACCTGGTAAGGCCCCTGTGAAAATGAAGGCTCAACTATGTTGTCACGCTCTTTTGTATTCCTGGCATTCATGAAAGGGAGGCCACACCAGCTGCACAGGCTAAGGTGGGATGCATGAAAGGAAGGGTGTGGAGCCTGGAAAGGCAGGATTTGGAGAAGTAGGAGAAAGGAGAGCATTCTCAGTATATATGTGCTGAGTGAGTAAATGAACAAATGACTAAACAAATAAGCAAAGATGGGGCGCCTGGGTGGCTCAGTGGGTTCAGTCTCTGCTTTCAGCTCAGGTCATGATCTCAGGGTCCTGGGATCAAGCCCCACATCGGGCTCTCTGCTCAGCAAGAGCCTGCTTCTCCCTCCCTCTCTGCCTACTTGTGATCTCTCTTTCTCTGTCAAAATAAATAAATAAAATCTTTAAAAAAACAACAACAACAACAACAAAAAAGGAAAAAACCAAATAAGCAAAGACAATAAAATCAGAGAACAGTAGGCATAACTGTAAGACCTGCCTGAGTGGGCTGCGGGAATTGAAGAGCTGTGAGGAACAAACTAAGAGACATTACAGGTTGTAGAAGAGCTCTGAAAATAGCAGAATCTTCTGGTAGGAGCATGGGGTCTAGAACTGGAATGACTGGGCTGCATTTAGACTCCATCACTTATTGGCCATGGGACTTGAGCAAGTTACTTGACCTCTCTGTGCTTTAATTTCCTCATCTAAAAAAAAAAAAAATAGGGGTAGCATTAATATCTACTTTAGAGCATCATTTTGAGGATTAACTGAGATAATGCATGTGAGAGCATAGTGCTAGCACCCCGTAAATGCTCTAAACTGTGAACTTTTAGTCTCAGCATTTGTTTTATTAAAATGTATTAAATGGTAAGAAGAGAGGAACCTGGGTGGCTTAGTCATTAGGCATCTACTATCAGTTTGGGTCATGATTCCAGCGTCCTGGGATCGACTCCCAAATCGGGTTCCCTGCTCAGGGGGGAGACTGCTTCTCCCTCTCCAGCTCCCCCATGCTTGTGTTCCCTCTCTCACTATCTCTGCCATAAATAAACAAAACCTTAAAAAAAAAAGGCTAAGAAGAATATAGATTCAATATGAAACCTACAGTGAAGCAGTGAAACTCCTGGAAATGGGAAATGGGAAATGGGAAAGGGAGGCAGTCTTTTTTTTTTTTTTTAATTAACATATAATGTATTATTTGCCCCAGGGTTACAGGTCTGTGAATCATCAGGCTTACACACTTCATAGCACTCACCAAAGCACATACCCTCCCCAATGTCCATCAACCAGCCACCCTATCCCTACCTCACCACCCCCCAGCAACCCTCAGTTTGTTTCCTGAGATTAAGAGTCTTTAATGGTTTGTCTCCCTCCCTGGTTTCATCTTGTTTCATTTTTTCCCACTCTGCCACCCATGACCCCCTGCTCTGTCTCTAAAATTCCTCATATCAGAGAGATCATATGATAATTGTCTTTCTCTGATTGACCTATTTCACTTAGCATAATACCCTCTAGTTCCATCCACATCATTGCAAATGGCAAGAGTTCATGCTTTTTGATGGCTGCATAGTATTCCTGTGTGTGTGTGTGTGTGTGTGTGTGTGTGTGTGTGTGTGTACCACATCTTCTTTATCTATTCATCTGTTGATGGACATCTAGATTCTTTCCATAGTTTGGCTATTGTGGATGTAGCTGCTGTAAGCATTCGGGTGCATGTGCCACTTCAAATCACTATGTTTGTAACTTTGGGTTAATACCCAGTAGTGCGATTGATGGGTTATAGGGTAGCTCAATTTTCAACTTTTTGAGGAACCTCCATGCTGTTTTCCAGAGTGGCTGCACCAGCTTGCATTCCCACCAAGAGTGTAGGAGGGTTCCCCTTTCTCCATATAGGAGGCAATCTTTTGTTAAGAATCATTGGGCAGCAGAGTTCAGTCTGGTCAGAAGGGAAGGGGGGGGGTCATGGCAAAGTTGTAGCCCCAAAGGTTCAAGAAGGGCTGATAAAGGACTGGAAATAAGCCTTCCTCAAAAAGAGAAAGCCTGGGACGCCTGGGTGGCTCAGTTGGTTAAGCAGCTGCCTTCGGCTCAGGTCATGATCCCAGCATCCTGGGATCAAGTCCCACATCGGGCTCCTTGCTCAGCAGGGAGCCTGCTTCTCCCTCTGTCTCTGCCTGCCAATCTGTCTGCCTGTGCTCACTCTCGCTCCCTCTCTCTCTCTGACAAATAAATAAAATCTTTAAAAAAAAAAAAAAAAAAAAGAGAAAGCCTGCTACCACTTCCTCAGAGCTGTGTGGAATTGGAGCCTGGCACACAGAAGCACCCAGTAACTGTATTAAACAGCCTCCTCTAGATGCTGTGCAAGTTGAACATCTTTATGGAGCTCCCTGGATCATTGGCAAACACTAGTGGAACTCTTCTAGGTAAAGTCCAAAAAGTTTTATTTTATTTTATTTTTTAAAGATTTTATTTCTTTGACACAGAGAGAGAGCATGCAAGCAAGGGGAGCAGCAGACAGAGGGAGAGGGAGAAACAGACTCCCCACTGAGCAGGGAGCCTAATGCATGGCTTGATCCCAGGACCCTGGGATCATGACCTGAGCCAAAGGCAGATGTTTAACCAACTGAGCCACCCAGGAGCCTCAAGTCCAGAGAGTTTTAAAGCACAGGAGAAGTCCACTAAGACCTGGCCTCTGGCTTATTTCAGTGTCTTCTACTTATGGAAGCAGACAAATGAACACATGTGAAAACAAAGCCAGTGAATGTGGCCAACACCAGCAGTGACTTCAGCAGAGAATGACCAGATTCTTATTTTGTGCCAGGGTATTAAAGAAATGAAACAAACACTTATGCTTCTTCTTCTCTTTCTTAGTTCACTGCTCTGCCAGAGTCTAATGGAATTTGAGGTCCAGGTCAAGGAAGAAGAGGCAAACTCATCAGTTTGCCTCTGGCCATGGTTCAAGATTTTGGTTTTCATCTGAGCAATGAGCCTCACAGTTTTGTGCCTCTTTTCCTGATCTACATTTTCAGATTCTACTTTACTAGGCAGGAACATCTTCAATGTAATTAACTAGAATGTTATTCAAATTGGTATAAGAAAGAAGGAAAGAGATTTTATTGGCTCATGAAACCAAAAATTCCAAGGTAAGTTTCAGGCATAGCTGGATCCAGTCACTTAAACACTGTCACCAGGAATCTCCTCTCCTGCTTTCTCTGGCTCAGCTCTCTTTTCTCTGCATTCTCAAGTAGCGCCTCTGAGTTTCACAATTACATTCTCACAGTAAAAAGTCCCAGCAAACAAAAGGCATTCTCTTTCCCAACAGTCTTTTTTTTTTTTTTTAAAGATTTTATTTATTTATTTGACAGACAGAGATGACAAGTAGGCAGAGAGGCAGGCAGAGAGAGAGGAGGAAGCAGATTCCCTACTGAGCAGAGAGCCTGATGTGGGGCTCGATTCCAAGACCCTGAGATCATGACTTGAGCTGAAGGCAGAGGCTTTAACCCACTGAGCCACCTAGGTGCCCCACTTTCCCAACAGTCTTAAGAAAAGTTCCAGGTTTAGTGTTTACACTGGCTTTGGGTAACTTGACTTTTTTCAGAATGGGGGGCTGGAGCCAAGAGATGTGACACCGTGACCCACCTGCAGAGGAGAGCTGGGGGTGAGGTTAGGCACCACCAAATCCTACAGTTGAAAGTGTGCAAGGAACACTTCAGGTTTTCCTAGGAAACCTGAAGTTTAATTACCATAACTAGGAAGTGGATGCTAAACAAACAAAAAACACAGCTGACCCCTACATGCCACCAAAACCCAAACCATAAGCCTTTGGCACAAGTGAAACAACAGTCCAACAGGCTAATATTGAATTAGTTTGGGAGTCAGCCTATCTTCACCTGTATTTGCAGGAAAGTTGCATCCAACGGGGAGCAAATTTCAGCACTCAGAGGTTGAGCCTTCTTGAGATCGTGGCATAAAACCAGCCATTGGTTTTTACCTAAATACACTCTCCTTTCTGGAAGTGTTATTTCTGAGGAAAGTGCTTCAGGGAGCACTTAATGCTTTAAATGTTTGTACAGCACCTTGAGCTCTCAAGAAGCATCACATAAATGCGTGCGCTTTTAATTGTGACTTTTTGAAGCGTTGATTCCTCAAGTGGCCTGGTATTTGGATAATGATCTTAGGACCCCAGTCCTGGAGAAAACCACATTATTCTCTAAGGCAGTGCCGCAGGGGAGTATGGCCATAAAATTCCCATCAATAATGTTGAAGAATAGCCCTGAAATACTCAAACATTATGTCCATTTGCATTTATATTTTTAAAAATGGGTCGATAATAATAATGAAGCACACGACATATGAGGCATAAGAACTAAGGACAAAATTAAATCCATGTATTCATTCAATACACTTGCTACATGCCTACCATGTGCCAGGGACTATCCTAAACTTTGAGGGTGTAGAAATTTAAAAAAAAATGGATTTAGAAAATCCTTGCTTATAGGTGCCTGGGTGGGTCAGTCACTAAGCGTCTGCCTTCAGCTCAGGTCATGATTGCAGGGTCCTGGGATCGAGCCCCGTATCGGGCTCCCTGCTTGGCAGGAAACCTGGTTCTCCCTCTCCCACTCCCCCTGTTTGTGTTCCCTCTCTGATGGTGTCTCTAGCTGTCAATTAAATAAAATCCTTAAAAAAAAAGAAAAAAGGAAAATCCTTGTCTATATGAAGCTTACATTTGCAATAGTGTGTCCATTTGTATACATCTTCCAGCTCTATTATTGACAGGAAATATACAGCAATAAACAAACCTGGCAAAGTCTCAGTGAATGCCATTCTCCTCTTCATAAGGATTAAAAGGAGTCTTCTGAGAGATGCAGACACCTGTTCAAGGGGCCACAGAAAATAAGTGGTACAATCAGACTGAAATTTGTATCTCCTTATCTGCCTCTAAATTACTACTCTCTCTTAAGGTGTGGATGGAGGGTGATAGAGAGTAGTGGGGACTGTTTTAAACCAGAGACCAAGCTCTGTGCAAAGGGAGCCACATTATTCAGCTCCCGCCATGTGTCACAGGGAAATGTGGCCCATGGCAACTAGGTTTTCTGAGTTTCCAAGAGGAGCCTGCAAACAGGATTTTTTTTTTTTTAAAGATTTTATTTATTTATTTGACAGAGAGAAATCACAAGTAGATGGAGAGGCAGGCAGAGAGAGAGAGAGGGAAGCAGGCTCCCTGCTGAGCAGAGAGCCCAATGCGGGACTCGATCCCAGGACCCCGAGATCATGACCTGAGCCTAAGGCAGCGGCTTAACCCACTGAGCCACCCAGGTGCCCTGCAAACAGGATTTTGATGTCAAAACTGATTTTTAAAACACCGTGGAAGCAAAAAATAATCTGTCTGGGCATAATTCAGGCCCTGGGTCTGCCCTTCTATTAGAGGTCACAGTGTGGCCAGGAGCATCCCTGGGGAGGTAAGACTCCAGATAGCAGCTCCAAAACTCAGTGTAGGGAGCAAGCTGCAAAAACAGCTGTGGCCCTTGCACAGTCTGTCTCAGGTTGACTTGATATGGCTAAGGTAGAAAACCGGTGGCTTGTTTACTAAAAAAAGCAAAGTCCTTAATGAAAGGGAAGTCTGAGGAAGCAGCTGGAACATTCCACCACCCCCCAGGTCCCAGCGTGGAGGAGGTTGGCATAGAACCATCCTATGGTGGGTTGACAGGCCACGCTTATCTGAAAGGAAAAATTTAACTTCAGGGCGGGCTTCGTGTTACATCTGAGGTCCTAATAATGATTATTATGCTGTCAGCACACAAGACGTGGTTCAAAATAATTCTCCTAAAAGTCACATTCTACTTGCTTCCCGGCTCTCCTTCGCCCCCTCTACCCCTCAGCCTCCCACACTCAGCAAGTCTTTCCTCTTCCCCATCCCATTTGCCAAAGGGTGACAGCCATGGGGCATACGGAGGTCTCCTCCCTGGGGTGGCCTGGGGCGGGAACAGAGTTGGTGGCCTCGTCTCCTCCAGTCCTAGCTTTTGGGGGAAGGGAGGGAACCCAGAAGAGCTTCCACCTTTAAAAAACATTTGCACCATCAATAGAATGAAACTGCAAGATAATAGTTTTACTTACGAAGTGTAAAGGAATTCCCATCCTCCAGATCTTAAGATCAGAAAACCTCTGTTTACTACAAGAATTGTTTCAGAGAGGGAGTGAAATCTGGCACACGGAAAATCCCATTCCTGTCCGCTCTCAACATAGTAGCTTTGCAGCCATATGCCGTTGAGTATGATGGCATCACAGCCAAACAGGACTACGCTGTGGCACTGGAGACAGATTTGCCGCCTCAACCCCCTCCTTCTGCTGCTGGAGACAGGTGGCAGGGCTGTGAGATCCGCAGATCAGGCAAGGGCTCCCGGCTGGGACCTGACAACTCCGTTTGTGCTATGAGGCCCTGGGAGACTTTTCTCTGGAAAGCACAGGAAGTAAGGACCTAGATTCTTTCTTTCAAAAATTTTATTATGAGAGACAGCGAGTAAGCCAGAGACTGAGCAAGACCATGAATAGGGGGGAGGGGTAGTGGGAGAAGCAGATTCCCTGCCAAGCCAGAAGCCCAACCCCAGGCTTGGGCTCCATCCCAGGACCCCAGGACAATGACCATAAGCATGAGCCACCCAGGTACCCCAGGACATACATACTTTCTGAAGAGGATGAGGCGGAGAAGACTGGTACTGTGCCCCGCTCCCTTGCTTGGAAGATCATTTAAGATGAAGAGAGAAAGTGACCTCTCCCACTTGTGGGGACAGGGCAATGCTAGGATTGGAAAGGTCCAGAGGTCAGTGTTCCAGCCCGGGTTCCTCTGCATCCTGGCTTGGGGATCCAGAACAATTTACTAAACATCTAGAGGCCTCATTTCCCTCATCTGTAAAATGGAAATAATGGGACCGAGCCCGCAGTGCTGTAGTGAGGGTCAGGTGGTGCACAGAGGAGAAGCTGCTTTCTCTTCGCAGAACTTACATAGAGCTCCCCACTGCCTTCCTGAATCCCCACCATGCCCCCCCACATCTACACCCAGGAGAGGGTGCATATGCAGACCTGTGCTTCAGGCTTGGCCCCAATCCTAGCTTCTGCGGCTCCCTGGACACGTCATCATGAGTTTCATGTGATGACCAGGGCCACCCTCTTGCAATTCTTTAGCTGCCGCAGTGGAGACACAAGATACCTTTGCTCCCACTCCACCCCGAGCCTTATTTTGGACGCCACCTTTGCCTGAATTGCTGGACTGCTTTGGCCACATTCCAGACGAGAACGCACCTGCCCCACCTCCTGCTGCAGGCCCCTGGACGGCCCAGATGGCAGCCCTGTAGGTATGGCGTCAACCAGCGCCATAGTGGAAGTGCCCATCCGCACTCTGTCCATATGCAGTTTCTCGGGCTCCGGAGTAAACCTGTTGCTTCTGACTCCCTGGGACCAGGGCCTAGGGATCTTCAAGTAACAAGCCCAGTGAGGGAGCAGGTGCACATTAAAGTTAGCATCCATGGTCCCCTGGGGCCTCGAAGCATGAATCTCTTCCTCAACCTGTTTCTCGTCATCTGTTCTATTTAACTTATCATTCCCCAGGGTAGCCAGTCCTCCAGCCAGAAGCCAGGTGGCCCCCCAGCTTCAGGACAGGCCCAATCACCTCTTAACAGAGTTTGGCTCTTCCCCCTGCCCTGCCTGCTCCTGCTCAGGCCTTCCCCGTGATCTCACTCCAGAACCAGTGGTCTTACTCATCACCTGACCGTTCTGGAAGGCTTGATCTGAAATGTTAATTTAGGGACGCCTGCGGGGCTCATCAGTTAAGTCTCTGCCATCATCTCAGGTCATGATCCCAGGGTGCTGGGATCAAGTTCCACATCGGGCCACTTGCTCAGCCATGAACCTGCCACCCGCTCTGCCTGCTGCTCCCCCTTCTTGTACTCGCTCTCTCCCCTTAACAAATAAATAATAAAATATTTTTTTTAAATAATAAAATCTTAAAAAAACATGAAACATAAATTTGGCCATAATATTCCCTTACATAAAATTCTTTAGGGTTTTTCCCTCCTCTGCAGGATTCAAAACCCTGTCCCTACAGCCTCAGATCTCCTGCCATTTCCACTCCTACAGGGAAAACTCCAACTAAACTGACATTATGATCAAGTCTTTGAACGAACGTTCCATGGGGCTGCACATCTTTAGGCTTCTGTAGACACAGCACCCTCCACCGGAATAGCCCCTCTCCTCCGCTACTCTTCCTTCAATCTCAACTGAAATGTCACCTCCTCCAGGAAGCCTTCCCAGTAGTGCTGAGTAATCCCTCCTTTATCTCCATACGCTCCCCAAATAAATCTATACCTATGATCCTATTTTGCCTTTATTTGCTTCTGTGTTTCTGCCCTACTAGATCCATACAGGGCTGTGCATTTTATTCATTTTAAATTCCAAACCTTTATCAGGGCTGATAAGGTCCTTCAAGATCTGGCTCCTGCCCACCTCTCCACTCTGTCTCCTACCACTCCCTGCCCCACCCACTTCACCCAATCACACTGGCCTTTGGACTGTTGCCGAGGGCACCAAACTCCTTCCTGCTTCTGGCTCTTTGTTCCTGCAGTGACCTTTTCCTCGAATGCCCTCCCCTGGATCTTTCCATGGCTGGCTCCATCTTGACATTCCGATCTCTGCTCTAGTTATCACCTCTTCAAGAGTCCTTCCTTGCCCAAACCATCAGAATTAGTCTTACTTCTCCATTTTTCTCTCTTATAATACCATGTTTTCTTCCTTTGGGGGCACTTATCACAAGCTATAGGTATTTCTCATTCAAAATCAGCCTTATTGGGGCACCTGGATGGCTCAGTCGATTAAGTCGGCCTTCGGCTCAGGTCATGATCCCAGGGTCCTGGAATCGAGTCCTGCATCAGGCTTCCTGCTCAGTGGGGAGTCTGCTTCTCTCTCTCTCCCTCTGGCCACTCTGCTTCTCTCTCTCTTCCTCTGGCCACTTATGCTCTCTCTCAAATAAGTAAATAAAAGCTTTAAAAAAATAAAAAAAAATCAGCCTTACAGAGGTATAATTGCATAAATAAAAGGTATACAGTTAGATGAGTTTTGAGAAATACCCATATAGCCACCACTCAACTCAAGATACAGAGTATTTCCAAAACATATTCAATTTTCCTGATCCCTCTTTCCAGTCAGTATCCACCCCCACTACCAGTCCACAGCCAGCCCCAGCCAACCACTGCCCTACTTCCTGTTCCCATGGCTTCCTTTTGCTTGTTCTAGAACTTTATTTAAATGTAATCATATGGTATGTGTTCTATCTGGCTTCTTCACTCAGCCTAACGTTTTGGAGGTTTCTTTGTGTTGTGGTGCTTAGCTTACCCATATTTGTTTCTTTATTACTGAGTACCAAGCAATTGTAGGAATTTTCCACAATGTATCTATTTGCCTGTTGATGGATACCTGGGCTATTTCCAGTTTTAGGCTATTATAAATAAAGCTGCTTTGACAATTCATGTACAAGTCTTGTGTGTGGACATCCATTTTTATTTCTTTCAGGTAAATAACTATAATGGAGATCGCTAGGCAGATGGTAAGTGTATGTATAATTTTATAGGAGACTGCCAAACTTTTTTCCAAAGTGCTTTTCCATTTCACACTCCTAGCAGCAATGCATGAGAATTCTAGCTGGTCCACCTCCTTGTCAACACTTGTTACCAGTCTTTTCAATTTTAGCCCTTCTAATGGGTGTATGGTATCATCTTGTGGTTTTAATTTACATTTCCCCAATGGCTAGTACTATTAAACAACTTTTCCTGTGCTTATGAATATTTGTGTATCTTCTTTTAAACTATCTGCTAGGGCGCCAGGATGGCTCAGTTGATTAAGTGACTGCCTTAGGCTCAGGTCATGATCCTGGAGTCCCAGGATTGAGTCCTAGAATCAAGTCGGGCAGGAAGTCTGCTTCTCCCTCTGACCCTCCCCCAGCTCATGCTCTTTCTCTCTCATTCTCTCAAATAAATAAAATCTTAAAAAAAAACAACACTATTTGCTAAAAATCTTTTGCCATATTTTAATTTGGATGTTTGCCTTCTTATTGAGTTATATATTTCTCTGTATGTTGTAGATGCAAATTATTGTCAAAAATATATATTGCAGGGACGCCTGGGTGGCTCAGTTGATTAAGCAGCTGCCTTCCGCTCAGGTCATGATCCAAGCGTCCTGGGATTGAGTCCCACATCGGGCTCCTTGCTCGGCAGGGAGCCTGCTTCTTCCTCTACCTCTGCTGCCACTCTGTCTGCCTGTGCTTTCTTGCTCGCACTCTCTCTCTCTCTCTGGCAAATAAATAAATAAATAATCTTTAAAAAAAAAAACTTAAAAAAACATGTATTGCAGAACTTTATTCTATTCTGTGACTTAACATTTTCATATTCTTAATGCTGTCTCCACCCCTTTTTATGATTATTTCTACCTGTGATCTAAGAAAACTCTGCCTATCCCAAGGTCATGTAGATTTTCTTCTAGAAGTTTTATAGTTTTTCTTTATTAAATACTTAATTCTTTGATCTATTTCAAGTATGTTGTGAAGTAGGGATTGAGATCCCTTGTTTTCCTTTTGGATATTCGGTTACTCCAGCATCCTTTGTTGAAAAAAAAATCTATCCCTACAACCATAGTTATTTAAATTCTGTTCCCTTTTTAAAAATTATTATTTGTCTCTTCCACTAGACTATAGGCTCCATATATTTGTTCTAATTTATTTATTTTTTAAAAAAGATTTTATTTATTTATTTGACAGAGAGATCATAAGTAGGCAGAGAGGCAGGCAGAGAGGGGGAGGACTGGCACTTTGCAGAGGGAAGGCAGCTCTCCCACCACCTGCTGGGCCACCAGCGTGCAGAAGGGTTGGGTGGAGTCACAAAAATATAGACTTAAATTTAACTGTGCAGCCCAGCAATCCCACCCCTGGGTATTTACCTAAGTAAAGTGAACCTTAGGTTCACATCCAAACCTGTACATAAATATTTGCAACTTTATGTGCCATCATCAAAAAGCGAAAATAATTTATATGTTCTTCAGCTGGTGACGGCTAGCCTGTGGTCCATCTGGGTAAGGACACTCCTCGGCCACTAAAGGACATAGACTACTGAGAATACACATGACAACCTAGATGGACCTCAAGGGCATTATGCTTCATGACAAAAATTCCATCTCCAAAGGTTGTATTCTCAAAATGAAAAGACTGTAGAGTCGGAGAACAGCTTAGTGGTCACCAGGAGTCAGGGAGGCATGAAGAGAGAGTGGGTGTCCATACAAAGAGGTGGCAATGAGAGTCCTTCCATGATGAGGGCACAGTGACCTTCCTTGGCTGTGGCTGTGGATACACAGATCCATACACGGGATTTCAGTGCACAGAACTATACACACATCCATGCACACAAATGAGTGCAGGTTATAAAATGGTGAATGGAGATAAGGCCTGCCACGTAATTAGCAGTAATGTGCCAAGGTCAGTGTCCTGGTTCAGATATTTTCCTACAGCTCTCTGTAAGATGTCACCATTGCAGGAAGCTGGTTACTCTGATTTGTTTGCATCTTCCTGTGAATCTGTAATTATTTCAAACTTGTAAAAACTTAGAAACAAAACTCTGACAGGTGGGTAAAAAGTTTAAAAAGAGGTGTTTTGTTTTTTTTTTTGAAGTAGGGAACATTTGCAAATGGGTGGGTAGTAGATGGCACTTGAGAATTGTAGTCGCCTTTCTCAGTGGGACATGCTTCTCAGTTGTCCTCACTCTTGGGTAATCCATGTGAAGCATTAGAGGGGCAGTGTCAAGGTCTACCATGTGCTTCCAATGGTGCAGCAAATATATGCTTGTGTATATACATCATTTTAAAAGACAGCAAAATGGAAACAAATGCTGAATGTAGGTAATAGGTTTATAGGTATCCACTGTATTATTTAAATTTTATATTTGAACATTTTAGTAATAAGAAGTTGAAAGAAAAAAAAAGGCAAGAACTGCGGACAGGTACAGCAATCTGGGTGAACCTCAAAACATCATGGTAAGGGGCACCTGGGTGGCTGAGTCATTAAGTGCCTGCCGTTGGCTCAGGTCATGATCCCAGGGTCCGGGGATCGAGTCCCAAATGGAGCTCCTTGCTCAGTGGGGAGCCTGCTTCTCCCTCTGCCTGCTGCTCCCCCTGCTTGTGCTCTCTCTCTTTCTCTCTACAAATAAATAAATAAAATCTTCTTAAACAGCGCGAAAGAACAACAACAAAGTCCATCGTGGTACGTAGAGAAGCCAGATTCAAAAGGCTACCTACTGAAAGATTCCATTTTGTAGAAGTTAAAACTGTAAGGACAGCGATGGGAACAGTGAGTGCCAGTTGCTGGGGATGGGGAGCAGGGGGGTGGCTGGTCACTAAAGAGCAAGAGAAAATTCAGGAGGTGATGAACATATTCCATATTTTGATTGCAATGATGATGGTTATGTGACTCTGTTTGTCAAAACTCATAGACTTTGTGCTAAAAAAAAAAAAAAGTGATTTTAATGCATGTAAATTACACCTGGAAAAAACAAAACAGTGCGGAACCATTAAAAAAGCAAGCTACATGAGGGCAAGATGTTCTCTGTCCTGGACTTGTTCGTTGTGCTTATGACACAGTTGGCATCAACTAAGCACTGAATAAATATGAGCTCATATGTACAGTGAGTTTTTTCCTGGATAAAGCCCTTGCACCACAGGGACCAGGAGCTAGGCAGTGTGGTGTGGCACAAGCTTGGCACAGGGTCACTGCCTGATGGGTGATGTGGCTTCATCTTACTCACATGGGCTTGACATTTTACTGTAGCATCTCCAGGAGCAGCGAGGTCCTTCAGTGTCCTGCGTGCTGGTGCTCTCTGGCTGGAAGGAGCTCTGTGGGCCATCTCAGGGACCAGCAACAGCTCCAGGAAGTGACAAGTGACTGCTCCTACAGAAGGGGAGGTAAAGGAATTTCCCTTTCTCTTGAGACTTGTCAATCAAAACCAAACTTCCTTCTCCGGACTAGCTCCTTTTAAAAAGAAGGAAGAACTTATCAATTCCCTTGGCAAGACTAACATGCTAAACAAACATGACATGTTATTTTCCAACATAATAACAACTACCATTGAGCTTTCTCAGTGCCAGGGCCCTTTATGGTGCCGTGTTACTCTTACAGCAATTGAATGTGATGACTACTCTATGAGCCCATTGTACAGGTGAGTGAGCTGAGGTTCCAGGAGGTGAAGGGACTTGCCCTTGGCCATATCCTGGGGTGCTCAGCCGGCTGACCCTGCACTTAGGAAAGTGGCCTTTCATGGAGAGCCCGTCCTCTTGAGCCCCCCACCCCCCTACTGCTGCCCAGGGGACAGCTTTCATGTAGAGTCACTGTGGGTTCTGCAGCACTGTTTGGGCAGTGGAAGTCTCTTCCACTGGTCCAGAATGGCGTGTTCTCCCTGCTGTGGGGTGAATGTTGCGTCTAGGTCAAATATGGAAGGTGAGGGGAGGAGTGGGGGTGAAGGAAGCGAAGGGCAGGGAAGAATATGCAGAAAACACCAGCTGCTCCTTCTAGCTTTGAAAAAACACAGGCATTAGGGAACACAGATTTTTATCACAGTTTGTCAGAAGGGAAGAGGAGGGGGAAGAGCAGGCTTCAGGGTGAGAAAGGGCTTCTATCCAGACCTCAGCACAGGGTCTGAGGCCTGATGATAATGACAACAAAGATGGTAACGGTGATGGTGATGATAGTCACCAACACTGTACCAGATGCTGAGCTAAACACTCCTTATGAGTGACCTCAGGTAGCTTTCCTATTATTTTCATTCCTATTTTCACGTTACAAAATGGAGGCCCATGGGGCACCTGGGTGGCTCAGTGGGTTAAAGCCTCTGCCTTCTGCTCAGGCTGTGGTCTCAGGGTCCTGGGGAGCCTGCTTCTCCCTCTCTCTGCCTGCCTCTCTGCCTACCTGTGATCTCTCTGTCAAATAAATAAATAAAATCTTAGAAAAGAAAAGAAAATGGAGGCCCAGAGAGTCCATACACAAACTCATAAACATATTTTCACATGTACAGATTCATGTACATTGAACGAGGTCAGGAGGGACGCTTGCGAAACTAACAATAGTAGTTACCTGAGGAGGCTGGTGAGTGTGACAAAGGGGGAAAGCTTAAGCCTCTTATTGTATTGTGTAATTTTTTTACAATGGGAATGGTACCCGTGGGTGTGTACTTAAACAACAGCAAAAAAAAAAAAAAAAAAAAAAAAAAAAAAAAAGTGGGAGGTTTTAAAGGCCTAGTCCGAAGATCCCATAACTAATTTCGGGCAGGGTCTCTCAGAGGGCAGCTCTCAGTCCTTAACCCTGCACCCCCACTCGGCGCCACGCTTATCCACGGGAGCCCGCAGCTCTGGGCCCCCCACACCTGATGGTGCAGAGGGAGTAGGAAAGCACTTCTGAGCGGTGTCGCCTTTTCCTGGGCTTCCCTAGGGGTACTGCGCCAGGCTCCAGGCTCTCCTGTCTTGGCCTCTGGGGAGCCAGTCGCTCGGGTTCCAGCCCCAGGGCCCGCCCACTGTCACGGAGTGGACTCCCGGCCAATCAGACCCGGGTGATGCCACGCCAGAGATGAGAGTGGCAGGAAATCAAGGTCAAGGCCCCGGACACAATGGGGCCATTGTCGGTATCCAGTCAGTTGACTTTCAAGCAGCAGTTCCCCATCCACCCGCGCTCCTTCTCAGCCCCGCCCCTTGCCAGGAAGTCACCTAAACCCCCTGCCTCTTTTTCGGCCCCCGCGGGAGGGCAGCCGCATTCCGAGTCCTACCCCAGACGCGGGGGCTTGGCCTCCGTCTGCATGGTCTGTTATGTCCACCAGGTGGCGATAGAACACCACACTTCCGAGGGCGGGGAGCAAGGCCGGAGGCCAGCGGCTCAATCACGGATCAGGGCGTGGGGGACCGTGCCTTTCCGTTTTATCCACAAAACTAAGTCAGGCTATACTTTCCCTTCACGTTTTACTCTGAGGTCGCTGAGATCTGGAAACTCAGGGGCTTTTCTCTCAGCAAATGGCAAAATGGCCGTGGGCTGAAGCTCTTTTCCTTGATGGCGAGAAAACTGAGGGAAACCTATTTGCTACATAAATCACAGCAGGTGAAACTGACCGCCTCTAAGACCTGGGTTCATCAGTTGGTTAATTGGTTGATTGACTGACAACCTCTTGCTGCCTCTCAGCCTCCCCAGGACTCTGGGTCCAGACAGGCCGTTGTTTACCTTACACGCGTGGCCTGCGCGCCAGGCCCTAGGGGCAGTGATGAGCAAAGCTAACTTGTCTCTGCCCTCAAGAAGCACCCAGTCCTGAATAGGAGGGGAGATGGTGATCAAAGCCACACCCAGCTCTGCAATAAGGGGACAGGGCAAGGAAGGGCCTGGCCTGAGCCATTCCCTCAGGAAGTGATTTGTGAGTTGGGATGGGAAGGGTGGGAATGAAGACCCCTTTCCTCCCACTCCCCTTAAATCAGCCCCTTCCGGGATTGATCCAATTACACTGGAACACCAGGCCCGTCCTAGGCCAGGCAAGTGGTTGGAAGGAGTAGATGAAAAACAAATGTACAGTTGGGCGCCTGGAGGACTCAGCTGGTTAAGCCTCTGCCTTCGCTCAGGTCACGATCCTGGGGTCTTGGGAATCAAGTTCCAATCAGGCTCCCTGCTCAGTGGGGAGTCTGCTTCTCCCCCTGTGCCCCTCTCTCTCTGTATCATGAATAAATAAATAAAATCTTAACAAACAAACAAACAAACAAACATACCCCAATAACACAGGCTCCTTCTGAGATCTGCTGCCCTTCCCTTGTGTCAATGGAGGACGGCCCCACACCATATCAGATTCCCAGCCCTAGCCCTGAGGAAGGAGGAAGAGCCTTTCAGGGAGGTGATCTGGAAAGGCCTTCCACAGAGTCAGAAGGGCCTGAGGGGGGAGCCTGGGCAGTGTGCTAGCATGAGGCCAGCATCCCTGGCTGCCACAGGGAGTCTGGCAGCCCCTCTGCACAGTGGGCAAGCGGGGGAGCCGAGGGCTCTGACCACCCTCACACAGCAGCCACTGGCACATCGTGAGAGCTGCGAGCATGGACTCTGGGGGCCTAGCCCACCTGTCTCACCAGCTCTGGCCAATTACCTAACCTCAACTTCAGTCTCCCTGCCTATAACATGGGGGCAATAAGAATGGTACCAACCCTCCTAGGATGGTTTTGAGGATTGAGGAAGATAATATGGGAACTCTCCTGGCCCACAGTGGGCACTTAATAAACACAGGCATTATTGTTATCCACTTTTTCATAAGCCCCTTTATCACAAGGTTATGCCAGTTGGGAAACCAGGAACCTGTGACCCACAGAGATTAAGTAGCTAGCTTCCAGTCTCAGGATCCAAACCCAGGTTCCTTTCACTCCAAAGCCTGTGTTCTTGGGAGGTGGGGAAGGGGTTCTCTGGGGCCCCAGGCATGGTGGGGTCAGAGCAGGAAGCAATGGGGAGGCAGGGCGAGAACCCCCGGGCAGGTGGGTGCTGAGGCTACCTCCAGAACCCCGGCATGCCATCCTGCCAGCCCTAGCCACAGATCTTTGCTCAACTCTGCCCCCAGGATTTGTGGTGTCCCCTCCCTCACCCACTTTGGCCCGTTGGGTTGGGCCCCTTCCCTTTTCTCTTTTTCCGGGCCAAGTGCAGTAATCTCAACTAACAAAAGTGACCATGGCTACTCTGACGTGCGTGTGACGCTGATGCTGGCCAGGCTGGGCCCAGTCAGCGGGCCAAGCGGAGCTCAGGCCCCTTCCCACGTGCTAGGCCGCATGGACTATGCCATTGGGCCCTTCCCCATGAAGCACCCGAGCAGCCCTTGCTTTGGAGACATGTGCCAAGTGTGTTACAAGCACAATGAGCAAGGATAAGACAGATAAGATCTTGACGTCCTGTGTGTTTTAAACAACTGTGGGGCTGGGGGCATTGAGGGTAGGGGAGCGGTAGAAACTTCTTGAGCCCAGCCTGCTTCGGCCCCCGCCCGCCCAGCTCTGGAAGGGTGGGCCAGGACCTGGGGCAGAACTAGGCTCAAGATAAGCAGAGCCCAGAAAATAAAATAAAATAAAATAAAATAAAATAAAATAAAATAAGCAGAGGCCAGATAGGGCTCAGAGCGCAGAAGATGCTGCCCTGTGAGGCCTTGTTTGGGGGTTAGTGGGTGTGATAGGGCAAGAGTGGTGTTGGTCCAGCTTCATCCACCCTCTAGAGGTTTTGAAGTTGGTCAGACCACGTGTGACCACTTAGAAACTGGCACTTAGAAACTGTGTAGCTTTGGGAGGTCACTGAACTCTTCTGAGCCTCAGTGGCCTTGTCTGTAAAATGGGGTTCATTAAATGCTCACAAGGTTTGTGAGGATTTAAAAGGAATGAATGGCAAATGATCTGATCTTCTTTGCTGTGGCTACTGTGGTGGCTCCCACCACCGTCGCTGATGATGGCTTGGAGGTAAGGCCACCCAGATTCAGACAGTTTGCTGGCCCCCAGATTGGGGGCGGTGGTCAGCTAGGTGAGGTTTCCTCCCTCCCAGTCTTCTGATAAGGACACCAGGTCCTTGAGCCTGATGCAGGAAGCTCACAGGTCTTGCAGAGGGGAATCACGCCCCCCCAAACTCACCCCAGCCTCCCTCCCCTACTTACCCCAGCCAGCCTGTGAGGTGGGGTAGGGACCCATTCTTCTGAGGCAGCCTAATCTCTCTTCTCTCTCACTGATTCTTTAACTTTTGCCAGCTTCTGGGTTTGAGGGATTAAGAGGGGAGAAAAGGGGAGCTGGTGGGGGGTGGGGACAGAGGAAGGTCTCCAATCTATAAAGAGGAAAGGAGCCGTCTCTGTCTTTTTAATCTCAGGCAGAAATTGGTGACATTAGGTAGCATAGTTAAGATACCTGTCCCCACAACCTGCAACCCTCTTACGGAAAGGGCTGCTTTCAAAGCATGGCACTGTTAATAAAAGAATAGAATCTTTCACAAGGAAATAAAAATTAACTGAAAGCAGAGTCTGCTGTCCAGTTGGCTGACCAACACCCCATTTCCAGGGCTGGGGTCTGTGGCTTCATGTACTTGTCTCTGTCCTCCCTTCCATGCTCCCTGAGAGCAGGCCAGGGCTGGACTGGTGGAGGGCTGCAGTGCTGGCTTGCGCTTAGGTTGGGACTGAAATCCTGCCCTTTGGCCCTTTCTAGAAATATCAGCCTGAGCAGGGGCCTCTTGAGAACCTGCTCATGCCCAAGTCCTGTTCTTCAGGCAGGATATTTTGGCTCCTCCTGCAGGTGGGGCCTCTGACTCTACTCCCATTCCTCTCCTCTCCATTCCTACCCAGTTCCCCCCAGAAACTGGAGAGGGAAAACTGGGCCTCCAGAGCCTTCTGAGGGTCTGGAGGAATCTCAGAGGACCTGGAAGCCCGAACTCCAGCTGGCCAGCGCGAGGAACAGGCAAGCTCTGGGGAGTGGGGGTGGGGAGTGGGGGAAGTTGGCCCCAGTGTGTGCAGCCTCTGGAACTTGCTGATCTGAGGATCGATTACGCTGAAATGTTCCCTGTCCGGTTCACAGCAATGTCCGTGGGGAAACTGTGGGAAGGTGTCTGGCTGTCCCAGGTTCCTCAGGCTTGGAAACCCACAAGCCCTGCCTTTAGGGTCTGTGATTTCTGGCCTGCCCACTCACAACCCTCTCCTCTTGCCTCTGCCCACCTCATCCCCATTTCTTGGCAGCCTCAAAGGACTTAAGCTTCCCTGGTCCTTGCTCCTATGATCTGCCCCCCCCCCCCCCCCACTGGTGATCACTTTGGTCTCACTAATTTAATTCCTGCTCTTTCTTTAGGACCCTCCTCCAGGACACCCTCCTGGCCCTTTCCTGTCCCAGGTTGGGCTGGCCAGCTGTCTCCGGAGTAGTGCTTTGTAAAGTACCTGTTCCCTTTCACCACTGCCTTTTGCCTGAGGACAGGGCTGGTGCCACTGCTGGGCCTGTGGAGGAGGCTGTGTTGGACTTGGTCAGTGAGTGGTGATCAACCTCATTCGGGCTTTAGGAGTTCACAGTTCATTGTGCATGTGGGGGTGATAGCCAGGGTGACTTTGGCCTCTCCCCAGAATCCTGGATTTGAGGTTCCCTTTCTCTTACCCTCAACCCCCACCCCCCACACTGTCCTAGTAAGGGGTGAGGAGGTGGTGCAGCAGAGTGGACCATAGGGCAACATGCCCACTGAGGGGGTCTGCCGCAGCTTTCCTCTTCTGTAAAATGGATCATCCAGCACCTTCTTTGTGTCACTTTAAGGACTGAATGTAATAATCCCCAGAAAGAGCTCCTTCCCTCCCAGTGGCAACTCTGGACCAGGGGTGATTCTCTTTCCCAAAGGTTCATGATCCCTTCTGGGGAGGAGAGAGCACCTTAAGTGGAGCAGTTCTGTACCCCTCATGCCCAGCCTACCCTCTCCATAGGGCCACACCTTCCCCCAGTGCAGAAGCCAGGGCAGCTCTGGGACACATGGCAGGGGAGTCCAGGCATGCTCCTGGTCACAAGGGACAAACAAGTGGGTTCCATGGCAGGTTCTCCACCCACTTTTATTTGGCATCTCTGACCTTATGGGTGAGTCCCCAATCTCATGACTGCCTGCCTGCTAGGGGCGAGGGGCCAGGGTCTGGGAAATCACTATCTGGGCTCAAGGTTGGGGGCAGAATCAGTTAGCCCAAGCAGCAGGGGAGCTCAGCCACCAGAAATATGGGTGAGCCGCCACCTCCCTGCCATGATATCTGGAGGCCTCTTTGCCTACCATCAGGCCACAGTCCCCAAGACCAGAAAGACAACCTGTGTGGAGGCAGGATGAACTTGACCAAGGGTGGCCGCCAGCATGGCCTCCTCTCTACTGTCCCTCCCTCCCCCAGCTCAGGGCCTTAGGGGATGGTAGTAGGAGGGATGGAAGGTACGAACCCTGGAGACAAACAGGCATCTGTTTTAATCCTAACTATCCAAGTGAGACCTGGGGTTAGTGACTTCATTTCTCCGAGCCTCAGTTTCCTAAGCTGTGAAATGGGGAGAACGACAGCATATGTCTCTTAGAAAGCTGTAAGGATTGAATGGGAAAATTCACAGAATTCATTCAGCTTGGAGTGCACACATTAAGAGAATAATAAATGGTGGTATTATTATTATGTGTGTCCCTAGCATCTACCCAGGAGACTTTAATGTTGTCCAACCTAAGAGAGTCAGAAACTGTTGAACATTTATAATACCCTGAAGACGAGCTCAGTTACCTGAAGTGAGTGGAGAGGGCCCACCAGGCTCTAAAGCAGGGGCACTCTCCTTTTCTGTACCCACCCCTTGCTGGGAGCTCCTGGTGGTCCTGCTGTTGTCTTTACCTCTTCTGTGTTCAAAAGCTCACGGAGGCCTTGGTGCATTTTCTGCATGTGGGAAACTCTTCTATAAAATGCTCAGCTGGGCAGCTCCGCCACCATGAGCCAGGGGCCCTGGTCTGAAGGCCACAGGGCACTGTGGTGGCTCGAGAGTGGGCTGGGATGCAGGCCTGGCCAGAAAAATGATCACAGGGATACCACCTTTGCTTGGTGCCACACTTCTGCCTTTGTAACAGGGAGTCTCCAGCTTCTCTTGCCATGGTGATGAGTCGTGGACAATGACACCAGCAGCACAAGGGGCCCCTTGCCCTCTACTGGGAGGCCTTAGCTTTGTAGCCACTGTGAATTTGGAGCAGCTGGCAGAGTGGAGGCTGAGAGACCCGCTTCCCTAATGGCCTGTGCCATGAAGAAAAGCAGGGACATCAAGTACCCCCGTGGTCCCAGGCTTTGGCCTCACAACAAGCAGCAGCACATGGGGTTACACCGGCCCCCGAAGACACACACATTGGGCTCATCCACATCTGTAAAGACAAAAGGAAGCAAAATGCAGAGGACACAACAGCCTGAGGGTCTAGGCCCCCCTCAGGTACTAGAGGTTGCTGCTGGCTAGCCTGTCCCTGTGGCATGTGGGTGTCAGCTGAGGGACCCTGGCATTCGCAGTCAAGCTCCCCTGAGGAGACCAAGGAGGATGAGAGAGAGGCTATGCCCAAGGATGTAGGTTGGCTGGTGGCCCTGGCCACATAGGTGTCCCTTAAGGCTGAGGCCCAAGTCAAGCTCCCCACAGTGGACAGCATCCATCCCCCAGCCACCAGCCATGGGTGGCACTAGGATCCCCACTGCCATTCAGTGGGGGCAGAGGGATCCTCAGCCTTCTTTGAGCCAGTTTGGAGGTGGGACGAGCCACAAAGGGGCTGCCTCTGGCCTCTTTGTTGTGGTAGTGGAGTTCCCAGGGGGGCACCCTGGCTCTCTGGGCAGTGCAGTCCTGACCCCGAGGCATGGTAGCCTGTCCCACCCCAACGCAGCCCAGAATGTGGAGTGGAACGTGGGGTTCTTTTATTAAATGCCCCAAACCCAGCTCCTCAGATGGAGCTCAGGAGGCTGGGACCCAGCAGCCCCACATCCTGGAGCCCCACCTACTGGCCTGGAAACTTGAGTCAGTGGCCATGTGGGACCCCACGTGGCCAAGGAAAGGTGCCTGGCATCCTCAGAGACTGAGCTGTGTGCAAGGGCTGGGAGGTTCCCCGGGTGTGCGGGTAAAGGTCAGGGTATAGGGAAGAGCCTTCTAGAAGCTCTGGGGTCATGTTTTGGGAGGAAGGTGAGTACCATACCTGATTCTGCCAGGTCTATGTCCCATTCTGGCACCTCTTGCTGCCCTTAGAATTCCTCCTGACCCTCTTTACATGTGTTTAAAGGAGCCTGTGATTCTCTTGATCATGGATTGTAATTCTCTACTTGATAGTCTGTCTCCCCTATGGACTGTGAGTTTAGGAGGTGGTACTATTAGGATGGCTGACCAACAAGAATCAGAATACAGACTGACAGGCACAGCCTGGCACTCCTGCTGTGGAAATCAGGGCTCAATGGCAAGATTTGAAACCAGAGTTTATGTGCCGATTGGGACATCACTTAATCTTTTATTCCTACTTTGAGGGTTGCAGAAAGCTCCACATCAAACCAAACTGAACCAAAATGTGAGTGACTGACTAGCAGGCAAGTAGAGAGGTACTATTTCAGGGATACCTGAGTGGCTCAGTCCTTTAAGCTACAGACTCTTCCCCACCATTTCTGGTCTCCAGCCCTCTGTAGAGTCAGCCTGATACTCTCTCTCCCTCTGCCCTTCCCCCTCCTAAATAAATAAACAAATAGGAGGTACTGCTTCAAAGACTTCCTTTGAAATGAAACATAAACTTGACTTTCTTTCATTCAGTGATAAAAATATTTACCCAAAATGGATGCAGGCTAGTGAGTGGACACCAAGAGGATACACACAAACACACACACATTTGCCAACTCTGGCGGGCCTGACATGTTCTGATAAAGCCTGACTTGGGTCCCAGAGAATGGGCTCCTTTTCTATGTAAACAGCATCTCATCCAGAGGAAAGACCCAGGGGCGCCTGGTTCCTCAATCTGTGGTGCATACAACTCTTGATCTTAGGGTTGTCAGTTCGGTCCCCACACCGGGAGCAGAGATTAAAATCTTTAGGGGGGAAAAAAAAGACTAAAGATCCCCAGCAGTGCCAAGGTCCAGGTCGTGTGTGGGGGGTCGGGAGGAGGCAGGTCTTATTCCTGACTCGTGGAGGGGGGAGGGTCTCAAGCTGCAGCCCACAGACTTACCAAAATATGGTCTTCACTGGCTGTCCCATAGAGGAGTCGACGTGTGCAACTATAAACCCACTTTTTGGTTTTGTTTTCCTAAAGCCAAATGAGGCCGCTTCGGGAGGTGACCGCAGCCGGGGTGGCGTCTATCTGGGAGGTCCGCTCCGGCGGCGCAGGTTGAGGCCCTCTCCAACAGGTGCAAGTGCGCAGCGTGCACGCCCGCCGGCCTCGCGCTAGGTCCCTCACCCGGCACCCGGGCGGCCAGAACCCCAGGGCGCAGAGACCCGCCAGCGCACTGCCCGCGGCCGCTTCGGAGGGCCCGGGAGAACGCTGGGAGCCGAGCTGCGTCCTCCCTCGTTCCCCTCTCAAATGCCAGCGTCCTCCATTTGCTGTGCCCAGGGTGCGGCCTACTCAGTCACCGGCCAGGCAACCCGGGCGGCCGCGAGAGCAGAGCCTGGGCTGCCAAGAGCGCGGCGGAGGGGCGGGAAGGGAGCGCGGGGTGTCTGCCCGGCAAAGCCCGGTGGCGCGCCGAGTCGGGCGCGCTGGCTGCCCCGCCACCTGTGAGGGCGCCCAGCGGCTGCGCCCGGTCCAGCCCTGGGGCCCCCAGAGCGGCCGAACGGGCCAGAGGGCGGGGCTGGACGTAGCGGCCGGGGCAGGCTGCGGCAGCGGCGGCTGTAGAGGCGGTCCTGGCGGGCACGCCTTTCCCGGCCTGGCCTCCCGGAGGGCAGCGCCCGCGCGCCCGGCGCTCCGAGAGCCGGCGGGCACCCTACTCGCCCCCTGGCGGCGCCGGGGACTCGCCCGGCGCCGCCGCTGCCACCGCCGCGGAATGAGCTGTCCACAGCAGCACTGGGCGCCGCCCGAGGTCCCGCAAGAATCTGTCGCGGGGCTGCGAATCCGGAGGCAAGCTGCAATTGGAGGAATGGAGGAAAGATGGGAAACACGGCATCTATGAGGTTTGGGGGTTTCCCCCTTGATCCACGTCCTCGATATTCCGCGTGGGCTTCTCCACCAGCATGATGATGGACTCCCACGGACCTCATCCCCTACTGGTTCCCCCCTCCCCTCACCCAGTCTCTCTGGAAACTAAAAGCCACTCTCTGGTTCTTAGTCATTTTGGGAAAGCTCCCCACATCTCCTCTCCTTCTGCAGTGACCTGTCCATGGCAGTAACCTTGGTGGACTTAGCCACACCAGGACCTACCACACTCAGACCTTTCCGCAGATGGAGAGCTCTGAGGCGATGCTAGGAGGTTATCAGAAAGATCAGCATTCCACGTGGCCCCCAGTGCCCCTTGGGAGCCTAGCACTGACCTAAGTTTCGTGGGAGATTAAAGTCCTTGCCCTCTAGGTACTTCCAATCTCAGAAGTCAAAGATACTCAGGAGACTATTGGCACAGCAAGTGGCCTGGCCGCAGGAGCTCAGGGGAGGGTGTGGTGGGGATAGGCGAGTGTGAGCACTGCAGCCATGAGAATTTGCTGAATGGGCCGGATTTGGAAGGAGAGAGAGGGAGGAAGAGAGAGGACAGACAGTCCTGGTCCAATCTAGAGTGGAGGACTGGTGTGGGAGAGTTGGGGTGGCCAATTCCAGAGGCCCTTAGAGGTTGGCTTCTGCAATGGGAAAGACAGAGGGAGAAGGAAGAGCTGGAAGCTGGACTCCCCCTCTTGGAAGCAATAGCAAAGTCTTGCTCTGAGGTGGTGGCTGAGTGAGGAAGGTTGCCACCTGCAGTTCTGAGGGGCATGCGTGCAGATAGGAAAGCAAGGCAGTTGGGCCATACACTACTCTCTGCACCCCCCCCCCCAAAAGCTTGGGTTAGATGTGGAGGTGTTTGTCGGGAAGGAGGAAGCCTAGATTATGGAAGGGAGAGACACAGCTAGGTCCAAAGGCCAAAAAAAAAAAAAAAAAAAAAAAAAAGAAAGAAAGAAAAAGAAAAAGAGTGAGGGGAAGCAGGTCGGTGGGGTAGCGCTGGGAGGAGCAGCAGGCTGCTTCCTTGGGGAGGAGGAAGCCCAAGGGCAAGAGCCTGTCTGAACGGCCAGCAGAGGGCGCAGGGGCCCTAGAACCTCCAACCCACTAAAGCAGGCTGTCCTAGACAATCAGGCTGCTGTGTGTGGATTCTCCCCTTTTTCCCATTCCACTTTCTTACTGAATTCATCTAAGGTAATTGGGAAGACCCCTTCTGCCCAGTCTCAGGTTTTGTACAGAAGATGTGGTGAACCCAAAATGAAACTTGCAGGCCTTGCTTTGACCTCCAACCCAAATCTGCCCAGGTCTTAGGGCTGCGGTTATACTGTCTCATTTTTAACTTAGAAAAACCATCTTTCTGGCAGTTGGAGACAGACAGACCATTGGGTCTTGTCTCAGTAGTGTGACTTACCACTTAGCCTTGGCTTCCACAAAGGCCTGTCTGTACCTGGGATCCTGGCTGTTTCATGGTGGCCTCTCAACCTAGCTCTGAGATAGGCTCTCAGGAGGCCATGGGGTCAACCTGGCAGAAGAGATTGAAGAGCCTGGACATTCGGGCACTGGCTACTTTGGGACTTCTATGGGGAAGACTGAGGCTGTCAGGTGATGAGCCAGGAGAGTAAGGCGCTGGCTGTTCAGAGCCAGTAACCACAAAGAGGGCTCTGGGTAACGGGACTCCCCCACAGCCCTGAAGTCAGGTAGGGCAGGCTCTATGATGCCCCTCAGATGTGGGAGCCCAGGAGGAGGGAGAGGGCAAGCACCATCACCAAATCGTGCCACTGTGAGGGCTTTGGCAGGTCACTCCACAGGAGAGGGCCCAAGGAAGCACCATTTGGAAGAAGGACCAGGGTAAGAAGTCTTCTAAGAGTGGGGTAGGGTTCTGGGGTGTGTGCAGAACTGGGCTGAGGAGGGGAAGGGTCCTGGCCTAGCAGGGACCATGCAGATGCTTCTTTGCCAGTGCTCCCTTGCCCAGGCCAGGTTTCCTTCCCTTTGTGGTCAAACCACAGCTAAAGGAAAGCTTCCATTTACTCATGCTCTGCTTGAGTTCCTCCAGGGCCAACGACCCTCCACTTTCTCCCTCTTCCACCAGGAAGCCTGATGGAAAACAGGGAGAAGCATGCCTAATTTCCTCATGGATGCTGACATGAGTGCGCCTGAAGGTGGGCCCGTCCCATGGCGTTTGCTACCATTACTTCCTCCACCTCTGCTGCAATAGGTCCCATTACGGAACATGGTCTCTCAGCCCCCTTGCCCTGCCACTCCTTTTTGACATTCACAATCACAGTGATCAATTTCTAAGTCCTTACCACATGCCACGCATTGTGGTAGGCACAGTAGGTGCATGACCTCATTTGTTCCTCTTAGTAGCTCCAAGGCCCATGGTCCCTACTCTTTGGTTCCGGTTTCCAATCCTAGCCAGGCACAAGGGGTTGAAGTCTGTTCCCTGAGCTGATATAGAGGACACAGTCCAGCCTTGGCGTCACTCACTGTGTGGTGGCTCAGTAAATATTAATTAACTGTGAGGACAAGCTGCACTTTGACTCATCTCTGGCTAATTAAATAAACCTGCCATGTAAATCAGCAGTGGGGACAAAGAGATATTAGGCTGTGCTGAAAAGAAATTGGGCTGAGGGACAGTTGGCCTCCAAGCAGAGATCTACCTTGGCCTGCTCTGGCTTTCTTTTGTGTTCTTTGAAGCTAGAGCCAGCGTGGTGGGAATGAGGAGTAACCTACTTCTCAGAGAAAGCCTCACCCCTGACATCCTGGAGAACAGGGAGGAGGGAGGCAGGCCCACGGTGACTGAGCATTCTCTTGGGAGCCCAGACAGAGCTGTCCAGCCCTCCCTGCTCCTCTCCCTCTCCATCTCCATCCCCGAGGCATCACGTCCCAGGGGTCCTGGTAGGCTGCAGGAAACCTGGGGCTCAGGAAAGACATGCTGTGAACTCCCCTTCCATTAGTACCTGGCAGTTTGGGACTGGTGGGACTGGCAGTCACCTCACTGGGCTCCGCTTCCTTCTGCTCCTTCCTGCAGAAAATGAGCCATGGCAATGTCCCAGATTCTCTGGAGGCCTGGCTCCCATTCTGACCAACCTAGGGCAGGCCACTTAACCTCACCAGGCCTGGACTCGACGTTGTCAAATAGGGAAATAGCAATGTCAGTCTGGGGGCAGGGGTTGCTGTGCACAAAGTAAGGGCTTAGGATGTGGTGACTATTTGATGATGATGATGATGATGATGATGACGACGATGATTGTATCTGGTTAACAGCCAACTGTATCCCCCAGTACCACTGGGCTATCTTGAGATACGGTCAGGGTAGCTACTGTGTTTGAGCCTTAAGCTGTTACTTTGAAGGTGGCTATGCTTTATATGGAAAAAGAGAGAGTATCATTTCAAAATAATGCCATGATGTGAACATGTAGGATAAAAGGACATAAGGTAGGGGCAAGGGCAAGGGTGCAGAGAGTTTGTGAGCTTTGGAGGAAGAAAGGAACAGTGTGCTCTCCCCCCTCTCCTGCCCTCCCCCCTCCTGTCCTCCCCCCTCTCCTCATCTCCCCTCCCAGTCCCTCCCTGCAGCCACATGTGAGCCCTCGACCCTCAGGGCCCATGTCCTTCCTCCTCTCCTGGCTTGTGTTTCTAGCACTAGCATGGCTCTGAAGGTTAGGGCCAAACATTGGGCCTGTGGTTCATTCAAGCTGATCCCCATGCTGTCCTCTACTAGGGGGAGCCACACCCATCACCATGGTGGGCCACAGGAGTTCTACAGGGTCCCCTAGAACTGCCAAGCAGGTACAAGACAAACATCTACACTCAACACACTGGAACAGATCAAATGGGGTTCTCAAAAGCTCAGACTTGCAAGCTTTGGAGAAGGCCCAGGTTTGGCTCCTTTTAACTCCAAAAAAATTCTTGTGGGATATTGCAATTACTTGTGACAATCCCTCTCCCTGCCTGGGACTTTGATTTCAGAATTAGACATCTAAAACTGGGTGGCTTGCTGGGCCTTGAGCAACTTGGAGGGTAGGGTGAGGGATGGTGAAGGGAAAGTCTTTGCAGCATATTGCATTTGAAAGAAAGATCTCAAGGCATCAGACACTGTAGCTGTTCGTGTTACCAGAACTTTTTCAGCCACTGTGTCAGATTTCCTGTCCCTGAAATTGGTTCACTGTGCTGGAGTGGCTCATTCTGTCCTTTGAAATACAAATGTCTAGGAATCATTTTCTGTAATAGTCCTCATGTTAGAGCAACTTTCCAAACACTGTGACAAATTCTGCAGTCCTTACCCTGAAATCTTATCATACCAGGGTTAAGCAGCAAATGAAGATCTGTCAAGGCAACAGAGGATATTTTCATGGTAACTGGGGCTGACCTGACCTCTCCTTCAGGAAGTAGGAGGAGGTGATGCAGAGAGAGCCAAGCAGACATAGAAACAAGAGAGGAGCATGGCTGGGCAAAGTGTGTCTGGAATCGGGGCCCTATGGCCTTTCTCAGTACTCAGTACATGGGCGAACTGCCAATGTCTTTATGTTGCTATTGTACCTGCCCTTCAGGCAAGTCTTAACCCTGGACCCCATGTTGGGCTGCTCTTTTCCTACTTTCCAGCCACCCCCCGTCCCGGGCCTGAAGGCCTACACAACCTTAGTTCTGGCTCCTTTGGCTTTTCTTTCATAGTGGCAACAACAACTGCTGGGTACCACTGTCCCTGAAAGGGATTCGGGCAGAAGGGCCTTCTTGCTTCACCCCTAGGCTTTTGACGGTCAGTCTCACCTAGCAGCCTGCCCCTTTAGGCTGGTGCACAGGACAGAAATCAGGGACCAAAAGTGGCCAGGAATTCCTAGATGCTCTGTGGGGTCCAGGCTGATGTGCAGAGCCACATGTTGGTACCTGCTGGCAGATTTGGGGTCATAAATTCTTGCCTTTAGTGTGGGTATCTGGCATAGGAAGATACTTGTATTCCCTCAAATACCCTATGAGTTTTCCTCTCCTTCCATCCATCTTGTCAGGATAAAGCTTAGAAATTACATGCAACAGTATGAAAAGAGAGGTCAGAATGAGAGGTTGTGTTTCAGGCCAACCAGATTCCCAGGGAAGTCCGACCAAAGGAAACATCAAGCTGTCTTCCTCTGGATTAGCAGCATAGCAGTTCCCGAGGGAGCAAGACGAGAAGGGAGATTCTGGGAATGGGATGTAAAGGCAGGGAGTAAAGGAGATAGGACAATCCCCCTGGAGTTCTTTTGAGTCCTAGAAAGATAAAGCTTGGAATGCCTGAGCAAAAGCAAATGTTCACTGCTTCACTCATATCTGAGTGGGAAGAGGGAGTGAATAAGCTAGGATCATTGGACATGGCAGTAAAAGGATCTGGTGGCTCAAGGCACCGGCTAAGGGATGCTGAGGGGACCACAGGAGTCAGCAGGAGAAAGAATGTCTCCCCCAGAGGACTTTAAGAACATAGCTGAGACATTCTGTTTCTGGATGAGAAGACTCAATCTTATAAAGATACCAACTCTCTCCAACTTAATTTATATGATAAAATAAAATCCCAACAATTCCTAATAGGACTTGTTAAATGAAACTTGATAAGTTGATTACAAAGTACATCTAGAAGGATAAAATATGTACAAATAATAAAACAATTTGGGGGGGGAAAAACAAAGGGGAAGAATAGACTATATCAAAACATACTCTGTTGGCTTACTGAATTTAAAATTAAAAAAAAGAAAAGAAAAAAAATACTCAAAAATTACAACTGAAATGGTGTGCTACTGGTCCAAGGAATATGGAAAAAGCTCAGTGCAGTGGAACAGAGAATCCAGAAACAGCCACATGTAATCATGGGAATTTTGAATATGATAAGAGTAGTATTTCAAGTCACTGGGGAGAGGATGGCCTATATAATTCCGGGCAGCATGTGACCCTCTGGAAAAAAAAATTAGATTCCTATCTCACACCATATATGAAGACAAATTCCAGATGGATTAAAGGACTAACATAGAGACACAACTATAAAAGAAATACAAGAGAATATGTTTATTATCTAAGGATAGGGAAAGCTTATTTGAAGACCATAAAATACCAAGGCATAAAGGAGAGGACTGATACATTTGCTCATAATGAAAAGCCTCTGTATGACCCTAGAAAGCATTCAGGTTAGAAGGACAGTCAGCTGGACTGAGGAGTGGCTTGTTCTGCCCAGGAGTGAACTGAGAGACCAGATGGGCCTTTCGGGCCTGTCTTTTCCCTCACAATCCTTTCTCTAAAGTCCGGGTTTGGGAGGAAGCATATAAACACCAGAGGATGGCTACTCCCTATTGTTCATCATCCCTAGGGCCTTATAATCAAGAGATAATTCAAGAATTCAAGTCACAGTTATTAAGTGCTAGCTTAAAATGAGTGGGTTAAGGGGAGCAGCATACAGGAGAGGAGGTGGTGAAGCAAGACAGAAGGTCCTCTCTGGCAGACATCATGGTGTCAGTCCTTATGCTCATCTTACACAAAGTGGCTGTGGCTCATGCAACCTCTTTCCCTACACAGAGAGCCTTTTTGGAAGAGCATGATGAGAAAGTGTCACCTCATGTGGGCTTTAATCAGCACCATGAGATCCCTCAGCTCTGTGGTGATCAGGGCAGTCTTTGGAGGATGGCCCCTGCCCAGACCCCTACTAGCAGTGACGATGGATATGCCTATGTCCGTGGACGAGCTGGGTGGCCTTGCATGGTCTGATGGATCCAGGTCAGAGGCCTGTGTCCTGCAGACTTGACTATTTCATATTTGGACGACAAGGTCTCTGAAGCAAACGGCACTTTTATCCCATGGAGCCTTCTTCAGCCAATTCACCCTAAGGAGATCAGGCTCTACTCTTGGGGGAGCCCAAGGGCTCTGTTGCTCTCAGTCTATACTGCCTCTTATGACCTGACTCTGAGCTCAGAGCATGTCTGCCTGATTCAGGTAGGAGGACAGCCAAGTCTTTGGAAACCTCTGCTGCATTCTGATGCCATCCAGTAAGCTGGGTTGAGCACATGGACCTGAGGTTTGAGAAGAAGGGGAAAAGTCTCAGCAGGGAGGCAGATGCCATTTTCTAACATGAACAAGAAACTGCAACAAAGAATGAAGGGTATTAGGAAAAGCAGGAGATGGTATCAGGCCTGTCTAGAATGGAGGCATAGGCTTAATGATAGAATCATATTCCAAAAGCATCAAACAATCTCATAGGCCCCAAGTAGGCTTTCAGACATATTGTTCAGGATTTGTAGGGCAAGGAGTAAAGAGCAAGTAAGCACAGCTAGAAATATGACCAAGGAACCTGACCCCTAATAAAAAGGATGCCACAGGGGAAAGAAGCCACTGGTCTCCAGGAAGTTAAAAAAGTTAAAAAGTAGACTATGGGACTTAGATTTAATGTCTTCAAAAGGAAAGGAAACAACTCTATACCAGTGCATAACCTATGGCTGGGTTGTGACTGTGTATCAAACTTTTGAATGACAGTAATGTGACGAGACTCCTGCATCTCCTACCACTATGACCACCAAAAAATGCCGTGAGAAGCACCCAACCCTGCCTTCCACTTCTGAAGTGGAATTTGGGAAAACAGGGAAAAGAGTTATTCAGCTAGCTCAAAACCCCGCACTTCCCAAATGGATATGCTGGGCTCTAACCAGCCAACACAGGTCCAACACAGAGGGTAGCTCTCCTACCTCAAAGCCTCAGCAACCCTTCCAGGCCCTTCTCACTGAAAGTCCTGTCAATCAGCCAGGCTACGCTTCTTAGAGAACCCCAGAGGAGGGTTCTCTTTCTATTCTCAGAGCAAGACCAGTGATTCTGAACCTATTTGGACAATGACTTCCCTTAAGAGTTCTGAAGAAAACTATGGATCCTCTTAGAAAAATGTACATTGCACATGCAGGTATAACTTCGTAAAAAATTTCAGGGGTTATACAGATGCCCGGCCCCAAAAACCCCAGCTTAAGAACTTCTGCCAAAGGCGAATCACTCCTTTTCTTACGCAAGAGCTGTTTCCCAGGGCTGATTAACTGCTATCTTAGATGTCCAACAGGTGAATTAATATTCAGCATTGACCTCTAGTCATCCCACACCTTTGGCAGATGGCAGAATCTCTGTGGCCAGAAGGAAGCAGAGCCCCTAGAGAGAGACCACATTTTGTTTTTCAAAAAAGCACTCTTATCCACCACTGCCAGAAAACCTCAAACACCCTAGGTCTAGAACAGAGGCATTAAATAACAGACCCAAATAAATCTGGTCCGATATACAACTAGCATCACAGTAGCTGTGAAGACAGAGCTATAGCCCAATCCTCCTTGGACTGGCAGGAGAAAGGTATGAGGGTAGTCATGTCCCTAGGCTGAAATGGAAAGGGGTCAGAATGTGTGTGCTTTCCTTTAAGCTCAATGCAGAGGGGCTATTCATTCTATTTTTTTAAAAAATATTATTTTATTTATTTATTTGACAGAGATCACAAGTAGGCAGAGAGAGAGGAGGAAGCAGGCTCCCTGCGGAGCAGAGAGCCCGATGCGGGGCCCGATCCCAGCACCCCAAGACCATGACCTGAGCCAAAGGCAGAAGCCCAACCCACTGAGCCACCTAGGTGCCCCGGGGCTATTCATTCTAGAGGCATCTGCTCTTTTCATGGCTCCTCTGCCTGGAATGTGGAGGCCTCTGTTGACTACTCAAGTTCCACATTTCTTTCCCCTTTTCCAGTAACAACCACAACAGCACATAACAACAAGACAATGATAATGAGAGCATGTATTGAACATTAGTCTGTGCCAAGAACTGTGCTATAAGCTCTTGACATAAATTCCTTCATTCAGTCTTCCCAACAATCAGATGAGGGAGGCCCTCTTATCCTATTTACAGATGAGGAAATTGAGACTAAGAGAGATTAAATAGCATCGCTTAAGGCACAGAGCTAGTGAGTGACAGCAGTGAGACTGATTTCAAACTTCATACTTTTATTTTTTTTTTCCAAGTAGGCTCCATGCCCAAGCATGGCCCGAACTCACAACCCTGAGATCAAGACCTGAGCTGAGATCAAGAGTTGGACACTTAACTAACCAAGCCACCCAGGCACCCCTCAGACCTAATATTTTAATCCCTTCCTCAATGTTCCTTCCCAAAAGACTGGGACTCAGACAAAGGCCTTGGAAATCCTCCAGAGTACGAGTACCAGTCTGGTCTCCTAAGTCCTTGCTTTCCCTTCCCTATCCTCTGCCCACCATGCAGCAGCCTAGTTCCCATCAGGGACTCACTTCATGGAATGAAGTGGCTGAAAACCCTCAAACTCCATCTCCTATCTCTGTCTGACTTAGCTATGACTGTATGACTCTACCACCTGGAGCCGAAATTTATTTTAAACTCAGCTGAGCTCAGGAGCTTCATTTCCTCCTCAGGTTTAGAATCAAGGAGGAAAGCTCTTTTCTGTTTCTTCCCTGTAGAGTTGGGGGGGCGGTGTTTGTCACCACTCCCATCTTGAAGACTGGGGGGAGGGCTAAGTAGAGAGTAGAAGAGCTAGGATTCAGTGAAATATCACCAGTGATGATGGTGCTCTATAGAGGCCATACTCTTCTAGATATCTCCTACCCCTCAGCATTTAGAAACAGTGTACATTACCTCTGAGATAGTTAGTCTCCTTCCTTCCCTCAATTAGTAGGTTCCAGGGAGAGCAAGTGCCTAGCTCACCAAGTGAAAAGCCCAGATGAATGTGGCCAAGGGGTCCCCAAGGACATGCTGAGTGGCTTGAGCCCCAACTAATGATGCTTTGGGGAGCTTCTGGGGGCAGAGTGGGCATTAAGTTATCTGTCCTTACCCCAGAGCTTCATCTAGAGATGAAATAGCTAGGGAGAGGAGATACCGAGCCCCCTACAGAGGTGGGAGGTACAGGATGCTAAGAAGGTTTGGCAGCAGGCAGAGAAAATCATCTCATATTCAGGGCCCCTGTCCTATGCCACCTGTGGGCCAGTGGCAAGATAAAACAGAATGACTATACTTGCATTCAGAGTAGATGAGGAAGTCAGCCCCAGAGGCAGAGCTGACTTTCAGAAGTGGCCTGTGCTCGCTGGAGTCCAGTCATTGAGCTAAAAGGTTTCTTGAGTGTCTACTGTGTGCCAGACTCATTCTAATGCTGGGGATGCCTTAGTGAGTCCCGCCCTCATGGCATTAGCCCATCAACAGAAAAAGACAGGAAAGTCCATCTTGGACAGTGATAGGCGCTAGGAAGAAAGAGCAGTGAGGGAGAGTCCACTTTGGTTTGGGTTGTCAGAGGAGACCCCCTTGAAACAAGAACACACCAGCGGAGGCCTGATGAGGAGAAGGGCCAGCTGTGTGGGGATGTGGAGGGAAGCAGGTTCTAGGCAGAGGGAAGAGCAAAGGGCAAAGCTGAAGACCCTTAGGTGACCATGGGCTCCACGAGTTCATGGTAGAAGAAGATGACCCCATGGCTTAAGAGAAGTGAACAAGGAGGGAAAATGAAGAGACAAAGCAGGAGAGTTAGGCAGGGGCTGGCTCAAAAGAACCTCAAAGCCATATTTTTAAGTAGGCTGCTGTGTGCAGAATGGATTGCAAGGGAGAGAATGGCAGTAAGGAGATCAGCAAGGGGGCAGTTAGGTGAGAAGATGGGTGACCACGTAATCTGTCATCCAAACCAGGACACTTGTGTAGGTGAACAGGGGTGCTACCAACAATTCATCTGGGACAACAGGCATAGCCAGGCCTTGCCATTGCCCTGACTCTCTCACCAGGACTGTCACAGGAAGTTCAGCAGTTTTTAGCAGTTCTGCTCTGACACACAGCTCCCAGCCCTAGGAGAACGAATCACTTTTCTCTTCGGCCCCAGGCTCCTGGCCTGGTGCCTCGTGCCTGAACATTTGGTTTCTGTCTAGAGGCCATGGGTTACGGTCGCAGCACATGCATGGAGCGTGCCCTTTTCCCTGTGCATCCCGGTGCGCTCTGGGCGACAACCAACAGTACATAGATGAGAGAACCAAGAGGGGAGAAGGCCACTTGGGGGCTCAGTTGGCCAAGTGTCTGACTCTTGATCTCGGCTCAGATCTTGTTCTCAGGGTCATCAGTGAGGAAGGTGAGGGCTCCACGCTGGGCATGGAGCCTACTTTAAAAAAAGAAGAAAAAAGAAAAAAGAAAAAACAAATAGGGGAAATGTAACTATCCCTTCCAGAGGTGGTTCAAAGGGGTGGAAGCCAGAGAGGGATGAACAAGCTCTAAGGGCCAGCACAGGGAATCTTTATTTGGCCCTCAGCCAGGGTGGGGTGAGGAGGGGTGGGGAGACAGGGGTGTGAAGCAGGTGAGAGGGCCGCAAGCTTTCACCAGATTCTCAAAGACTCAAAAAACCATGAAGAACCTTGCTTGAGAGAACAGCAGCTCTCACACCTCAGTGTGCCTTACGGTCACTGGTGGGCTCCTTACAATAGGGATCACTGGGCCCCTGAAGAGCAAAGTTAAGGTTCTGGTTCAGTTCATTCCTGAGTTAGGCCCAGAAATTTGCACTTCTCTTCTCTTTTTAAAAAAAGATTTTATTTATTTGACAGAGAGAGATAGACAGCAAGAGAGGGAACACAAGCAGGGGGAGTGGGAGAGGGAAAAGCAGGCTTCTAACAATTTCTAATGGAATGCTCGTGCTCTTTGTCCAGGGGCCACACTTGAAGAATCACTACTATAGAGGATACAAAACACATGAGGGGTTCCAATTATGAACTTCTCTTTTCAGACAAGAGTTCTAACAGATGCCACAGCCATCTAAACCACCCTAAGTCCCCAGGAATTTCATATTTTATTTTTGGAAGAGGCCCCTGGAGAGTGACAGCCTCTGGACCTCCCCTTGGAGGTCAGGAAGCATCTGGAAAATAGCATTTTAGAGGATGCAGGAAAGTGCCTTCAGAAACATAAAAAGCCTAAGCACAACTCTGAGCTAGAAACTACGGGACTAGCCCCGGCTTATCCAATTACTGGGGAACAGTGAGGTTTTGGGATTCTGGGCAGACCCGGATCCTTTCCTAAACACTGCCTCCTGATCGTTTTTGAATCTGTATCTGAAGCCAGATGGGCCCAGATAGGAGGTCCGCTTGAGCAGGACAGGGTGTCTGCTGGAGACTATAACCTGGGAAACGGAAAGAAATCAACAACTCCACTAGACAGAATTCAGGGGCTTCATTCACAGAGCTCTTTGATCAAGTCATTGTGGTGAGGGCAGGAAGAGGCAGGAATAGTATTTAGGACTGTGCTAACTTTCAAAAAGCACAGTGGAGAGAGAGGCCTGGAAAGACTATTGCCAGCTTTCCTCAGCCCTGCTCTGAGTAAGTCATTCCCCCCTGAAAGAAAGGGGAGGGGGAAATGAAAATGTGGATTCATTCATGAATCAACCTTCAGAACAGGAAGTGTGGCTTTTGAGCTATACAGGGAACATGGGCTTTGCCATCCAGCTAAGTACATCCTGAGGTGAGGCAACATCAAAGTCAGGGAGACTCTACAAGTTAGAAGAGGAGGCAGAACCTTAGAGGGAAAACAATATGCTAGAGTGACTGAGACCAAGGGTGTGCTCCGGCATCAGGCTGCCAGGACTTGTGACTTGAATTCTGCGTGGCCCTGGGCATGTTACTTAATCTCTCTGTGCCTCAGTTTCCCACTTATGTAATATGGGGGTAAATAATTGTGCCTATCTCATAGGGTGGTAGTAAGAATTAAATAAAGTAATCTAGATAAAACACTTGGCTTAGTAAAGTAGTGGGCTTGGAAAAACGATGGTAGCAGTACAGGCCCACCCTTAGTGTCACTGCCAGAGACAAAAAAAAAACAGAGGCAGGTTAGATCTGCTGCCAGTCTTCCCAGGAGGATGACAAGGAAACTCCCGCTCCTTTGGGGAAGGTCTAAGGTGTGAGCTGGGTATGAAAAGAGAGTCAGGATCCTGAGGATTGAGGGGGGGGGTCGTGATTAAGTGGGTAACACCATGGGCTGTAAGGGGGGATATCTTGCTCTTTTAAACACTGCAACATTCACTGACTCTGTTTTGTGACATTTCCTCAAGGCCAACTTAAGTGTCAAATGGCCCAAACTGAACAAATCAAAATAAATAAAAATCATTGTTGAGAAGAACTGGGACAACCTTACTGAAGACACGCTGGAGATCTACGCTCTGAGGGCAGAATCCCCATTTTCAGGAAAAAGAAAAAGTGACTCCTCCCGCTGGAGTTCCAGAAGTGTGGGGGATGGTGCTGAAGTGAAAGCGGTGGTGTTGTATGCCGGCCCTGAGGTTAGCTAGCAGTCAAGCACTGAAAAGGAGATCTCTTCTTTCCTCTGATCCTGAATGAGCAGAACCTCTTTCAAATCCTGTACTCTCAATCAGAAAGTCCTGTCTGCTTAGAAAGAAACTGTTACTGGAACTAGGAACAAAGAGATTTATAAAACCATGCAAAACAGCCGAAGTAAAATGACATACCACATGGTTAAATAAAAGTTAACATCTTTTAGAGGTGGTGGTGGGAAGAGTTTGTCAATTACATCACTTGAGAAAACAAAGAGCTAAGTAAAAATGACAAAGAGTTCTGTTGAACATGAGGGGCCCTTTTCTTGAGGGGTCTCCCTCTGTGGCACTAGAAGTCTTGTCCTGTTGTCAGACCTACTCCACATCTGTCCCCCCACACCCCACCCCACCCCAGCCCTGCAGAACTTCACTACTTGCTCTTCAAAATGACCATCCACAGGGCATATTTTATCATAGTCCCATCTGGAGTCTTTAAAAGAGTAAGGTCACAGACAGGGAGGAAGGGGCTTATGAATTTTCCTTCCCTTATACTTACTGCAAATCCTGGCTAGACTATCTACCTCAAGTTCCTATAATTAGTTATATCCCTTTGAAAGGGATCCAAGAGTTAGACTGATTCTACCTTGGGCCCAGAAGGGAATCTGGTCTCCTTTTCAGTAAGTACCCACCTGTTCTGTGGGTGCTTCCCAAATCAGAGGCCCAGCAGAATGTAGGGAAAACTTTCTTTGCACTCCACCTACCCCCTCCAAACAGTGACACCCTCAGCTTTAAGTTTTCATAAGCAAAGTATTTTTACTGGAGTGGTGGCTGTCAGATGTAGAAGCTAGTCCAACAGCTAGTCTGATGTTCTTTACAAAGAAGGGCTACTTTAGCAAGAAAAAAAAAACAGTAACAACAATAGTGAAACCTTCTCAGGATTCACTCAGGAAAGTCTAGAACTGTAATACTATGATCTTGAGATATTTTTATAGCCATATATCAGTTTTTAGAATGTAACCACTGTCACATACATTTAAGTACACTGAAAAATTCTCTATGGTGTGACTTTTGTAGGAACCTTGTCGCTGTAGCTACTTGCTCCAAGCCTCCTTCTATCCAGCCTGAAGGTAAGTGAAAGCATCAGCAAAGGTAAAATGAGGAGAAAGCAGAAGTAATACTTCTAACTATACTCCTAAAGGCTGGGGAAAATGTCAGACACCTAAGGCCTCCACTGGTTTTTGAATTAGAGGACAAAACTAAGATTTTTTTTTTTTTATCTAATAATCTGACCTTTTGTAAGACCTCATAAAAACGATTCTGAAGGATCATACCTGGGTCACATTTTCATTGGTAACTTCACTCTCTACCACTCTGCTCACTAGAAAAGCAGTTCAGAAAGGATATTTAAGCACAGCCTCTATTTTCTACGTAAGATTCTCTTCATGTTTTGTCATGCACTCTTTGGTAAGTCTTCCACTACCCTAAACCAACTTCAAATTTAAAACGACAGAAGACTAAAATCCGTTCCATGGGAAAGGAGCATGATGTATGAAAAAAGTTTTTCTTTTTTCTTCAATTGTGATGGGCTAGGTTAACCATCATACCACGAGAGACTTTTATAAAACTGACTCAGGGCACCTGGGTGGCTGTCAGTTAAGTGTCTGCCTTCAGCTTAGGTAATGATCCCAGGGTCCTGGGACTGAGCTCCATGTCTGGGCTTCCTGCTCTGTGGGGAATCTGCTTCTCTCATTCCTTCTCCCTCGGCCTCTGCTTCTGTACTATTTTTCTTTCTCAAATTAAAAAAAATCTTAAAAAAAAAAAACTACTCAAAAAGATAGGCAAGTCATTCACATAGTCTTTAGAAATAAGTAAATGTGTTTTAAAGACATTTGTTTACTTTTTTAAAGATTTATTTATTTGAGAGACGGAGAAAGAGACAGGGAGAAAGGGAACACAAGCAGGAGGGAATGGAGGAGGGTGAAGCACGTTCCCCACTGCACTCTGGGGTTCAATCCCAGGACCCTGAAGTACAACCCGAGCCAAAGGCAGATGCTTAATGATTGAGCCACCGAGGTGCCCCAATAAATGTGTTTTAAAATAAAATAGAAAATAGAGTTTTCCGGTGTGAGAAAACACACTTAAAGCTTACAGCCAATTAATGATCAGGCAAGTATACCTGTTACTGAGTCCTAAAAACGGTTTCCATCTATCAGGGGAAAAAAAAAATGCAAGAACAACCAGAACAACCAATCCTCCCCCCTCACCAAAGACACTGAAACAAAAGACTGATCTGTTTATATAGTCACATGAAAAATAAACATCTTTATTTTTTTGCCTACTTTATTTCATTTTTTCAAATAAAATTTAAATCTGTACAAAGTATACTGTTACAGTATATATTTTGTAAGAATCAATGCCTAAAAGAATCACAATACTTCAATAAGCAGTACAGCAGACCTCGCTAGTTTCAGCTTTGATATTGAACAAACTCAAGCCGGCTGATGCACAACACATTTGCTTGGTTTCCACATGGTGAGTTCCCAGCACTGAGATGGGAGAACATGACAGCAAGTATGGTTATATTACAGCCCGACACACTGCGCTTCTTCATGTGATAATAACTGCACATATTTAATACAGAATGCTCAAATTTACTTTTTAAATTGCATTTGCTTACTTCTTAGTTGGCAAAATTCAGCATTCTTAATGGGGTCCCCAAACAGTGCAAATTAATGATATTCTACTGTATAATTGGCACATTTCCAATAAGGATTAACTTGTAAACGCAAAGAATATCACAACTTTGTCCTAAATTTTAACTAATATACATCTGGTCCATTTAACCAAAGTCAGTTTGGAAAGATATTAAAGAACAATTCTATTTTTGAAAGGATACTGTTTTGACCATTCTTTAGAGAAGTAAATTTTTAAATTGTCATTAAAATGTTTTACTATAAAAATTTTACAAACTTGATTAGAAATTTCAAGATTATGATTCACAGCAGACAAATACAAACTTTATATTCCAACAATACCTACTCTTAGACTTTCAAACAGAGCACAACCATGTCAGCCGTGTTAACTAAAATTCTGAACAGTGTACTAAATTTATAAGTGGTGCTGGGTCTAGCAAGTGTAAATACACAGTATATTTTAATGAAAAGAATTGTCTTCTTTATACTTTATTTGTTTTCCCATAAGGAAACATTAATGTTTACATTCTTTAATAAAGTTAATCTTACATCAGAATATAACTTAATACTGTCAGCAACAGGGACCACACACAGTAAATAAGAAGCACATTTAAAATAAGTCTGAATTCACATAGATTAACATTTGTTGGTTAATAAAATATCGACAGTATTACAATCTTACAATATTTACAGTAAGAAAAATCTAGAGTAATATATACCTTTCACAGCAGGATTCCTTTTTTTTTTTTTTATTTCTTCCAGTTTGGGATTGTGTATACATGAAAAGCTCAAATAAAGCAACTCTGCAATATAATCTTAAAATAATGGCTACTGGGGGAAAATTCTATCACAACCATTGAAAATAATGGTGACTTTTCACGGAGTCTGTGGCATCTGAGAACCCAGTTAATAAACCAAAGTCTTGACCCAACCAGCTTCAGTTACCCAGATTAAAGCTGCAGAACTCCGGCCTTCCCTGACTGCTGAAAACCCAACAGATTTTCTCAACATGCTATAAGAAAAGAGGGAAATAGGTTTCAATTCACACCTCGTGGCTGGAAGGCTCCGGCCAGTGCATATTCTCCAACAGTCTAAAAGGGCCCATTTCACCTCCAAAGCATCACAAGAGTTCCCTTCTAACTACAGGGCACTTTGATATGGAGCTTACTCATTCCTCAACTCTTGTGCATTAAGATAAGGCATGAACGTGGCCCATATAATACACACCAGCATCTTACTTGGGACCAGGGCAAAGAAACAGACTAATGCAGTTTGCACTGAGGTCAACAGGGAAAATGGGAAGCGATGCAATTTCCAATTAGAATGGCAAGAAGAAGACCCACATCCCTAAACTGGAATTTGGCCAGGGCCTCAGAGTTAGCACCCCCTCTCTGAGTACCACAAGCAATTAGGATGTGTGCTCTGGGCCTCCTCTGAGAGAGCATCTATAGTAAGTAATACCATGTGGGACATTAGTTCAGTGATGACTCCCAAGAAAACAGATACAATTCTTGAATCTGGGGCTGTCCACAGCACCTGAGGTCACTCATCTGAGCTGTGACCTGTCCCAACCCTGCTTACTTTAAGAGATCTGATGGGCACAGAGCACTCAGGGATATGGCTGCTGGCTACTTTGGACTCTAGATCTCACAGGTAATCAACAGGTATCTGGGATTGAATTAGCAAACTGTACCATAGCTCCTTAAACAGACACTGTCAGGTTTGAAATCATGTCAAGCATGAATCTTCACTGTCAGGTCAGAAATCAAAGTGGGTATCTTCCCACATCAGCCAAGGTTATTTTGTTAAAAACCTTAGAGGAGTTGGACAGTTTTTCATGTTCCAAGTGATTAGTTTACTTATTTCAGTCAAGCTGGATTGACAAACCAGACTGATCTATTTAGTTAAGCTTTGTTTTTTTTTTTTATTCTTATGTATGTGTTTAACCCAAAGCTGTTGTATTTGGGCTAAATACACTGACAGAGAAAATTCAAACAACAAAAGTTTTCAGCAAACTTCTGTGGTATTTTGTTTTTGGAAGTCAATGCAAGATCTAAAGGTATTTCTACCCAACAAAGTCTGTTTAAGTGTTTAATGTTATTTCCTTTTTGGTCCTATACAGAATGCTATGACTTCTATATAGGTCTGAATGCTGCTCCATGTAGATTCCTTCTGTATATCTAAAAATATATACTTTTCAGTAGTTCAATACATGGTTAATCTTCCCACAGAGGAAGATTTTTGTAATCACAAGTTGCAAAGTAGAAAAAAAATCTCCTTTCTAAGAAAGGAAATATACTTTCCTATTATACACTTTTGAAGAAGCCCAAAGGCATGCACCAAAAATCATTATGAAAACTAATACATGCACTAAAATGATATAGAGTTAGGACTTAAAGTGCTGATTTCTCAATTTTTAAATTTGGAGAAGACATTTTGTCAGTCATTGACTCAAAAATTTCCCCCCACCCCACCCACCTCACTCCATGGCATCAAGAGAGAAAAGTAAAAAGTATGCATAAATCTTTAAACCATTCTTTACATAAGGGGAAAGGACAGATACAATAACTATCCTATTTATAAACTGGATTCCCAGTTTTAAATAAAACCAATATTTACTGGTAAAAATTGTCAAAGCTAATACATCCAAACAAATGTTACTAGTAAATAATGTTCTACATAGAGAATAATTTACTTTGGTTTTATGTACCTTCTCACAAATAATACTGGTGTCCCATACATCACCAAACTGATGTGTTCCAGCAAAGTTGTAAGGCAAATCTTTTTTCCCAGTGACATCTTTTTTCCTAATAGACAAAACTAAAATCTTTTGGTGAGGAAGGGGTTAAGATAATGGCTAACCCCGTGGCATCCTGAGCATTGTGGTTTATCAAACTCTACCCTGCTAGAAGCTGTCAGGCACCCTGACCCCTGCCTTGAACCAGGAATGGCTCCCACATCTAAAGATGCCCTGACTCCTTATAAATAGCTCTCAGAACATTGCTACTTTTTTTCCTTCTGTCTGGATGTCTAACAAAGCTGGTTGCAATGTCACATTTTGCTAGTAGGGGCCACCATCTAACAATAATTCCAATCTGAAATGTTTTAAGCCAATAGTTAATTCTTAATTTTATCAATTAATTGCATTAAAATTTTCTCTACAGAGTTTATACTTAGAGCAGAGATCCTTATCTTGGGTTTCAGATGTGTGATGCCCCTGAGGTTGCATGTAAAATTATCTGTGTATGTGCATTTTTTTTTTTTTCTGGGGAGAGGGTCCATCACTTTCATCAGATTATCAAAGGTTTCTGTGATCTCAAGAAAGGGGTTACAAGGACTTAGAGGGATACCCGTAATTCATTTTATACTAGGGTTGGGAAATGGGGGCAGAAAACTAAAAATGGCCTCAGAAAAAAAGGGGCCAAATTGCTGATCTTTTCCCTTTATTCAAAGTTGGGAAATAAGTGCTTCAACCTAGGAAAAATAATTAATTAAGCTGATTTAAACTCCATTAAAAAATAATCAAAGCCACTTTCTAAAATATTTTCATTTTCCATATATGGTAAGTTTAGTCTCCAAAAAAAGGTTTGGAGACTGAATTTTTCTCTTTTCCCTAAGGAAACTCATAAACACAATGCTGATCATCATCCACATTTAAAGATCTGACAACCTAAAACTTAAGACAACTCTAATACTATAGCCTTTAATTTATGATTTTGAGTAAAGGATTATCTAGAGTCAAATACACATTTGTCAACCTTCATCCCCCAAAATTGGTCCATAGTTAGACAACTATCGGGCACAATTCCACTAGATAAACCTAAAATTTGAACAATGGAAGTTTAACTTTCTATCCCAAACTGAAAACAAAACCACAAGTTTCTACAATAAAGTCCAGCAACAAACATTCACACTATGTCATAGAGGACTTACCTATTTCAATACATCACTGAATTTTCAACAGAATTTATAAACATGAGATCGAGAATGACTACCAAAACATGCTAAGAAGAGCATGTCAAGAATTAAACCACCACCCTGTGTGCACCCCCCCCCCCCATCGAGAAACACACTCAGGCATTCCAAAAATAAACCAGATCTAAAGAGAGGCCTCTCACTTGTTAAAGTATGAAGCACCCAAAAGGATACAGGGAAGGGACTATAAAATGAAATAATTAAATAGCGTACAAAAATTAATTTTAGCCAAAACACATTCTGTTCTATTGACAAAACTATCGACGTTTTTTGTTTTTTTTTTGTTTTTTTTTTTTTTTGCAATTTTGAACACTGTGTTGCACAATCTCACTAAGACAAAAAATATGTTCACAGGTACACATTTTGTTCTCCTATTCTTCCTAGAGCACATCTTGAGGTTATAAGAATGCTTCTAGTTAAAATAAAGTCTCTTATCCCTTGCTGCCCTCCCCCCTCAAAAAGTGAGTGAACCTTGAATTCCAAAAAGGAATATTCATTTAATGTAATTATTTCAATATCAGTTATATCATATAGACCATGATGAAACTCTATGAGCATTATGGAAAACTACATAAAAGAGGGAGCTGCCACTTGCCACCCACTTCACTTCCAGCTTTTTAAGCCACTACCCAACTAGACTCAGATCTCATTGACTTCAGTGAAAATAAATCAACACTCCAAAACCAGGCCATCTCAGGCTGGAAGCTGGAACTCAAAGACATCGTTTCATATACATATATATATTTTTTTCTACCCTAAGCTTTCACTTTGTCTATTCAAATAGTTTAATAAAGCTCACATTTACAAAGGATTATATTGGCAAATAAAGGCCCATATTAAAAACTTTTATCAAAACAAATTTTTGTTCTACATAGCTAACACTAAGAAATATTTTCTTGGACTTATAAAGCATATTTAATTGCATATAAGTTTTGCTTTGGGTGGGATATTGAAATAATTCTGTAAGAAATTAGAAAAGACTAGAAACAAAAGTGAAAGTGACTAGTCTTAACTTTCAAAAAATCAAGTGCAAAGATAAATAGTGCAAATAATGAAAACTAGAAATTTTATAGGCAACTTTACATCTTTCCTGCTTTTGTACTTTTACATATTGATAACTCTATAAACCCTAACAACTGTATGCAGCATGGAAATGGGCTATCATTTATCTCCATTGACTAGACTCAAGGAATCCTTTCAAAGGCAGTCATTTAAATCACTGGTTCTTGACTAGATTTGGGAATTCATTTTTTAAAAACAATTCCTAAGGGAGAGGCTATTTAAGAAGGCTTTGCACAGATTTAAACAAGTTATAGAATGTAATTGTATCATAATTTAAAATCGGCAAGATGGGAAAAGCATATTAAATGTTAATTTTAAAAAATAAATTATAATAATTTTATTGTTAATGAACTTGGCATTTGTAAAAAACAACAACAACAACAACAAAAAAGCAAAGTTACTTTCCAGATAAAAAATAGAAGGTCTTTTTTTACCCAAGAAATTTTATCACTAATATATACAGATTTGGGTAAAATGAAATAATCTGTCAGAATTACTGAGAGTAAGTCCATGTTAAACTAAAAAGGAGTCCAAATATGCTTGAATTATGTAATTAAAAAACCAAAATGTAATAGTAATTCTTTATCTTAGATAATTAAAAAAGTTCCTGGGATATTGGGACACTACCAGTTCACCCTACGAAGAACATAAGAACTTCCAAGATATATTAAATTATATTATTACCTGCCACTACTGAACACTTGGGAATTCTACAATTTTAAAGTAACAGAGAAAATGGGAATACAAACAGAAATTTGAGTTTGGGGAGGTATGTTGTCTAATTTCAGAAATATAGTATTACTGAGGGTCACAAAGTCCACAGTCTTAAATATTGGGATGCAAATGGAAAAGAAATGGAAAAGAAACCTAAAATTGCAGTTTAGTGTTTTTACCTGGTTTACTCTCCTCTTGTAAGAAATTAATGTGGACCAAAGGCTCAAGGTTCTGTAAAATGAAGGTATGATATGGATTTTGTGAACTAAGGACCATTTTGAAAAGTAAAGCTAAACTACACTGTAACATGAACCCAGGAAAGTAATCTGTATAATAAATATTTCTGATAGTTTAAAAATAAGTGAAAAAGTTTGAAATTTTCTTATCTTCTTTCCCTCAAAATAGTAAGTCCCCAGTACCAACAACAGGCTCTGACCAGAAAAGCTGTCATTTCACTATTGTGCTACTTAATTTGTCCAGAAAAGCAAACATCCTACACCTGAAAGCAGATTTGTGTAATGCATCATCATCATCATATCTAGCTACAGACCAACAGCTTTCTCATAACCAACAAGGGACCCATTTTCTCCGGGTTTACTGAAACTTCATTAGTGAAGATCAACTTCATTGTCCTTAGCAAACAACACTCATTTAAGACTCCACTTTAGTATCTTTTCCTACCTAAAATTTCTCCCAAACCATTCCCTTATATAACTCTCACACTCCAAATCATGAACACATTGAGCAGTTCTTCCCTTTCTGCTCTCAAATTTCCAAACCATAATAAATCTCACCCCCCAGTTAACTTACCTAAAATACACATACTTCTTACTCTCTTCAATACATAATTTTTTTTTTTAACAATTTCAATGCCCTTCAGATTGCCAGCTTAAGACTATGGGGAAAATAGCACTCAGAAAAAAATGCCCAATTACCTCATTATACAGAAATCTTTCTGGGATCAGTTAGCCATGTTCTAAGGAAGAAGCCAGCAATTTCTTTACTTCCCTCTTAAAGGGGTAAGTTTGAGTGTCACTGGCAGGCCTATGGTAAGAAAAAGAAATAAGAAGGAGAGCAAAACAAGGAAAAAGGAGAATGGGAGAAAAAAAAGCCAAACATACATGGTAGGGAGGTAGGTCAAATGCCACCAACTACCTACACTGGAAATTGCCAATCCATTCCAGTTGAATGGGTGCTTGACCCAATCCCAACATGTGTCTAATAATTCACTACCTGATGCCCATTACTGGTTGAGCTAGTCAAGGTGAATACCTAAGTCACCTGTCCCATAAGTTTGCTACTTCACAATAAGGACATCCTAAGTCCTCTGAGGATCCTTCTGTTTTAATGCAGCTTAGACTAAAACACATGTTAAGAAGAGTACTTCCATGATTCTCAAAATTCCGGAATATAAAGGTTTGGTCCTTGAACTTGGAGGCCTCTCAAATTATTAAAGTGCACCCTAAATCAAGAAAATTAAATTTTCAGCTTAATTTTTTCCTATGAAATGTTACAAAATGTTTAATAAGCAAACTGCTAATAGTCATCAAAACAAAGTATGCTTTCATGAAAATTCAAAAATCTTGCAATTCCAAAATGAGTAAAATATTTATGGTCCTTAAGAATTAACTTTATTTTATATAGAGGATCACCACCATGTTTCTACCTATCAAACAAGACAATTTTCCACAAAAGCAAAGCACATCAGGGGAAAAAAAGAAAAGAAAAGGAAAAAAAAAAACAAATATCAAACGTATGGGGACAAAATAAAAATACATGAGTAACTATGAAACTTTTTTAAGAAAAAGGTTTCTAACAAATGACCTTTGCCATACTCAGCTTTCCTAGAGACATAAATTGCCTAGACCATTCAACATCAAAACTTGGTAGTCAGTTTAGCAGCTGTAAGATGACAAATTGTTGGCTTGAACCAATCATATTGTTTACTTTTCACTTGGCTGTTTTTGCATTATGAAATTCTACCTGACGTGATAATGCTAGTTTAGATGATCTTCACTTAACCCATAATAATGAAATTTGTTTGAAAAGAGCCTGTCAAATGGCCTAGGCCTTAAATTCAGGTTTTTAGGATAAAATAACTCCCCAAATATTAAAATCAAGTTTTCTTAAAAATATGTTGCAAATTCTCTATGGTATTAATGCAGCTGGGTGAAAAGAGTAATTTTAATAGCAGTGATTATTTTCGTTTTATAGTGTACTCTATTACAAACGGTCTAAATTCAGTTAACTTACAATTTAAAAACCCAGAAATATTATAATTTATGATTTAGAAATGGATAAATTTTAACAGAAAACACAAATAACTTGTGAATTTGCTTACATAAGCAATTCCAATAAATTCTTTCCTATTCATTCCACTCTCATGAAAAAATATCTCTCCAAATTATTAAGATACTCAAATTTAAAGATATTCAACTATAAATGTTATACTCAGAGTTATCACCAATTGTTCCAAACCTAAGTTGCTGAAGATTTCCCCCCTTTTTAAGCATCCTTTTACATAGAAAGCAGGATCTCATTCTGATATTGAAAAAACTCAGCAAAGGGAAAAAAGTCATTAGATTTGGTATCTCAGTTTTTTAAATGGGGAAAAATGTTCACATGTAAATGAAAATGAATTGTGGAGCTATGAAAACAACTACAGCAACAATCTCAGAAATCTCCATTCTAAAATCATGTGGTAATCTGTGTGTGTGTGTGTGTGTGTGTGTAAAATATGAAAAAATGAGTGGGAATATTGAAGAAAAGAGGGCGAACCACGTGTGGGAGACAGAAGTAATAATCATGCCCATGGTGGGTTCACCACAGCTGGCATATACTCAAAATGTCATAAAAAGAAAAATATGTTTAGAAAGTTTCAGCAGTGCCAAATGCAAAATGTTAAAGCACAGCAACAATGAATGAGATAATCCCACAAACATCAAGTTCCATATGAAAACAGGAAGAAAAAAACATATGCATCTTCTTTAATATACCAAATCTTAATTGACTTATAGATCATATAAAGTGCTTGGGCCATAGTTACCCACCCAGATTCTCATTATCAACAGACTTATCTCTTCCCCTCCCTTCCACCCAAATTTAGTAGTGTTCCTGCAGAAAAAGGATAGCATTCCTGTATTAATAAGAATAAGAAATGAAAACAGTGAGTACAACTGATATAGATCCATTGACTTTTATTACAAATGTACTTGATCACTTGGCTTCAAAAAGTTTAAAATCAATACCCTATTTTCTGTATGCCAGTACAAAGCAAACTGTTTTACAAATTAAATACCTAAAAATTTGACAAAAATATTAAAATTTGATGAAAAACAATTATAAAAATCCTTAATCTCTCTCTCTTCAAAAAAGGAGGCAGTCTTCCCAGTCCTATTATACAATATTAATAATATTCACCATTTTTAGAATAGGTAGCTAAATTATATTTTTCTGTTAGCATACAAAACTCTTAGACTAATAGATTTCATTTGTATATGCTCCAGTTAAGTTTGTGAATGCCATCTGATTGCAATATAATCAACTATCTTTAATTGAGTCCTAATTTACACTTATTTAATAATTTGCATAGTTTAAAAGGGATAAAGGTTATTCTACAACTAATTATCATAGGCTATTACAGTGCTATTTTTCAAGGCAGTAAGTATTTGCTCCCAAATGAAATCATCTGTCTTCTTTAGGCAGGGGTTAAAATTACTAGCAGCTTTCTCCATTACCTGAAAAATCAAATTGGAATAGTTATCCATCTCTAGATGTGAAGACCTAAAAAAACATATCAATATATTTTCCACTTTGAGTCAAATTTCAACCCCTGCATGGGACTAGAAAGTGAGACTTTCAAGGTTTTTATTTCCCTGTTGGTTTTGGTTTCTACTCTCCATGGCTTTTAGGAAGCTGGGAAAGTTTGTCTTTCCTGACTCACATTGTCTCTCCTTTCCATTTGGCAAATATTCATCTACCTTCAATCTGTATCTAGTAGAGGAAAAGCCGACATGGCTTTTCTTATGAACTTCCTTTGTTGTCAAAGGCATGTATAATGATTTCTACAGTTCTGGTTAGTTAACTTTAGCTCCCTCTGTGGCTGGATGACTGCTGCTTCTAACATCAGCATGATAAATAGGAGGCACAAATAAAAAATAGCTTAAAAAAAGATTTGGTGATTTAAAAGAAAAAAAAAAACAACAACAACACCAAACACACACACATATATGGGCATTTCAAATCTGGTGGCTGATCTCTGGATTAAATTACTTGACAGTGTCTCTCATTTTAAAGAACGTAAATATTGCAATGCATTTCAAGTTTTCTTTTATACTTAGGCAAATAATATAGTTTAACCAAGCTCTTGGACCTTAATCGTAAGACAAAGCAGATCATTAAAAATAAGGCATACTTGTCAGGAATTAAGTTTTGTTTGCTTGTTTTTGGCACATTTGATCATACTGTCTTCTGTGAATAACACATATGGTCAAATATACCATCTCCTTTTTCATTTCAGCACAAACAGGGTTTACCAACCAGTAAAATAAAAACAAGGAAAAACTCCAACATAAAACACTGAGATATAGAACCTTGGTAAAGTACCGAGCACCTGGGAGGAAGGATGAGGAAAGGATGAAACAGTAGAGGGAAGGGAAGGTTGGAAGGGTGCTTGGGGAGGTAAAGTAAGATGCAAAAAAGAGCATCTTTACAGACACTAAGTCTTTTCTAAGATCACCTCTCAAGTCTTAAAAGATTTGCATGTGGATTTTTTTTAAACCCACTGACCATAAATCAGACACTGGTTTCAAAATCTTAGTAAGATTGTGTTTAACTGTTATAGTGTAAAGACAGTTGCACAATATATGTGCTTATTGATCCGGTAGGATTCCAAGCAGAATCTGAAGTCTGTAGGTAAGAAAGGCTTCACTTTAGGTAACTCTGACCCTAAAGAAAACCTCATGAAAGAACTCGCATCTCAAAGAAAGGACACTTTGCCTAAGTTTGCTGTGTTTTTGTTGACTTGCACTACTTATTGCTGGCTACTATGAAACACTGATCTAGGAGTACTCCAACAACCTGTAGTACAAGGCTTAACTTTAAGAAGCTATAGTAAACAAGAGACAAAATCAAAGCAATTCTCTTTCCTAACTAGTAACAGCACAGAGAATGCAGTCTTTTCCATATCACAGTAAAAGTACAGTGAACAAAACAGCTCAACAAACCTTAAGACAAAAAAGTGCAGGTTATTAATGTTTACATGCAGTTGATAAGCATTCCAAATGTCACATTATGCACTGTAAAAGCTCAACTTTACTATATGGAAATAAGAAAAATGCACCTTGGGGGAAGGGGAAAAGCAATTTAATCATTTCCAGTGATTTTTGTAAGTAAAGAAATTCCTAACTATTGTACGGTCACCTCATATTTAACATTGTATGAATATTAAAAGCAAACAATTTAATGGGAAAATGCACAGTACAATGGAAATAGCTTGTTATTCAACACATACAGTAGATCTCAAAAACAAAGACAACACACTCAACCAGGAAGCTTAAAATATCAAATCAAAACCCAAAGAACCAGCAGAAAAAAAAAAAATCCTTCAAAAAGACCAGTTTCACCTTCCTAGGCCAATGCTTTACAATGTGAGAAGCACTGATACCTTCCAGCTCCTACAGGTGGTGTCTTCTACATACAGCAGTAAGATCTATATGGCTGGATTGCCAAGAAACAATTCCATTCCCAGAACTCTCTATGTCAGACAAGATCCTTTTTTTTTTTTTTAAAACCAAAATACTTTCTACAGAATTCCAAACCAAAATGTACTGTTTAAGGCATCTTTTTTTTTTTATAACATTTTCTCTTCACTCAAAGATGATAGTCATGCAGCAGTTTAATGATAAAAATATATTAATATTTTACTATACAGCAGCAAGAAGTTAGTTGTCAATTAAAAGCACACGAACATCTTTAAATGAAATCCTGTAAAGACTATCGTTACAAACAATTTCAGTTTGGAGGACACCAACTTGGTAAAGTGCTCTCCTAAGCTTTGCATTTTCATACCCTACACCTTGAATTATATGAGTTATAGAACATACTTTTGATAGGCTTGTACACTTGGGGAACACAAATACATTTAGCATATAATGTAGCCAGTAATAACTAGCACCACAGCTACATGGAAATCCTTTACACATACCAACTTGGCTTTCACTTTTAAAATGAAACTCAGAATCCATGGCTCAGTAGGATAACTATAATTGTGTTGCTCTGCTTTTTAACAGGTCTACATAAGTTAATAGCACTGGCAAAAATCAAAGAACAGCTTCAGACCTCTTACTAGTTTAGGAGACAGTGCTAGTGACCACAAATAGACTCGCTACCTGATGTCCAAGTACAGGTTCACTGGAAATTGCTGCACGTTAGTTTTTAAAATCTTTCTACACATAATAAAAAAAATATATTATGAACGATACATCTCATATACACAATAATGACAAAACACCTACTCAGTCAAAGCAAACAGATGCAGAAAAATATTATGGGAGATTTCCTTTATCTTTCTTTCTCTTTTTCCTTTTACTATTTGAATAACTTTGGTTCCAACCGTAAAAATCACAACTTAGCAAATTTCATTTAAATGCCTTTTTTAATAATTTCTTCATGTTCACAGAAGTTTCACTGACCATTTTTATATGTTTAAGGTCCAGATGCAATGCATATTGTATAAAAGAGAGCACTTATTGTTTACCTTGCATGAATTAAACCTACGTACCTTTAACTCTACAAACTTCTGCATAACATTTAGACAAAGCTCAGACACACAGCATGCCTAGCCCTCATATATATACACATCTCTAATCACAGGTATATAGGGTGTCAAATATACTATAATAACCTCCATGTAAGGTTTGAAATTTGGTAACAAAATGAGAAAAACTAAAAATATTATTTTACGTGTTCTAAAATATCTCTTTTTTGTGCTAAAGTCAAATGTTAGCTCAACATGAAAAGGACTTTTATATAATTCAGCAATATTATAATCTTGACCATTTTGCAAACACTTTTAATAATAATAGCTTAAACGTGTACAAAAGTTCTTGGTTAATTAGGGAAATAAACACTCAGTTCTTTATATTTTTTAATCAAGTAGGAAACACAGTTCATATAATGTTATTACTTTTTGTATTTTTTTTGTTTTTTGTTTTTAGCAGCTGCTTACTGTTTTATATGGTGGATAAAGTGGACAACATCCAGCGATGGGTGGCAAGTCAGGAAGAGAAACTGTCAGTTGGTGGAGGTTCTGTGGGTGGTGCTCCCTTGGAGTTAACAGTTATTTCTTTCTTTCTTTTTTTTTTTTTTTTTTACTTTTTTACTTTTTATTTTCTCTCTTTCTTTACAGTATATTTTCTGTGTGTGGCTGTGTGTGTGTGTGTATGCATGTGTGTGGGGGTTTTTTTCCATTCAGTTTGATCAATCTTCTTCCCCTTCTTCCTCACCCTGCAGCAACAGGGTGGCAGCGGCAGTCTCCTCCTGCTGCTGCTGCTGCTGCTGGTGGAGCTGCTCACAGGCAGCTCGCTTCTCCCTCTGCTTCTCTTGAATCTTCTTCATCTCCTCCGAGTACTTGCAGAAGGTGTGTCCGAACTTGGCCCACACCTTGTAGGGCACGGTGATGGAGTTGCGGTAGGTGGGCTTCACCTCGCTCACTCGCATAAATACGCCGTACTTGTTGGAGCCCACATCGAAGAAGAAGCGCTTGTTGTCCACAGTCAAGGAGGTGCCCTCGGGCAGCTCGGCCGGCTCCTCCTCCACTCCGTAGTCATCGATGAGCTTGGCCAGAGCGTCGCGGAACTCGATGAGCCCCTGTGCGGGCAGCGCAATGGTCTGGCCCTGCGTGGAGCCCAGGCCGGGCCCCCGGTTGACCGTCTGGCGGATGCGCAGGAAGCGGCCGCGCTGGTTCTCCTTGAGATCCATGTAGTACTTGCGGTTCTCGCGCACCAGGAACTCGCTCTTAAGCGCCCGGCGCGGCTCGTCCTGCGCCTGGGCCAGGTCGGGCGGCTGGCTGGGGCCCAGCTGCGCGTAGTGCTCGATGAAGTCGCCCAGGTAGTCGCGGAACTCCACGGCCACTGACATGGAGAGAGTGAGGCGGCTCTTGTTGCCGCCCGCGCCCACCTCAGCGATCTTCAGGAAGCGGCCCTTGGCGTTCTGCTTCACGTCCAGGTAGAAGCGCTTGTTCTGGATGTCCACCCGCTTGGAGGCCAGCTCCTGCGTCTCGTGCTGCAGCCCCCCCGGGGCCCCGCCGCCGCCGCCGCCACTGCCGCCGCCGCCCCCGCCGCCACCACCGCCCCCGCCGGAGCCCGAGCCCGAGCCTGGGTGCCCCAGGGAGCCGCCCGAGCCTAGCGCCGCACCACCCTGCTCGCTGCCGCTGTCTCGGTCCGCCATGATGCTGCGCTCCGCCGCCGCGCCGCCGCCGCCGCCTGCCGCTCCGCCCGCCGCCTCAGTCGCCTCAGCCGCCGCTGCTTTCCCTCCCCGGCTCCGCCTGCTGCCGCCGCAACCCCCACAGCCAGTCAGCCACTCTCGCGAGATCTGCGGGAGAGACGAGACCCGGTAACAGGGCACTGACTCCCCAGTACAGTAGCAGGGCGCCCTACTGTACGCGCCCACCCGCCCGCCAGCACGTGACATGCGCCCCGTCCCTGATGCCAGCCCCCTGCCCGCCCGCCCGCCAGGCGGCGCCCACCCGCCGGCCCTCACCCCACACCCCTGGCTGGGGGGGGGGGGGGGGAACGCGCCGCGTCGCAGCTGCTGCCGCCACCACCACTGTGGCTGTCGCTGTTGGCCAGACCCTGAGCGGCCTCGGCCCAGGGAGTTGGGGGACCAGGGGTTAGAAGGGGACTGCCATACTAAGCACAGGGATCAGGCCTGAGCTTTGCTTTCCAGTGACCCCAAAGAGAGAATGTGGGGGAAGGGCCTGTGAAAGGCAAGTGAGCCCGCAGCAGACAGGGGACACCAAGTCACGGCCACCCACCCCTGTGGGCCCCAGCCAGACCCAAACCCAAACCCAGACAGGCCCACCCACTGCCTGGTTGGGCTGTCTCCTACCGCAGAGCCCTGGCCGCAGAGGCGGGCAAGGAACAGGAGAGATGGTGCGGCGGTAACCCTTAGCTGCAGAAGGGGCTGCCTGGGATGAGGACGGGGCGCCGGCAGCAGTGGCGCGGAGCAGCAGACACCTAGCCCGTCCCTCCCCTCGCTCCCGCCGCTCCCCCTCCCCGCGCACGGCAGCGGCTCTGGCCTCAGATGATCCCGCTCCCCCCTCCCCCCAACCGCAGCCCCGCACAGTCGGGCGGGCGGGCGGGCGGGCGGGCGCACTCACCGGCGGGGGGGAGCCGAGCAGAGGACGGCAGTCGCACCAGGGCCGGGGTGCCCGCAGTGCCTGTTTGCGTTGGCTCTGCCCTTCCCCCCCCCAGCAACAATCAAAAAGAAACCCCACACTCACCCAAAAACCATCAACCAGCCCCCTTTGGGACCACAACTACCCGCCTGCCTCCCCCTCCTCCTTCCGAGATTTGGGGAAGGGGGGCACCCTGCTCAAGGCTGAGCCCAACCTGGGTTGCCGGCCAGCTCTGCGGATGAACCAGGCCCCACCGAGGCGTCAGCCCCCGACCCACTCTTGTTCCCCACTGGAAGGACCCAGAATGGAAGAGAAAACCAAGCAAGATTTAGGAAATTCACGAGCTAAAAATGTCAGGAATTTCCTGGGAAACGCAGTTCCTTACGGGTTTCATTAACGCAGGTTCGCTCGCCTGTTTTACCCCTCCTCCCAGAAACTCTTAAGTGTCAAGGAGAGCCCCCACCTCTCAAAAAGTAAAACATTAAGTGATTAATGGTTTTTAGGTGACAGCTATGTTACCAACCACAAAGTAACCAATGAATCTTTGGACAGTGACTGCTAAAGGGGGTGTCTGGTCTCGGAAAGGGGCTCGGAAATAAGTGAATTCCATCTTCCTAGATCTAAGGCATAATCTGGGGCCTGTTTCCTTTCTCCTATATATACAGCAAATGCTCATACTCCCTCCCTGCAGTCTGTAGTTCTAACAGTTGAGGGAAAGCTAAGGCCTATCTCCAGGGGAACCCCGGCGGATCCCCCTTACACTCTCCTTATCACCTTCTGCACTGGGCTCAGGGGATACAGACCTCACAGCCTTACTCCTGGCTTTCTCAAGCATGGATTTTTGCCTCCATCCTTAGAACAGTGTGTCTGTCCCATTTGTGGGCTCCATTCCCACTGAACATCCCTCAACCCCCAAAGTAAGGAGTCTTGCCTCCCTCATTCAGCCCCAGAGACAGCTGAGTACATACCTGCGCAAGCTTCCTGGAAAACGAACGGGTAGATCAAGTAATGATCAAGAAACCCAGACCCTTCTAGTACATAAGCCTTGTCAATGACTGAGCCCTCAAAGCCTCCTAATATATCCTTTCATCACCTAGGCAAACCTGCCTGCGAAATATTCACAGTTTCCCTTTTCTCTTAGCAAGGGTCCCGTTCTACCCACATTAGCTCCTTTAGCTCTGGGTTGATGTTTGCTACTTCCCACTAAAGAGCAAGAAACAGGGCAAAGCACGATGGCTACCAAAGAGCAAACTGGAGTAGTCCTGTGGGAACCAGCCCCAGAACCACCCACCTGTCCAGTAGTCCCTGGAATGATTCCCTGAGGGGGAGGCCCATTCTGAGAGACAGAAATCTGGACTTTGGGCCACATAAAAAACTTCTCCTTAGTTGCGGGGGGCGGAGGGGCATCCTCCGGATTCACATTGTACCGTTTTAGTACTGATTTTTCTGAACTCCCTCCCTTGTCCCCAAGTCTGCAGGGAAGGGGAGAGAAGAACTGTTGGCGAACTTCCGACTGCGCAAAATTTCAAGTGAGAAAGAGCAGTGGATCCTCCAGGCTCACACAGTAGCGATCAGGACCCTGGATAGACCCTGGCCCCAAACTGGGACAGAAACGCTTAGTGGCAGGGTCTCCACACAGAGCAGGGCGGGGTATTACGTTTCCAGCTGTAAAATGAGGCTAAGATCTGTATAAGTCTGATCTAGAAGAGCTCCTGCTCTTCTGAGGTTTACCTTGTGCAGAACCAAGCCCTTGCCCCTTCAAGAGAGTTCACAGCAGCAAGAAGCCCAATGGGACTGCGAAGAAGGGACACGTGCCTCCCATCCTTCCACACTAATGACTGCTTCCTCCAGGACAGAAAACTACGGTTTAAAACTGCTCGTCTTCTTGGACCAACTTTAGAGTCTAAATTTCTTGCTCTCTGTCCCAAATATTTACATCCATATTTACGGTTTGAGTTTAGGAACACCCTGATTTTCTTAAAAGGTGTCTGTCACCAGAAACTGAATTCTTAGTTCCCCAGCGCAGAGGCAACTGATGAAGTTTCTAGACAAAGCACAAGTTAAATATCATTTGCATGCTCACACTGGGAATTTGAAGCCCAAATCAGCAAACGACTGAGACCTGGACCTCTCCACATAATTTGCACTGACTTATGTTACACTATTTGTTATATATGTATAAATTTTTTGTCATTATATACTACCAGTTTCTCTCCCATTTTAGAAATGTATCTAAAAGATAAAAAAAGTTAACAATGGCTTTTCCAAAATAATTCAATGGTAAATTGGATATTTAGTACATTTTCACTACTCAAAAAGTTAATTTCAGGATAAGCCTGTAACTGTGGGGCTTCGGTCAGACTGGGGAGGGCATGGTGGTGAAAGGCGGCTTTCCTTAGGCTACAGAATACAGTAGTCTTAACAGTCTGGGAGGAATGAATATTGACTCAGAGTAAAGCCTTAAAAAGTTTATAACCTTAAAAAGAATTTCAAAGTTAGATTTGCATCCTAACATTGAAACTCCATGAGAAAATCTATAGGTTTGAAAAGACTTCTAGCCATTTGCTAATTACTTAAATAGTATACTTGGAAAATGAAAAGTCAGTTCTACTGTCTAGCTTTTTGAATTTGTTATTTTGAAACAAACGGTTGTAAAATTAAACTGATGATTTCAATACAATGTAGAAAAGGCAAAGGGTAAACGAAATATATTAATATGCAGCAAAATATAGGTATTAATTAAAAATCATCAAATAATATTCTATTTCTACTCCAAGTTTGCTTACTTTAAAAAACCTGATAAATATCTTTAGATTTCTTGTGCTCTTTTATTAATACTACACACATTTTGAAGAGAACAGAGATTGCTTTATTTTTAATCCCACTATCTCTATGTCGTTAACAAACTCTTACCAACAAAAAATTGTTCATAAGTGAAACAAACATTAGGCAGAACAAGAAGGAAAAAAGTCTCAGTCTTCCTCAGCCTTAACTACGGGTGATTCTGGAGATTCTGAAATAACCTAATTCAGCTTTAGTCTTTAAAAGTAAAAATTAACACATACGTATAAAATAAAATTGGAGGGAGGGAATCTACCTCTGGGTAATAAACCCTTTCGATTATGGAGTTCCCAACAGAAACAATATGCTGATTAATACCACAGATTTCCAAAATAAAAGAGAAGCAAGAATATTAGAAATTGTGTTGTCAAGTACTACTTAGGTTAAATACCTGTCTTAAACTAGACAATTATCTTCAATACTCAAATCATTAAAACTAACTGGAATGTTGTACTGCAAGGGTTTAAAGTGGAGGAATTACCCATTTCTTCTCAGGGCTATCAGAAAAATGAAGGGTAAAGTAAATGTTAACGTTTAACAACAACAAAGAAATAGTAATAGTAGTTCATCAATCAATTTTTTTTAAAAAGCATTATCGTCCTCTTATAGCTCACCTAATCTTTGAAATTATGCCTCTCCAATGCTATTTTAATGTTTAAAGATATGAATTAAACATTCAAAATCTGAAGAGAATCCTCGCACTTCACAAAATGTTTTCATTTTAAGCATTTGCAAAAGAGTTAAATAAACGTAGCACACATTCTAAATTCGATCAAAGATTCTGAGAACCCGACATTTTATGTACCCAAAAGGCCCAAATAGAACCGATGCAAATGTCAATAGCTCACTCTCTTCCGGCTGATACTTAAAAGGTTTTACTAGTACCCAAAGGAATGAAATCAGCAACTCTCCACACTTTATAGTCAACACTCCAATTTTCAAAGCCGCAATTCGCAAACGTCAGTTTGGGTTGGAAGCAGTAGGGGTCTTGAAGTAATAAAAAAAATTTCCTTTTCACCTCTGACAATCTACCAAAAGATGTCAAACCAAATTCCGTCTATTGTAAAGCACTGGGACCTCCCTTCCAAGGACACGGGACACAAGCATAGACACCAATGCCAAAAAGCTCTCCAAAAGCACCTGGCCCGACAGAACGAATTAGAACCCTTAAGAGGGTCCCTCACAGACAGCGGAAATGAAGGTGGCATTAATTCGGGGGTAGACAGCAAGGAACCAAAGAAAGTTGCCCTAGCCGGACTTGGGCCTTTCTCTACCCAAGTTCGGAAACAAGGCAGATGTATTTGTGGGGGTCCCTTCTACAGACATTTCAAACCGCTTCCGGAGCCCACTGTCACTCAAAGGGAAGACCCTCCAGATTCGCATCCGTTCCTCCTGCCCCCAAACAAAAGCAGAGGAGACTGATGAGCTGACCTAGCTCCGAAAATGCCTTGTTCGGACCACCCATCCTTGGGCCTGCCTTCATCTGCGATGTCAGCACCAATGTATTATTTTTTATTTTTACAACGCATCCTGGGCGGGTGTATGCATTGCGGGGGTGGGGGTTGAACAGAGAAGAGGAGGGGTTGGTAGTGAAGCCTAGAACCCTCCTTCCTCTCCCCTCCTGCCAGGGTTGCTGTGCAGGGAGTGTCGGCCACATTTGGCGCACTGTCCCAGGCCCGGGGCGAAGGTGGCCAGGGGAAATGGGGCTTAGGGATTGCTAAGCAAACGTCACCATTGGTGGTCTACAAGCGTCTGCGGAGGTAGGATTGTCTTTTTTTTTTTTTTTTTTTTTTAAGGGGCGTGTGATTTTGTTCTTTTTTGGAGGTGGGAGTTCGTTCGTTCGTGCGCTACGGGGGTGGGGGGGATGTTGCTGCACTGCCAGAGTCCCCGGAGGGAGGGTGCGAGGATGTCTACGATGGTACAGTAATTATTCCTGGGGCATACGAGCGCAATTAAAGGGGACGGGGTGGGCGGCACCTCGAGTTGTGGCAGTGCCAGCAGGGAAGGTCGCGAGGGGCTTACCCGGGCGGGCGGGCGCTGTCCTGCCGCAGGTGAGGGAGGGCGCGGGCTGGAGGGAGGGAAGGCGCGCGCTAGGCAGGCGCTAGGCTGGCGCGAGGAAAGGGGGAGGGGGAGGAGGGCGCGCGCGCGCACACCTGTCCTGGACAGCGGCGCGAGCCGAGCGGCGCCTCAGTCGGGCTCTGCCGGCTGAGGAGGAAGGAGGGCGGGCTGGCAGGCGGGGGCGGGACGCCGAGGGGAGGAGGAGGAGGCGGCTCGGATGGCTGGCTCGGCTCTCGCTCGTTCTCCCTCCCGCGGGCAAGTCCGGCTCACACCCTGCTTCTCCCGCTCACTCACAGCCCCCTTGGCTCTCCCTCCTCCTCCTCCTTCCCCTGCGGGATCCGCTCGCCGCCGCCGCAGACGGCAAGTCGTGGCAGCCAGACGTCGGCGCGTAACCCGGCGCTCCGTGCGTGACTCCGAGCGACGTCAGCGCGCGCTCCGCGTTACCCACCATCTCTCCCCCATCCTCCCCCCGTGGCTCGCGCCCTCCGCCCTCGCGTCCCTCCGTTTCAGTTGCCGCGGCGGCGGGCGCGGAGCGCGCTCCCTCCGCCCCCCTCTTGCGCGTGCGCGCGCCCTCTCCGCCGTTGGCGCGTCAACAGCCCACGGCCCAGGCCTTGAGGCGCGTCTGAGGAGGGGGCTGCCTGTGGCCTCTTTGGCCGCACTTCCTCCACTCACCGCCCGTGGCGCCCCTAGGAGGACTTACTCTCGTTAGGCTTTGAAGGCTGAGCTAGGCTCAGGCGGGGCTAGAACCCCGTAGGGCCTGCATCAGCTCCAACTTAGGGCCCTCAGCGTCGTTATCGGTGCAGCCACCACTCTTGTCACCCTCTCCACCCGCCCTCGTTCCGCCCGCAAGTCTCAGGAGGCAATAGGCCTTTCATCTTCCGGGAGGGTCTCACCTTGGCCTTCGGACGCCCGCGGAGAGGGCTAGAAGGGCATAATTAGCATAAAGAAGAAAGAGCGAGACCACATTAGGGCTTTAGCCCCAGGAATCCTTGACAGGAAGTGTGGGGCTGGTGCCCAGCCTCCCACGCAGTGTAGGTGAAACTGGGCCCCTTCGAGGGACTGTGACTAAGGACAAAGCCCTGATAAATATTATTTATGCGTCCTTGGGCTGAGAGGAGAAAAGTGTAAGAGGCGAGTTAATTTTCATAAATTGCTACGCGAGGGCGAAATGCAGAACTATAAAATTTGTCCTTTAAGAGTTTTTTTTTGAAATCTTACCAAGTTTGACAAGATTTTTGGTGCACGGTAACTTTTTCCTCACTTTGTACGCTGTCACATCTCCATCCTGTCACATTGCATACGTGGAAGATGGATCAATTAAAAATTATTAGCTGCAAATAAATAGAAAGCTGTCTTACCATCTTTATCATTATTTAAATAGGTCTCAAAGAAGTCAGCCTGTAGTTTAGGAAAATTTAGTCACTGTCCTAACTTATTTAACTGGGTATATTTTATTTTGAAGTTACCTTCCAATATACAGTAAAATACGCTTTTATTAGGCAACATTAGACTTTTAAACTCACTAATTTATTAGGACCAGATTTTTTTAGGAAGCTTATCTAGTTAAGCCTCTAAGGGAGGTAGGAGTGAGTTGAAATTAACCCCATTTTGTGGATGAGAAAATCGAGTTACAAAAATAAAAGTCTGTTGTTCAGAGTTGCAAGGAGTCTGTCATCAACAGAGGGAAACACCTTAGGTCTATTATTGCTTACTTTATCCACTAAGCCAGAAATCCTTCAATCGTTTACTTCCGGGTATCTTTGGATGCCGTCCTCCTCCTCTTCCTCCCCCCCTGTATTTTAGCCAGTGCCTAATGTCTGAAACAAATTTGGGAGGTATTCCTGGAGACCCCAATTCACAGAGGACTCTAAAAGCTTTGAGGTTGGAATTTTCTGACATAGGAAACTACAGCTGAGCAATAAGTTATTGTGGAACAGTTCAGATTCCATACTAACTGCAAAATGTTTATTAATCCCTAGTTAGAGGTAAGAAAATTTTTGAAATAGTTTAATGAATGATGGGTCATTTCTTTTGAATTGCTTCTTCATTCACCTCATCTTTAGGTGGCAGCACTACTATATAAACATCCTTAAAACTACAGTCTTCTGCAACTTGATATCCTAGAAGAGTGTTTTGTCCTAAATGCATCCAGCTCTGTTGTGGAGATTAGACATATGAAATCATCCCCGAGAATTAGAATACTTAGGAATTTCCAGAGGAGGAAGAACAGGAAGCCTTTCAAAAGAGGTTAATACATGGAGTTACTGAAAGAAAATATTTGAAAGGTTTTAAAAAGCTTTTTCTTTTTCTAGCTGTATGAGGAGCAAGTAGCATCTTTACTCTAAGCTTCATCTTGTATTGAACCAGCACAAGATAACCTTCCAAAGCAAACCATACTTTATCAATACTGCATATTAAGAATTTTTGTAAATTCTTAACTTATTATTAAACTTGCTAGTTGTATTGTTGCCAGTATTCTAACTACAATTTTATTTTATTTTTTAAGTTCTACCCCCAACATGGGACTTGAACTCATGACCCCCCAAATTTAGATTTGCATGCTCTACAGACTGAGCCAGCCAGGCACCCCTATTTTAAAATTGGGGTGCAGTTTTCTTCATTAAACCGGATCAGACTTGTGAATTTCCGAATAGCAACCTATCATTAACGCTTGTGGAAGAGAAGAACTCTTTCTGGCTCCTTTTCTCATTTCGTAAATTGTTCATATACAGACTAAACCACCATTGCTCAAACTCAGAGAAGTGATAATACAAGCTCAACTACATATTAACTGATAGCAACTTACAGTTATTCTATATCTTAATTTCTGCCACAGTGTTTGAGGGCAATAAATTGTGATGTATGGGGACTATTTGGATCGAGTATTCTCTAAGTAGAACTTTGTCATAATTTTGTATATTTACAGTCATTCTTCCTGTATCCCCTTTATCCAAACAACCAAACAAAATTGGATTTACATGCATTTCAAAATAGAGTGTGTTAGATTTACAGTATAAACAAAATTACCAAAATTACAAAATTTACCAAAAAACAATGTAGAAGTATGACCATCAGGAATGGGAAATCAAATTATTTCTGGGTAGAGGATGAAATATTAATAAAGTCTTTCTTGATGGCAGCTTCCATCTTTCTCAGGTCAAACTTGGAGAGTCTCTCGCAAATTGGTAGAGCTCAAACTCAGCAGTATTATGCTGAGATTTTTAAGCTCTCTGGTGCCAACAAATCATGCAGCCTGGGGGCCTTTGCTCCAAACTTCTGCCAACTCCATTTTGGCAGTAAACTGTTCTGTTGAACAAAGTTTGCACGTGTTTGGGGTGTGAAGTGGTTCCTCAGGCATTTATCTGGTTTTATTCCAGTTTGGGGACTTGAAGACAAGAGTCAGAAGCACGAGACTTGTAGAGTTCATATGTGCCCTGACAGATTATGTTAGTGATCTTGAATTTCCACCTAAACAGGGCAGCTTTTTCTTTGTTGGTGTAGGTTTTGTTTTTTTTTTTTGAAGTGGACCGTTTAGTTTACTCCTTAAAAGATAACATGATATTGAACCAGTTCTCAAAAGCAGGTAAGCAGAACTCTCTCTGTTGAGAGTAGAGGGCTATGGCAAATCACTCCTCATCCTCCTACCTACAATACAACCACACACCACTTGAGAGCAAAGAGGCCAATAATTATTTAAACTTGATCTCACTGTCATATATAACTATGAGCCTCTGATCTTTTTTGCTATTGGTTGTCTAGTTTTATCTTTTTTACCTACTTTTCCCATCCTCGAGTCATTGGTTAACAGTACTTGGCCCAGTTATATGTGCTTATTTGTATTATTTCAGGAGGTCCCTCTTCCTGAGGGAAACATATGCTTTCTTAATTTCCATTATTTTTTCAAATAATCCTAGGAGAAAATCCTTGCATAATCTGGGGTAAAAGTTTGAAAGCTATTAAAATGTTATTGGAATATTTTCTTTTTTTCTCATTTTCTTCTTCCTGGTTTAAGGGTAATGGAAAGAAAAAAGTGCAAAAGTAAAAATTACATATGTTGAAATGATACTATTACTTTTAACCATGATCAATGAAATGTTAATTTGTAAGATACAGTATGGTAACTTGAAAATGATAAGTTATTTTTGATACTTTTGGCAAGAGTGTGGCCTAAATTCCTATTTGTACCTTTCCCAAGTCAAAACTGACCTATGGATGAGGTTAGAAAGAAAGAAAGAAATCTGGGCCTTTCTTTTTTGTTTTTTTTTTTTTAAGATTTTATTTATTTATTTGACAGACAGAAATCACAAGTAGGTGGAGAGGCGGGCAGAGAGAGAGAGGAGGAAGCAGGCTTCCCGCTGAGCAGAGAGCCCCATGCAGGGCTGGATCCCAGGACCCTGGGATCATGACCTGTGCCGAAGGCAGAGGCTTTAACCCACTGAGCCACCCAGGTGCCCCATCTGGGCCTTTCTAAAGAGTGAATCTAACTGGACTGAAAGTGCTATTGAATGTTGTTGAACATTTTATGGTGACCTCAAAACTCTTTTGTTTGCTTACTTTAAAATATAAATGTATTGTAATTTTACTATCTGGAGCAAGACTAAATACATGCTTGCATAGGTGGTTGTACACATACAACCAGATTGCTCTGCCCTCTGAAGCTAATTTAGACCATTTTTATAACCAAATGCAGTAGCACTTTGTGATTAGATGATCAGTTGGTTTCTTTCAGTGGTGAGTGAAATATGTCAGGGGAAAAATCAAGATAATCCTCCATGAGATAAATACAAAGTAAGTTCTTTCTTTAATATTTTGTGCTCTATTTGTATCTTTAAATATTTTTACCTTTAAGTATACTTTTACATATACTTGCCTAATACTGAAAATTATTACACTTATCTTTATAATTAATTATTAAATAATAATTATACTTATTTTTAAGTATACTTTTCTTCTTGTCTAAATACTGAAAATTAATTACTAAATGTAAATGTAATGTAATTTGGTAAGTATGTGTATAGAAAATAAATGGTTTTATTTATTTATTTACTTTCAAAGTTTCTTTCTTTTTTTTTTTTTTTTTAGTAATCTCTACACCCAACATGGGGCTCAAACTCACAACCCCAAGATCAAGAGTTACATGCTCTTCCAACTGAGCCAGCCAGGTACCCCAAGAAGAAGTGTTTTTAAATTACTATTTTGGAATTCTGTTTATATGTATATATATATTACACAAACATATTACAGCTGATGTTTAGAGGCATTTTATTTATTAATTTTTTTGCCTTGAATTTCCTTTTGGAAAGTATTACCTGCTATATCAGAACTAGTTTTTAGAACCTACCACTGTTTATTAGTCAGGCTTATTTTCTTAAATCATTTATTGAACAATATCTACCAATTGCCTCTTTGCCAACCATTGTTCCAGGTGCTTGAACATAACCAAGACCCTGTTCCCATCGAGTTTCCAGTTTAGTAAGACAGATAATTATATATTAGTAAACAAATATATAATATATAATATAATATAGTGATAAGAGCTCAAAAGAAAAAATACAGTAAAGGGGCAAGAGTTCACTCACTGTGTGATTGTGTGTGTGCGTGCCTCCCACCTGACATTTTAAATAGAGTGATCAAGCAATTCTCCTTGAGGAGGTAACTTTTGAACAGAAACCTGAAATAGTCATGAGAATATTTAGGGAGATGTTCTAGTCATCATGAAAAATTTATGCCACATAAAGTCACCCAGCTATAATTCAGATAACATCCCATGTGGTAACTATGTATACATCTTCTTCCTTCTTAAGAGAGAAAAACTCATCCAGTTTTCTGGGTACACATTAGGTTTTCAGAAATGTTTATTATTTAATATCATTATTGCTCTGTATTTCCCATGCTTATTATCCCATTATTTAATACAGTAAGATTTATGGTAGACAAAGCTTCGGAATTCCTTATCTGCAATTCGAAGTTCCAAAACATTTTTTCCCTATATTTTTGGTGTAAAAACTGATCTGAACCGACATGACTCTATTTAAAGTCTTCATCATTCCATTTGGTGTTACTGTTGGTGCATTTCATTATGGAAATATGTGTTTGATTAGAAGCCACTGCCCAGGACAACACAGGCCACATAAAATATAGATAGCATAATATGTTACACTCTTAAAATATATTTAAAAATTAATTCAGACACCTATCTGGCCCCAAGGATTTTGGATAAAGGATTTTATATCTACCAGATTTCTTTTTGATTCTCTGATTAAATACCACTATTGATGTTAATCTTTAGATATCTTTTATTCAAAGTGTAATGTTTATATAGAGCTCTTATTATGTACCTGGTACTATGTAAACACTCTATATATTAGCCCATAAAATCCTTACTACAGCCTTATGAGTAAGTTTTATTTTCCTCATTTTACAAATGAGAAAACCGAGGTACAGCCAGATTAAGGAAACTGCCAAAATCACACAGCTACTAAGTGACAGAGCTAAGAATTGAACCTAGACAATATTCCTTCCTAGCTTGCATTCTTTGCCAATAAACTACTTCTCCCTCTCCCTATCCTTCCTCCCCTCTCCTTTGGAGAAGTTCTAAATATTAACCCTTTCCAAGAACATGGGTTTTTACTTATACTCTGAAATATCAGACATCAAAATTTTACATTTTCTTTACAAATATTCAATAATTTTTTTCATTTTATTTGCTCCTGGTATTTCAGCCATTTCTATTCTCAACTGAGATCATGGGTTTACTTATCCTTATTCTCAGTCTGATAGGTTTTCATGTTAACCTTATCTTTCACCATCCTTTTCTTCACTGAATATCCTTACGTAATTATGAGGCACCTCCCTTATTATGGCCTTGTCAGATGTCAGATCACATTTAAAAAATTGCATTTCGTTTACTGAGAAGCACCACCTGCTAAATAAAGCTCTGTCACTGATTTGTAGGTTTCTTGCACTCAATGAATTACATAACTGCTTCAGATAACTATATTCTAGGCATATTAAATTCACATTTTTGAGTTGGAACTGACTTGGTTTTCATAAGTGTGTCCTCGGGTAAGAATTCTCCACAAGCAATTAGAAATTGAGATCACTTTTGTATTGATTCATTGATTGATTGCAAGATTGAGTATATTTTGTGAAGTTGAGCAAAGACTTTTGTAACTGTATAACATAGGTAGGGTCAGTTTGAGTACGTATATTATATTGAGCTTTTTTTCCAAGTATCTATTCTTGAGAATCCCAGAAATCCATTGTGAGACATTAAACAAGTCACTTTAGTTGTTCTCTGTGAAAATTAATGTGTTGCCCTTGAATACAAAGATGAAGCTTCTGACACACACTCAGTAAAGTATTATCTTTTGTGTAATGTTGATAGACTTATTCTGAGCCAAACATAATTTCTCAGGAGTCAACGGCTCATGTTTGCTAAATTTAGAGGTGTAGTTCATGGCCACCAGAGCTAAAAAGGAATTAAACCCATCAATTTTACCTCATTAATATCCTGTTGAACCAACTGAGCCAACAAGTCGGTTATTAAATTGCTGAGAAGGAAAAAAGGGACTAAATACATATATATGTTCATTGAGATTTGTTATATGAAAAACTGAGGGCTTTGTCAAGGATTACCTTTTTGTCTTTGTCTCCTGGGAGATAAAGAAGATGACATTTTCTCCTAAGACCATGTTCGGGAGACACAGCTTTTCTCTAACTAGTTCCTCTGCAATATCCTATATTGATAATACCCAATACAAAAACTTTGAGGTACACCATTAATATTTGCCAAAGTGTAACAATGTCTTAGGGGTAAACATTTCATATTTGGAATTCAATTCAAGTGAATATAAATATACTTTAATGAATTCAAGTGATGAATAATTGTTTCAGCCCTTCTGCTTTTCCTAACCTTTAGTTAGGAGATCCCTCTTCTATTCATTCAGTGTGGCAGTCAAGATCATAGTCAGGGTAATCCAATCTTTCAGATTCAAAACTCTGCTTTCAGATTCCTAACTGTGATTTTGGGCAAATTACTTCATCTCTATAGGTCCATTTCCTCATTTATCAAACAAGGATGATAATGCCAGCAGCCACACAGATATATTATGAGGATTAATTAGTTAATTCATAAAAAGCACTTACAAGAGGATCTGGCACATAGTAAGTACTCAATAAATGTGAACTCCCACCCACATGACATTAACTTTTCTTGCCCTCTCTCAAGAACTGAGCCAAGTTGTCTCTCCCCATCCCTCTTCTTTTCTTCAGATCTCAAGTTCATAGGCCTTGGCCTAAGAATAAAATTGTCTTCTTCCTGAGGCACTTGGGTGGCTCAGTCAGTTAAGCAGATGCCTTTGGCTCAGATCATGATCCCAGAGTCCTGGGATCGAGGCCCACATTGCGGGGTGGGGGGCGTCCCTGCCCAGCAGGGAGTCTGCTTCTTCTACTGCCTCTTCCCCCTACTCGTGTTCTCTCTCTAATAAATAAAATCTTAAAAACGAAACTGTCCCCTTCTTCACCACCAGATTCATCAACTGCATTGTTCTTAAAAACCTTCAAGGAATCTCCTTTTCTTGGGTTTGGACCATTATACTTGCTTTCTTGATCTGAATTCCCTTTTATGGCTTCTCTAAGTAGTATGTCTTTCATATACACATTGAAAGGTATTTCCTGATTACTACAGTATCGGTTCTTTGAAAGTAGGGACTATGTCTCAGTTACTCTATTACTCCAGTACTTCCCCCTCTCTGCTGCATAATTTTTTAAAAAAGATTTTATTTATTTGTCAGAGAGAGAGAGAGAGAGAAAGAGTGAGCACAGGCAGACAGAGCGGCAGAGGGAGAAGCAGGCTCCCTGCGGAACAAGGAGCCTGATGTGGGATTCGATCCCAGGATGCTGGGATCATGACCTGAGCCGAAGGCAGTCGTTTAACCAACTGAGCCACTCAGGTGTCCCCCTGCTGCATAATCTATGCTAAAGAAAAGTTTGTTGAATAAATAAGTCGATTCATTTAGTCTATGGTTTTTTTTTCCTATTTTATCTTGGGTATTCTATTCTGAACCATCAGTTTTCCTGAAAATTCTTTTTTTTTAAATTTTTTATTTCTTTTCAGCATAACAGTATTCATTGTTTTTTGCACCACACCCAGTGCTCCATGCAATCCGTGCCTTCTCCAATACCCACCACCTAGTTCCCCCAACCTCCCACCCCCCCGGCCCCTTCAAAACCCTCAGATTGTTTTTCAGAGTCCATATTCTCTCATGGTTCATCTCCCCTTCCAATTTCCCTCAACTCCCTTCTCCTCTCCATTTCCCCTTGTCCTCCATGCTATTTGTTATGCTCCACAAATAAGTGAAACCATATGATAATTGACTCTCTCTGCTTGACTTATTTCGCTCAGCATAATCTCTTCCAGTCCCGTCCATGTTGCTACAAAAGTTGGGTATTTATCCTTTCTTATGGAGGCATAATACTCCATAGTGTATATGTTCGTTGAAGGGCATCTTGGTTCTTTCTACAGTTTGGCGAGCGTGGCCATTGCTGCTATAAACATTGGGGTACAGATGGCCCTTCTTTTCACGACATCTGTATCTTTGGGGTAAATACCCAGTAGTGCAATTGCAGGGTCATAGGGAAGCTCTATTTTTAATTTCTTGAGGAATCTCTTGCTCTTTTTATCTCTGAAAATTTTAAGTTCACCTGATGATGCTGAGATCCCATTCCAGATCATCAGTTTTCTGATTGACAGGTAAGAGGTTCATTTTGCCGCATAATCCATAAGTTAGAAAATTCCCATTTAATTCACCTAGATTTAAGTTCACTTATAATCTCTTGGCTCTAGCTAGGCTAATCATCCTCTTTAAAATCTATCCAAATCTTTGAGAGAGGGGTTCTATTTTGCAGAACTCTTTGTCTCATTACTTACTTAAAGATAGGGCCATACTATTTTCAGTTTCTTTACATGCAGAATAAGCATCAGCTCAGGGTGCCTGGATGGCTCTTGTTAGAGCATGTGACTCTTGATCTCAGGGTTGTAAGTTCGAGTAGAGATTACTTTTTTAAAAAATGTAAAAATCTTAAAAAGAAGAAGTTATCAGCTCTCTCTCACTTGGAGTAGGTCAGGATGAACTAGATCAATCTCTTAACATTTTTCTTTTTAGTATATACAAAAGATCTATGTAACACATATATTAGCTATAAATCTTGATAATATCATGAACTACCCATCAAGAACTAGAATATTTCCCAGTAATTTGTATCTACCTCTGCCTGGACCCCCTCCTCTATCTCTTCCCCCATCCTCAAGGGTACTACTCAGTATCCTGAGTTTTATCCTTATCTTTTCATTGCAGTTTTCTCTTTAAAATTTATTTTTATGACAAATGTATCTATGCTAAAACAATATGATGTTTGACCTCTATGCTTTTGAGCTTTAGATAAATGCCACAAGAATGGGAGAATATAGTTGCAAATGTCTTCTCAGATAAAGGGCTAGTATTCAAAATCTATACAGAACTTTTCAAACTCAACATCCAAAGAACAAATAATCCCATCAAGAAATGGACAGAAGACATGAACAGACAGTTCCACAAAGAAGACAGCCAGAAGGCCAACAGACACATGAAAAAGTGCTTAACATCATTCGGCATCAGGAAAATACAAATCAAAACCACAATGAGATACCACCTCACACCAGTCAGAATGGCAAAAATTAACAAGTCAGGAAACAACAGATGTTAGCGAGGATGCAGAGAAAGGGGAACCCTCTTCCACTGTTGGTGGGAATGCAAGCTGGTGCAGCCACTCTGGAAAACAGTATGGAGGTTCTTCTAAAAGTTGAAAATAGAGCTACCCTACAACCCAGCAACTGCACTAATAGGGGTTTACCCCAAAGATACAAACATAGTGATCTGAAGGGGCACTTGTACCCCAATGTTTATAGCAACAATGTCCACAATAGCTACACTATGGAAAGAGCCCAGATGTCCATCAACAGATGAGTGGATAAAGAAATTGTAGTGTGTATGTATGTATGTGTGTATGTGTAAATATATAATATAATATATGGATATATTATATATATAAAATGGATATATTTAATAGAATATTACTCAGCCATCAAAAATGAAACCTTGCCATTTACAATGATGTGGATGGAACTAGAGGGTATTGTGCTAAGGAAAATAAGTCAATCAGAGAAAGACAACTATATGATCTCACTCGTACATGGAATTTAAGAAACAAAACAGAGGAGCATAGGGGAAGGGAGGGAAAAATGAAACAAGATGAAACCAGAGAGGAAGACAAACCATAAGAGACTCTTAATCATAGGAAACAAACTGAGGTTTGTTTGCTAGGGGTGGGGGGATGGAGTAACTGGGTGATGGACACTAAGGATGGCAAGCGATTTAAAGAGCACTGGGTGTAAGACTGATGAATCACTTAACTCTACCCCTGAAACTAATAATCCACTATATGTTAATTAATTGAATTTAAATAAATGAAATAAAAATGCTGTCTTCCAATATATATTTTTCTGAGATTTGCCTTTTATACTCAACACTATGTCGCCCAGATTCATTCATGTGGTTGTATATAATGATTATTGATTTTCAATACCATATATCATTCTATTGCATGAAAATACTACAACTTACTCTCCTGTTGATAAATAGTTGTATTTTTACTAGCCTTTTAAAAATTATGAACATCACTGCTATGAAAATTCTTATTTATGCCTACTTGTGACACATGCAAAGTGTTTTTCTTGGTTGTATACCTAGGAGTAGGATTGCTGGGTTGGGGAGTATACAGATATGCCAAATAGTTTTCAATTCTCTCACAGTTTACAAGAATTCTACTTACTGTCAATATTTGGTATTATTACATGTAACTTTTGTCAATCTAGTGGGGGTAAAATGTTATATATCTGCTTTTATATGTCGGAAGAAGGAGTCAGCTTTACTTAAAGCTTTTTAAACTTCCTCTTCCTTTCTATATTAAAAGCTTGTAGCCTCTTATGACATTATTGTGCCTGGGAGTTCCTTTGAGAGAAAGCATTTATTTGTGAGGTAGTTTCTGCTAATGGTATAGAAACTGTGATGGGATAGAGGCCGCTAACTGGGTAGTTTGCATGATGCTCTTGAGTTGATCTTGCATGCACAAACTAAAATTTCTTGTTAATGTTCTATAGAAATGGAAATTACATTCTTTAATATTGGCCCATCACAGATTAATCTGATCTTGAGTTTACACCTATATGCAAAACTATTTTAAACAAAAACTTTCTTCAATCTGTTGATCCGGAGTATTTCCACAGAATCAAGATTTGTAATGATATCTTTGTGTATTTCTTTGTATTTTAATTGTACCAAAGAGATCCAACATATTTTCTTTTGATGTGGTTATATTTACATGATATAACACAAATCAATCTCTCAAAGTAATTTTAAAACTCTAAATGATCATCTTACTGCTGTTACCCACTGAGCTGATCTCCACACGTCAGACAGGGGAATAAGTCCAAACAGAGGGTGCTGCTATACTGTGCCCTAAAATATCCTTTTTTTTTTTAAACTGAAAAAGCCATTTGTATATAAACAGTACTCATCAGTAACTAAAAACATATGGAGATGAAAAAAGAGAATTCAAGACAAATGGCAATATATGTATATTTTAAAGAAGAACTTATATAGCCCCTTGTGTTTATTGTCTTTAAAAACAAATACCAGTTTTGTCATTTGTGTATTTTTTTTCTTGCCTTTGAATGAAAGATTTTTGAAGGGAGAGACTATGTATTTGTTTTATGTTTCTTATGTTTCTTTATTATATTGTTAAATATAGTGTTATATCCTGAAGGGAATTCAGAATATTAATTGAGCGCAAAAGTCCCCACTGTACCATTAATATTTGTTGACTAACAAAATGACTGAGTGAATATTCATGACCAAACCAGAAGAAAGCTGCAGTTGACTTTCTTTCCTATGGTACAGTAGCTATTATTGGAAAGAATCATTCATCAGGGGGAATACATTTATGCCAGGTGACTGTTTTTTCAACTTATTTATATAGCTAATGCTGTAGTTAGCCAACTTACTATCAGTCACTGGTTTCTTTTAAAGCCAAGTGTTAAGCTTCATTTCCTCATTCCCATAATGCCAGATACTCACTTTCTGTGAGGGGACATTGGTGCTGCTGAAGTAAGACTGACTTCCGGCCAAAGCTTCCTCTAAGTGAGGACTTTTTCTGTGTATCATGTGGCATACATGAACTTTTTGTTGTTTTTTTGTTTCTTTGCTTATTTTTGCTTTGCTTTTGTTATCTCGTAAGTGGTGATCTATGAGATCCGGCAAATCTAGAGGTAAGTCTTTACTTCTCACATGGATTGCAACATGACAACACCCTCCCTGTTGCAGGCAGCCTCCAAGATGGCCTTCAGTGAGTCCTGCCTTCTGGTGTTCACATCCTTGTGTATTTTCCTCCCACATTCTCCGTGGGTTGGTTTGTATAAGCAACGGAATGTGGCAGAAGTAGTGGTTGGGCACTTGTAAGATTATGTTCTAAAAGACTTTAAGAACCCAGAGACCACAGGCCAGATTAGAACCTCAACTAGTTCTATAAGGCATTTTTTCTGAGACTGGGAAGTTCCAACCCGGATCCTGAGCCAAAAAGGCCCCAGACTTTCTTAGATCTAGAAAAGTAAGAGACAGAAAAACTTGTATATGTAAATAGAAGTAAGTAGGAATTTCACTAAAAGACAGTGGGGAAAAAGGAGAGCTCCTAATGAAAAGAAATGAAATACTGACAGAGGCTACTATGTGGCTGAACCTTAAAAAATTACTAAGTCTAAGAAGCCAGTCACAAAAGACCAGATAGTCTATGATTCTATTTGTATGTAATATCCAGAATAGGCAGGTCTATAGACACAAGAGAGTTGCCTAGAGCTGCAGCAGTGGGGGTGTGGGGAGCTTGGGGTATAATGGCTCGGTTCGGGGTTTCTTTTGGAAGTAATGAAAATGTTTTAACATTGATTGTGGTAATAATTGCAAACCTTTGTAAATATACTAAAGCCATTCAACTGTATACTTTGAATGAGTCAGTTGTATGGTATACGAATTATGTCTCAATAAAGTTGTTTTAAAAAAAAAAAACCAACTGTGGCTTCTGTCTCGATTTTCTATCTCATCACTTCCATCCCCCTGGAGGAAGCCAGCTGCTGTGTCTTGAGGACACTTAGACAACCCACTCATGGAAAGGATTATGTGGCAAGGAAATTTGTCAATCAGGTTTGCCAGTTAATTCGTAGTTTCCTAATTTAAGTGGTATTGGGTATATTTAATATATTTATTTTTTAAAGACTTATTTATTTATTTCAGAGAGAGAGAGAGAGCAGGGAGAGGGTAGAAGGAGAGAGAGAGAGTCCTCAAGCAGACTCCTTGCTGAGCGTGGAGATGATTGTGGGGCTTGATCCCAGGACCCCAAGTTCATGACCTGAGCTGTAATAAAGAATTGGCCGCTTAACCAACTGAGCCACTCAGGTGCCCCATGGCGTATTTAATATGTTTAAAGGCATTTATAAGAGGATAACAAGAAATATATAAGCATGAATGCCATATTCAATGACATTAGGAGATCTTTTTAACCCCAAGTTATAGTATGTAAGGCTAAAAAGTGGATGGGGAAATGAATGACTTAAGAAGTCAGAGAATGGTAAAACATAGGAACTACAGAGGGAGAAGACATCATTAACAGGCACACAGATTTGTCCCACAGAACCTGAGAAAGCCACAAGAACTGGAGGGGTGAAGAATATATGCAGGCATACCTCGGAGATACTGTGGGTTTGGCTCCAGACTGCTGCATTAAAATGAGCATCCCAGTACTTTCTCAACCAGTGCCTGTAAAAGTAATGTATGTCCCATATTGTAAGCATGCAGTAGCATTATGTCTAAAAAACCAAACAAACCTTAACTTAAAAATACTTGACTTCTAGAAAATGCTAACCATCATCGGAGGCTTCAGGGAGTCATAAACACTGATTACTTGTCACCATAACAAATATAATAAGGAAAAACTTTGAAATATTGCAAGAATTACCAAAACGTGGTACAGAGAGGTGAAGTGAGCAAATGCTATTGGGAAAATGTGCTGATAAACCTGTTCAACACAGGGTTGCCACAACCCTTTGATTTGTTAAAAAAAAAAAAAAACAAAAAAACAAGCAAAAAAACCCCCACAGTATTTGTGAAGCACAATAAAATAAAATGCAGTGTATCTGGGTTCTATCTGGTTCTTGTACAGAATTTGTACAAGAACCAGATAGAACCCAGATACTCACCCCCCATTCTCACCCCAAGTAGTCAGACGTTCCCCTCTCCCTTTCCAGGCAGGAGAAGGAAGTCATCTTCTCCAGAGAGAAGTCCAAGGGAGGCTTGGACTTTGGTCTATCAGGCTCTGAGGACTGGGTATGAAAACAAGGGCATGGTATGAAGACATAAAAGTCTGTATCCTCAATAGGACATTCTGCTCTTTTCCCTACCCAGCTCCAGAAAGCTTGTAGCCAGACTGTTTTGATCTCCAGATAGGAAATAGAAGGATTTTTTCTCCAGAAAACTGAGCTTATAGAAAATATATATACCAAGGATCCCTAATTTTACAAAAGGCCAGCTTCATAGTATAATAGAATTTATAACATATCTGGGGTATAACCACTTCTCCCTACCTTCATTTACTACTATCCTGGGGCTTGCTGCTACCATTCCTTACTTGAATTCTGGCAGCATTTTCCTATCTGCTCACCTACTTTCCTACCTTTACCCCTAGAGCTAATTTTCATCCTAGTAGTCAGAAGAAATCTTTTTATAATGGATGTGAGATCATGCCACTTTTCTATTCAAAACCTTCTAGTGATTATAGATCTCAATCAGAATAAAAACCAGGGGCACCTGGGTGGCTCAGTGGGTTAAGCCTCTGCCTTTGGCTCAGGTCATGATCCCAGGGTCCTGGGATCGAGCCCCGCATCGGGCTTTCTGCTCAGTGGGGAGCCTACTTCCTCCTCTCTCTCTGCCTGCCTCTCTGCCTACTTGTGATCTCTGTCAAATAAATAAATAAAATCTTAAAAAAAATTAAAAAAAAAATAAAAACCAAAGTTCTTACCATGGCTTACAGGTCATACATGATCTGTCTTCTCTGCCCTCTGCCTCTCTAACCTTGTGTTCTTCTAGTTTCCATTTTTCTTACTCTATGTCTGCCACATTGGCATTCCTGAAAATATGGGCTCTCTCCTATTTCAGGGCCTTTGTATTTGCTTTTTTCTCTACTTCTTTCCCCAGACATTCTCTTGACTAGCCCATTCACTTCTTTAGGTCTTGCTCAAAAGTAATCTTAACTAGAGCGCCTTGGTGGCTCACTGGGTTAAGCGTCTGCCTTTGCTTAGGTCATGATCCCGGGGTCTTGGGATGGAGTTCGGCATGAACTGAGCCTCGCATGGGGCTCCCTGCTCAGCGGGGAGCCTGCTTCTTCCTCTCCCTTTGCCTCTTCCCCTGCTTGTGCACTCTCCCTCTGTCAAATAAATAAGTAAAAAATATTTTAAAAAAAGGTCATCTTAACAGAGAGCCTTCCCTGGTCATCCTATATTAAACAGCATCCTTTTTATCATCATCTTAATTTGCTTTATTTGCATCATAGCATATAATTAAAGATGTTATATATTCATTCGTTTAATTATTTATGTATATCTACCTTGTCTAAAATGTAAGGTGTTGCCAGCAAAACTTTTTCCATTTGTGGTCACTGCCATATCTTCAGCACTTGGTACACAGTAGATGCATACTGAAAATTTGTTGGCTGAATGAACCAATCAATAAGTCACTCAAGGGGCACCTGAGTGGCTCAGTCAGTTAAGCATCTGCCTCGGCTCAGGTCATGATCCCAGGGTCCTGGGATTGGGCCCCGCTTTGGGCTCCCTGCTTTTCTGGAAGACTGCTTTTCTCTCTCCTACTCCCCCTGCTTGTGTTTCCTCTTTCACTGTGTCTCTCTCTTTCAAATAAATAAATAAAATCTCTAAAAAAATAAAAGTAAAAAAAATCACTCAAAAGTGATGGCAATATGCTTTTTCTCTTTTGATTTGTTAATATGGTTAGTTATCACAATAAATTCCCTGATGTTGAACTATTCTTGTATTCCTGATGTGAACATACTTAGTCGGTGTTTAATTTTTTAAAAGTGTTCCTGAATTTTATTTGGCTGTATTTTAGTTAATATTTTCTCAGTAGCTGTTTAAAAATTGTAGCTTTGTCAGATTTTGTTCTTGTATTTACTTTGGATTGAAACAAATGTATATCTTCCCCCCCCACACCCCAAGGCAGACTAGAATTATTTTGCAAACAAAGGAGAGAAGAGTTTGTTCTAATTTATAGAACCAGGACTATTTCAGCCCATATTTCCCACTGTCTGAGGCTAAGGTTCCTCTCAACTTTCTTTTAATTTCTTTCTTTTAAAAGACTTTATTTATTTATTTATTGAGAGGGTGAGAGCACATGAGCAGGGAGAGAGGTAGAGGAGGAAAGGGGGAGGGAGGGGAAAGGGAGAGAATCTCAAGCAGATTCCATACAGAGCCCAGCAAGGGGCTGAATCTCACAATCCTCAGATCATGACCTGGGCCAAAATCAAGAGTTGGATGCTAAAAGGGACTGAGCAACCCAAACACCCCTGAGGTTCCTCTCCACTTAATTCACATTTCCTGATCTGTCCATGAAAGATAGTGATAACTTCCCTAAAAAGAAGTTTCTTTCTCTTAGAAGATTCTGGCCTTCCCATTTGCTTAGTTAGAAAAAGTCTTCTAGCTAACCATCAACTATAGAGAACAAACTGGTGGCTTCTAGTGGGTGTATGGCAGGTGGGTGGGGGATGGGTGAAATAGGTGAAGGGAATGAAGTGTTCACTTATTGTGATGAGCACTGAATATGGAGTTGTTGAATCACTATGTTATACACCTGAAACTAATATAACACTGTAAGTTAATCATACTGGAAATTAAAAAAAAAAAAAAAGGAGAAATAGTCTTTCTAGGACCTTAGGTTTCCTCTCCTCAAAATCTTTCTCGGGGCACCTGATTGGCTCAGTCATTTGAGTAGCTGCCTTCAGCTCAGGTCATGATCCCAGGGTTCTGGGATTGAGTCCCATATCGGACTCCCTGCCCTGTCTGCTTCTCCCTTTGCCTCTGCCTGCTGTTCTCTTATGTTCTGATGAATAACTAAATAAAAGTTTAAAAAAAATCTTTCTCTGGGATGAAGTTTCTGGGAGAAGGGCCTCTGGTTTGAGGTTTGACCCTCTCTTAATCAGAGTGTTGACTATAATTTAACTTCATTAAAGATTTTATTTATTTATTTAAGAGAGAGAGAGCATGTATACATGCGTGGGGGAGGAGCAGAGGGAGAAACAGAGAATATTAAGGTGACTCTGTACTGAGTGCAGAGCCCTATGAAGGGTGCAAACTCATGACCCTGAGATCATGACTTGAGCCAAAAGCAATAGTCTGACGCTCAACCAGCTGAGCCACCCAGACACACAGGGGTGACAGAAGATCTTGATTCACACACAGATAAGTTTGTGTATGAAATAATGTGCAAACTCTGACATTTTAACAATTAAAAGTACAAGGCAACACGGTATACACCGAGAACTTTTACTTGTTCTAGACTAATCATCTTGTTCTTGTCTTAGTCAGAGCTCTTGTGCTGTTAACTCACACTGTATTATTTTTTCCAATATATTATTTTTATATAATCTTTTTTTAAGACTTTATTTATTTATTTGACAGCCAGAGATCACAAATAGGCAGAGAGGCAGGAAGAGAGAGAGAGGAGGAAGCAGGCCTCCCGCTGAGCAGAGAACCCGATGTGGGGCTTGATCCCAGGAGCCTGGGACCATGACCCACACCGAAGGCAGAGGCTTTAACCCACTGAGCCACCCAGGTGCCCCCTTATTACTTGTATATAATCTTAAAATGTATCACAAGATTGGAAAGTGTTATTGAAAGTTTTACAGCTATATAATGCAATCCCAACCAGAAGAGAAATTTCTTTGCATCAAGTAGGCAATTGATAAGTATTTGTAAATGAAGGAATTAAAAGATACACTGGTGATGGGGAAATACCATAAGAAATAGTTTTCAGATAATTATAGTGGAAATTTAACAGGTCTATTAAGGAAAAATAATCTTCCTATTATTAAATTTGCTACACTCTTGTGTTCCTACAGTGTTTTACTCACATTTTTATTATTGCACTTACAATGTTGGATTATAATTTATCTTTAAAAATAACTGTCTCCTTTTCCAAACTCTGAACAATTAGAGCACAGCATCTGAATCTTATTCATTCTTATAATCCTGGGACACATAGTAGGCATCCAATTAATGTGTGGAAAGAGTAAAAGACAGTTGATTTTTGGATGAAGTATTATTTTTATTCCCTGCCAAAAAAGATACATCTCCATACTCCTTTGTTCTTGAATATATTTTAACTCAGTTTTCCTTCCAATACAACTATAATAGAAGCAATGGTAAGGCTGGCTGATTATTTTAGGCTAAGAGGCACAGAAGAGTGTAGTTTGGTGGGTAACTGCTCTGAAGTCGAGTCACCAGTTAAGACTTTAGTAGTAATCTTATTCACTTGGAAAGTGTTACTGGATGTTTTACAGCTATATCACTCAATCCCAACCAGTGAGAAATTTCTTTGTCTGCATCAAGTAGGCAATCAATAAATATTTATAAATGAAGAAATTAATAACATGGTGGCAATACCTGGGTGGTTCAGTAGGTTAAGTGTCTGACTCTTGATCTCAGTTCAGGTCTTGATCTCAGGGTCTTGAGTTCAAACCCTGAATTGGGCTACATGGTGGGTGTGGAGCCTACTTAAAACAAAACAAAACAAAACAAAAAGATATATTACTCTCCTCTGTCACTAATAGACAAGTTAATTAGAAGGTTATTACATCAGAGTGTGAGGGCAAAAGAATCTAATAAAAGGTAATAGAGAAGAAAAGAGGAAACACATTCTCTCTCTACTTTTTTATTACTTTGGTTTTGTTTTCTGATCTTAAAGTAACGCCTTGATTTTCAACAAGTATTCCAAAATGACTCAGTCGGGGAAAAGAATAGTCTTTTCAACAAATGGTGCTGAAACAATTAAATATGCACATGTAAAAAAACAAAGTTGGATCCCTACCTCACATCATATGCAAAAACTAATTCAAAATGAATCAAAGTGGGGCACCTGGGTAGTGCAGTCAGTTAAGCATTCAACTCTTGGTTTTGGCTCAGGTCATGATCTCAGGGTGCTGAGATCGAGCCCCATGTCAGGCTGCACTCTGAGCACAGAGTCTGCTTAAAGACTCTCTTCCTCTCCCTCTGCCCCTCCCCCTGCTCTCTCTCTCTCCCAAGTAAATAAATAAATATAAATAAATAATAAATCTTTTAAAAAAATGGACAAAGAACTTGAATAGACATTTTTCCAAATGATATATACAAATGGGCAACAAGAACATGACAAGATGCTCAACATTATTAGTCATTAGGGAAAGATGCATCAAAGCCAAAATGAGATACTACTTCACATTTGCTGGGGTGATCAGTGAACAACAGCAGCAAATTAAAAAGTGGGGGGGGGCAACCTGACTGACTCAATGTGTAAGTCTTGATCTCTGGGTCATGATTTCAAGCCCCATGTGGGGTATAGAGATTACTTAAATGAATACAAAACTAATTTAAAACAACAGTATACAAGTAACAAGTGTTAATGAAGATGTGAAGGCATTGGAACTTTTCTACATTGCTGATGGGAAGGTCAGTGGGTGAAGTATATTATGGAAAACAGTTTGGCAGATCCTGAAAAAGTAAAATATAGAATTATGTATGATCTGGTAATTCTGCTCCTAGATATATATCCAAAAGACAGAAAATAGAAGTTCAAACAAAGACTTGTACATGAAAGTTCAAAGCAGCCATAAGGTAAAAACAACCCAAATGTCCACCAACAGATGAATTGATAAACAAAATTTCTATCCATATGAAATATTACTCAGTCATTAAAAGGAATACGATACTAATATACACTACAACATGGATGAAGCTTGAGGACACTAGGCTAAGTGAAAGAAGCTAAGCACAAGAGGCCAAATGTTGCAGGATTCTATTTATATGAACTGTCTAAAAAAGGCAGATCTGAATACTGAGGCAAGCCAATCCCTGTGGCCCAATAGAGTCTCTTCCCAGGGACAAAGGGAAGGAGGGATTAGGAAATGACTGCTTGGGGCCCCTGGGTGGCTCAGTCTCTTGAGCATTTAACTGTTGGCTTTGGCTTAGGCGTGATTTCAGGGTCGTGGAATTGAGACCCATATTGGGCTCTGCATTCAGAGCAGAGTCTGCTCATGCTCCCTCTCACATAAATAAATAAAATATTATTTTTAAAAAAGGAAATGAGGGGTGCCTGGGTGGCTCAGTCAATTAAGCATCTGCTTTGGGAGCAGGTCGTGATCCCAGGGTCCCAGGATCAAGTCCCACATCGAGCTCCCTGCTCAGCAGGAAGTTGGCTTCTCCCTCTCCCACTGACCTCCACTTGTGCTTGCTCTCTCTCTAGTGAACTCTCTCTTTCTCAAATAAATAAAATCTTAAAAAAAAAATTAAGAGGGCACGTATTGCATGGAGCACTGGGTGTGGTGCATAAACAATGAATTCTGTTACACTGAAAAGAAAACAAAAAGAAATGTCTGCTTAGTGGGTACAAGATTCTGAAATTGAATGATGTTGATTTTTGCACAACATCGTAAATGTACTTAATACCATTGAATTGTATATCTTTAAAAAAGAAATTATTTATTTATTTGTCAAAGAGAGCACACACAAGTGGGGGGAGAAGCAGGCTCCCCACTGAGCAAGAAACCCCATTCAGGACTCCATCCCAGCACCCCCGAGCCAAAGGCAAACGTTCAAACAACTGAGCCACCCAGATGTCCCTGAATTGTACATTTTAAAAGGTCAAATGGTAAATTGTATGTTATATATATTTTACCACAATAAGAAAAAGTAACACCTTACCGTTTGACCCAGGAATTTCAATCTTAGGAATCCACCCAGAGGAAATAATGGGCTGGATATAAAGATATAGTAAAAAAAAAAAAAAAATGTCCAGTTGGGACTGTTCAGAAGTAGAGAGTTGACCTAATAAATTATTATGATATCTCCATAAAATGGAATACTGTGAAATTATCAAAAATCATTCTGGATAATACTTTATGTACCTGGGGGAATGTTCTGGATAATATGTCTAAGAAGCAGAAACACAGATCACAGAACAGATATAATGATCATCTTTTTTTTTTAAAGATTTCATATATTTGAGATAGAGTGTGTGTGTGTAGGGAGGGGTAAAGAGGAAGGGAGAGGGACCAGCAGACTCTGCGCAGAGCCTGATGTGGGGCTGGATGTGGGACTCTATCCTAGGACCCTGAGATCACGACCTGAATTGAAACCAAGAGTCAGACGTTTAACCACCTGAGCCATCCAAGTGCCCCTATAATGATCATCTTTTCAACAAGATAAAAACTACTGCAAAGGGTCTAGAAGGACATACACAAAAAGGTTAGCTGTAGTTATTTTTGGCTGCTGAGGTTATAGGTGAATTTTCATACTGTTCCTTTAATTCCATGTGTTTTGTACTTTGAAAATGAGTTAGTTTTGTAACTTGAAAAGAATAAACAATGCATGTTATTTACAGGATCATTATATCCCAGGATCATATATATCCCAGGATCATTATAAAAATCTAGAAAAATAATATTTAAGGAAGAAAATAAAAAGTACCTAGCATCCAACTACTTAATGAGAAATACTATAATTGTTTGGCATGTTTTCTTTCATACGTATTAGTGCTTACACCTGCACTCACTTTGTGTGTGTGTGTGTGTGTGTGAATTAGAAAATTATATATGAAATATATTAATTACTTCAGTTACTATACATTAATCACTATAAATTAATATTCAATATAAAAGGACTGCATGACCTTTGTAAACGTGGTTCCAGAAGTACTTTATAAAAGTCCACTGGTTTCACAATCCTTCCCAAGACTGCTTCCAACAAGTAACTATTAATATTGATATTGTTTCAGAAAGTTTTGATCATAAACAAATATCATACATACACATGTATGTGTATGTAAAACTTTGTTTTACCTAAATTGGATCATAATACTTATACTGTTCTGAAATGTAGATTATTTAATAATACATCTTAGAAATATTTCCATATTGTTATATGTAAATCTATCTTTCCATATTGTTATATGTAAATCTATCTTTCTCTCTTTAGTAATATCAGGGTTTCACATAGAATGAATTGTCCATAACATATTTAACCAGTCTCCTAATGGTAGACTTCATGTTAATTCCAAGATTTTTCTGGTGCCTACGAGAACAACGGTAAGAGAGCCTACTTGAGGGGCGCCTGGGTGGTTCAGTCGTTAAGCGCCTGCCATCAGCTCAGGTCATGATCCCGGGGTCCTGGGATTTGAGTCCTGCATCAGGCTCCCTGCTTGGTGGGAAGCCTGCTTCTCCCTCTCCCACTCCCCCTGCTTGTGTTCCCTCTCTCAAATAAATAAATAGATAAATTAAAAAATGAATACAGAGAGCTCATCTGCTTATCTATCTCTGCATGCTTATCATGGTATTTCTCTAGATGCCTATGACATTCTAAAGGAAGAAATGATAAGGGTTAGTGACAGGTTGGTCAGAAGCTTGATTTGATCAATTCAACCAAGAGTTGAATTGGGCATCAATTCCCACTAACCAAATTTACAAAACCAAATTATAATCCAGGGCCATTACATTAAATCATACGGAGGTATATCTGTTTGAGAAGAGAAATTCATTGTCCAGAGCACCCCTTTTCTTGGTTACAAATTCTCCTATAACCAGAAAATCACTTCAAGAATTGGATATTTTAAAATAAGGTTAAATGAACTAAGGGGATTTTTTTTTTCCCCCAAGCTGGGAAGGATTTGAGTCATGCTTCTTCACTGAATTCTCTACCTGTCACACAGATTGCAAGGCTCACACCCTCTGGTTCTCTTAGTGCTGGAGGCATGTTGGTGAATTCTTACTTATCTGCTCTACTTTTTTAAACAACTCTATAATGAACTTGCCCTTATTACTTGTGATACCAATTTTCATCCTTTTGAGCTCCAGCTTATTTTGTACTCGTGATCCCCGGTCCACTGGTTTGTTTCTTTAGATAAAATTCTGTGCAGTGTTCATACCAGACAGCTCTTTTCCTTTCTGGAGTTCTTTCAGCTTCCAGAAGGGCTGGGTGAGGATGAAGAGCAACGGTCCTCCTTCCTCTTCTCTTTTGTAATCGGTTCTTCCTTCACTTCACCCCAAATGGAGAAATCAGTTAAGTAGAACCATCAGCCTTCCTATCCTCTCAGTGGTGACTTGGAGAAGGAAAAGTAGTTTTAGCTTCTAGGGGCTCTTGGCCCAAATTTCTAGAAGAATGGTAGTGGAAAAGGGGGGAGGCTATTTCGGTCATGAGTAATTTCTCCAAGGCGAAACCCATAAATATTAAACGCCAATTTTGTGGTGGTAAATGCCACCAAATTGAATGACTTTTAAAACTACCCATAACCCTGGCAAATATAATTTCAGCTCCTTCTCACACTGTGGTATCCTTTTACTTACACCATACTTTGACAGAGAAAGAATGGAACAAGCTTCATTTTGATTCATGAATGTTGTTTTTATTCTAAATGCCCCATGTGAGGGGAATGCAAATGGGACACAAGATATATGCAAATTCACTTGCATACCCAGAGAAGGCAAATGAGGCTTAGTTCTTAGATTCCTTGATCAGGCTCCCTGGGTGAGAAGGCTAAGGAAAGAGGTGTCTGTAACTGAATTACAGAGAACGTCATGTTTGAGAAGGGAGAGGAGAGATGTTGGCTGCCATACAGCTCCCAGCATTCCAGAACCTGCATATAAAAGTGAGTGCAGCTGCCAAGCCAAGGGAAGGAGCTCAATGAAAGAACGGCCTTCACTGGCATGAGGGCGCCCAGGGCACAGAATGCATACAGCAGGATAAAACGGAGTCTCCCACTTTTCTGCTTTAGGTCTTGACCTCAAGTCCTCACATGAGTTTTTAAACCACTGTCTCTTCCTGTTTCTCTCTCTCTTTTACAGCCCAGGCAGGCCTAAGCTGTGGTGGATTAGGAACAAAATTCAAGGGGTGCCCAAATCCCCAGCCATCCAAATAAATAATGTTTTAATGTAATGTTCTTTAAAACTTCAAAATTGGTGCAGACCACAATGAATAAAATGTCAGCATTTTTAGTGAAGACAGAAATCTATCTTGCCGATTCTACCTACCCTGTCTCAGTCACTTCACCCTGAACCCGACCCTGGTTCCAATACAACTTTATTTGCAAAGGTGGTGGCTGGCTGTAGTTTGCCAATTTGATTTTTTAAACTATTGCATTACAATATTATTTATTGGATCGCTGAGTTTTGGGGGACACCTCTTAAATTTGGTGCCCAAGGTGATGTGTCACTCAGCTTATCCTAGCTCTGGCTCTGTTTAGCCCCTCCTTTTTGCCTTTTTTTTTTTTTTTTAAGATTTTATTTATTTATTTGACAGAGAGACAGAGAGAGAGAGAGATCACAAGTAGGCAGAGAGGCAGGCAGAGAGAGAGAGAAAGAAGGAAGCAGGCTCCCCACTGAGCAGAGAATCTGATGCGGGGCTCAATCTCCGGACCCTGAGATCATGACCTGAGATGAAGGCAGAGGCTTAAACCACTGAGCCACCCAGGTGGCCCTAGTTTTTGCTTTTTTAACCTTATATGATTCTGTGTGTGAACGTGCTCCCTTCTGAACTTGGCTTAATCTGAGAACCGGAAATAGACAGAAAGGACTGGTTTTTGCAGAAAACCTTCTTTTTCGCCTTCTTTTCTGAGATCAGTTCCCTGGGAGGACATTCTTAATTGTCCTTTCCTGTCCTCTTGTGGCCTTACTTTTCTTTTCCAGGTAGTATTTCGAAATTTCTTGATCCCAGCTATGTTCTGTCATCTGTGGTCTCCAGAAGCACCTCAATTCCCGTACTGATTTCAGGCAGAGAGGGTAGCAGAGAGGGTAATTTGCTCTTCTTGTCATAGAGGTTCTTATACTTGACTCATGTCCACGCACAGGGTGGGCTAAGGTGGCTACGGAAAAATAGATGTTGTGTTCACACCACTACAGAGCCACATCAGATTACCCCTGAAGTTTGTGACTCCTGTGCTGCATTTATAAAAAAATAATTTATCCATAGTCTTTACTTTAGGTTACCTTAGAACTTCTGTTCTGTTCTAGGTCTGGGTGGCAGTGGACTAACATCACACGTTTTTAAAAATTATGTACATTCAACTATATAGAACCGCAGAGAAGGAGGAAAGGAGAGAAAGGGAATAGAGAGATTCCAGGTTTTGAAGGAACATTCTCCCGACCGAGGACACATCCCAGAGCAAGTGTGCGAAGGGAGACGTGAACCTGCTGTGTCTTTATAAAATGGTGTCTGTAGAACTGTACTTGAGGAGCAAGTTTCAGGAATTGTGGAGTAACCTGCCTAGTCTCCTTCCCAGCCCCCAGCCCCCCATGAGATGGCTGTTCCACCACGTGGGGATGAATGATCTTTTGCTATTGTGTTTTCTAAGTCTGTTTTGCAGTTGCTCCGTGCATTTGAATTCTGTTCCTTCAGCGCAACTGACCTTCTCTGAGAGAAAACGAGAGGTCACAGCTATCACACAATGTTGCACTTAACCTTTTCTCCTCAGAGCTGGCAGGAGGCGCTAGTTAGGAGTGTGGGCGCCCAGAAGTAAGCTGCGGAGGTTCAGACTGTGGCTCTGGCACCTGGTAGCTGAGTGACCTTGGATCAGCTACTGAGCGCCAGTTGTTTTTTCTCATCCGTAAGACGGGGATGATAACACGGACCGCACAGGGCTACCAGGGAAATTATGAAGGAGTATAGGTAAGGCGCTTATCCCAGCACCGGGCACTTAGTAGGTGGTCAGTAAATATGAGCTATGATTGCAGTAGGTCTGTGGTGGCATGGCTGCCTGATGAACCTGCAGTGTGAGGAGTCACCCCTAAATAATGACCTCGGACTGTGATGGTAAGAGCCAGTTAGGCTTCCTTCTAGCAGACATCTGGTTAGCGTGTGGTTCCAGTTAGGTATGAGTTTTATTCATAATAATATGTTTGGTAGGGGTGGCTGAGTTGGTTGTACGTTGAACATCTGGTTGAACGACTGGCTTTTGATCTCAGCTCGGTCTTGATCTTAGGGTCATGAGATTGGGCTCTGTGTTGGAGCCTACTTAAAATAGTAATAGTAATAGTAACAAATAGTAATAGTAATGAGTTTGGTAAATTTACAGATCTGAACAATTCTTGACTTCTAAGGACCACAAAGAGAATATGATAAACTTAGAGCATGTTAAGAAATAGACCTAAGTGAAGTTTGGGTTCCTTTTTAATTTCCACTAATAGTTATCAGTCTCTTGTTCTTATTTCTAGGTGTTCATAGAACATATTCTCCCTCCCACCCTAAATAAACTTGTTTTGCATGTTTGAAACACCAGCTCTGGTACTGATGCCCACAGGTTTTAGGAGGTTGGCAAAACCTAAAGAGGAGTTTTCTTCCCTGTTTTCTGGTTGGTGCTCAGTCCACATTCTATCAGATTTCTTAGGGGAAAAGTCCCATCACCCTTGCAAGTATTTTATATCTCTAACCTCTTGGCAAAAACTAGCAGAGAAAGATAGAGATAGGAAGATAGAAAGATAAAGATAGCAGAGAAAGAAAGAGAATTGTAATGACATTGCGCACATTGCCTTTCCCAGTCATGGGTTTCTCTGGTAGTTAGCTTTGCAGCCTGAAGCCGAAGATTCCCCTACCTTCTACCACTCTTTTCTAAACACTACTTAATATCATTAAAATTGCTTTCTCTAGACCAGAGAATGGCAAACTGGCCTACAGGCCTGCCACCTGTTTTTGTAAATAAAGTTTTATTGGAACATAGCCTTGCTCATTTGTTTACCTGCTGTGTGTGGTTGCTTTCCTGCCACAGCAGCAGAGTTGGGTCCCTGCAATGAAGATCACATGACCCACAGGTCTAAAGCATTCATTGTCTGGGGCTTTAAGAAAAAAGTTATGGACCCACTGTTCTAGAGGATCCCAAGTTTTTAGCTTTGTATTAATTATCTATTGCTGAATCACAAATTACTCTCAAAAATAGTAGCTTATGACAACATATTTAGCGTCTCACAGTTTTTGTGGGTCAAGAATTCAGGAGTGGTTGGGGCACCAGTGTGGCTCTGTAGGTTAAGTGTTTGCCTTCAGCTCAGGTCATGATCTCAAGTTCCTAGGATGGAGCCCTGCGTCAGGCTCCCTGCTCAGTGGGGAGGCGGCTTCTCCCTCTCCTCCACTTGTGCTCTATCTCATTATCTCTGTCTCTGTCTTTGTCTCTCTCTATTTCAAATAAATAAATAAAATCTTAAAAAAAAAAAGGAATTCAGAAGTGGCTTAATTGAGTCATTCTGACTCAGAGTCTCTCCTGAATTTGTAGTCAAGACCATGGTTCGGGCTCCAGTTATTTGAAGGATTGACAGGAGCTGAGGGATCCACTTCCAAGACGGTTTCCCTCACATGACTCTTAGTAGAAGACATTATTTCCTTGCTAGATGTTGCCAAGAAGTTTCAGTTTCTCACCACATGGACCTCTCCATGGGACTACTTGAATGTCCCCACAACATAGCAACTGGCTTCCTCTCACCAAGTGATCTGAATAAGAGCGAAGAGGAGGCTGTAACATCTTTTATGATCTAATCTCAGAAGTCACACACACTTATTTATGCCTTCCTTCTGTTTTGTAGAAGGAAGTCACCAAGTTTTGGTCCACACTCAAAGAGAGGAGAATAGAGCTTCACCTTTTATGGAAAAGTGTATCAAAAAACTTATGGACAAATTGTAAAACCACCAAGCTTAATTCCAAACCATTTTTAAGGTTTTTTGTTTTGTTTTTAAGTCCTATGACCGGGGGTGACAAACTTTTTCTGTAAAGGGACAGTTAGTACATATTTTTGGCTCTGGGCCATATGGTCTCAATTGCAAGTACTCAGCTCTGTGTCAGGAAAGCAGCCATAGGCAAGCGTAAATGAATGGCCGTACCTGGCTTCCAAAAACATTTTATTTACAAAAATGGGCAAGGAGTTTAGATTATGCCTCACAAAGTAGAGTTAGTCCAGAAGATTTTCCTCCTTTCTTATTTATTTTTTAAAAAGTAGGCTCCACATCTAACGTGGGGCTTGAACTCACAACCCTGAGATTAAGAGTTGCATGCTCTACCAGGTACCCCCAGAAGATTATTTTTTTAAGAACATAAATCAAAGAGTTGAGTCTCACAGAAGACAGAAAATTTGAAGCCAGAGACATGTGCATCCTTGACCTTTCCCAAACAGGTAGTATGCGCCTCCAGGATAAGACATGCTTTGTACATCTTTTCATGCTCCTTTATCATTTAACAAGTTTCTAGGCAGGCAGTTGCCATTTAATTATTAGTTGTTATTTATTTATTTATTTATTTGAGAAAGAGAAAGAGAGAGAGAGAGTCTTCAAGCAGATTCCCTGTTGAACTCAGAGCCGGATGAGGGCTAAAATGAGGTTAATCTCACAACCCAGGAGATCATGACCTGAACTGAAATCAAGAGTCAGCTATTTAACTGACTGAGGCACCCAGGCACCCCAATTATTTGTTACTTATTGAGTTGATAATATTTCAACATACGAGTATGCTATAATATTGAACCAATTTTTCTAGTCTTTGTTAGTACAAATAATCTATAGTAAGCATACACACACACACACACACACACACACACACATACACACACATGAGTATATTCTAGGACAGATTCCTAGAAGTATAATAGTCAAAGATCATGTGTATTCTGTGACAAAAAAGAGTTTCAAAACAGAGTTAATTTATTTCACATAGTATATGTACAGTATTTCGGGATTAAAAAGGATATAAAGTACCTTGAACTTTCTTTACAGACTTATAGTCACTGTGCGATTTAAAAAAAAATATTTTATATATTTATTTAGAGAGAATGAGCAGGGGGTGGGGCAGAGGCAGAGGGAGAGAGAGAATCTCGAACAGACTCTGTGCTGAGCTTAGAGCCCGATGTGAGGCTTGATCTCATGACCCTAAGATCGTGATCTGAACCGAAATCAAGAATTGGACGCTCAACTGACTGAGCCACCCAGGCACCCCAGAGTCATTCTTGATTAAAAGAATTATTGTTGGGGGTTGCCTAGGTGTCTCAGTGGGTTCAGTGTCCCACTCTTGATTTCAGCTTGGGTCATGATCTTGGGGTGAGAGATTGAGCCCCTTATTTGGCTTTGCCCTCAGTAAAGAGTTTGCTTGAGATTCTCTAACCCCCTCTGCCCTTCACCCTGCTTGTGTGCTCTCTCTCTAAAATAAATAAATAAATCTTAAAAAAAAAAAAGAAAAACAATTACTGTGGGCACGGGGAGAGAAAGGGAATGGAATGTACTAGGTACTTACTATCAGATTCTTTCCCCATGCTGCTGGTTCAAATAGATGTTATTTTCTCTTTCACAGATGAGGAAACATGCTCAGAGGATTTATTGGCTTTCTGGTCAAAATCTAGTAAGCCGTGATCAGAATTGACCTGAATTGGGGTTTTCCTAACTCCAAAGCTCTTTCTCCTACATGAAGCTGCCTCCCAATGTGCTCAGAATGCATTGCTATTCTCAAGATAGAAGGATACAATATGGGATGCCTGGGTGGCTCAGTCAGTTAAGCACCTGCCTTCAGCTCAGGTTATGATCCTGGGGTTCCAGGATCAAGCCCCACGTCAGGCTCCCTGCTCAGCGAAGAGCCTGCTTCTTCCCCTGTCTGCTGCTCCCCCTGCTTGTGCTTGCTGGTACTTTCTCTCTCTGACAAATAAATAAATAAATAATCTTAAAAACAAACAAACAAACAAAATAATATAAAACTTCAGGGCACTGATTTCCCTAGACTGGCTTTGTGACACTAAGAAATTTCAGGAAAATTTTAGTCATTCCTCTGTGTTGCTCTGTCTGAGAAGAAGAATACTAGCTGTTTCCTCAGAAAGCAGACTTTCCAGCAGGTGAAAGGAACCTAGCAAAAGAGCTAGATGGGATAACACAAATAATTACTTTGATCTAGAGTTGAGAGGAACCAGGTGATTTAATTTAGCCACATTCTTGGTCATTATACTAATTAGAGGAAATAAAAAGGAAAGAGAAGGCAAAAGAAAGGATAGGGACAATGATTAGGGGGATAACCAAGAAGAATGAAACTAGTTGTTATTTATGGTTTCAATGAGGCAAAAATCAAAACTGAAATTTATTTTCCATGCCATCTTTATATTTGACTTTAGAGAAGACAATCTATTTTACTGTATTTCAGTTTTTCCACCCAATAAATAATAGAAAACAACTTTGTGACTCTAATAACGACTTTTCTTCCTGTCCCAACAGATACCCCCTGGATTGTATTTCTTCCTAATCCATGATATCAGGTGGATGAACATACATATTATAAATTAGGGTAAAACTTCATTCATTTGGATTCTAATAATTCAAATGTATAATAAAAATCACCTACCATAGGTTGTGCTGAAATTTAAATCACTGGAAATATAGATTTAAAAAAAGATGATGACATCACTGGAAAAAAAAACAACAAATGGGGATATTCAGCTCATGTAAGGAAATCAGTTACTTGTGAGCAATTTAACACCTATTTCATATTTGTTACCTCAGTCTGAATTCAAAACAACAAAAAAAAAGTTGTTTTTATTCAGTAAGTAAACTCTTGTTTATATGACATTAAATAACAACTGGATTAATCCCTAAGGGAATATTATATAGCCTTCAATCAGTTTTTTGGGAACTTAGAAAGTAAGAGACTGAAGAGTAATTTTTGGAAGGAAGGGTTATGCCACAAGGAAGTAGAGAATTAGGATCTAGAAAATTCTTGGAATTGACACGTAAGAGGTTTTTTGGTGACATCCAGAGGTTAGTTTTGGTAGTGTGATATGAAAGGATGTGAAATTTCAGAGATCTAGAGATGATAAAGTAATAAGGAAATGGATGCTTCCAGAGAATATCCATTCCAAATACCTGTCAGAGAAATAAGGAGAAAACAGACAGGAACAATGGGGGAAGGGCAGAAGTGCAAGTGAAGATTTTTGCCAAAAAGTGGGAGACTTTTGCATGATTGACTGCAGGGAAAGAAGGCCGTATTGGAAAGGGGTGGGAAGAAATAGGATTAAAAGGCTGGGTAGAAAAAGAAAAAATCAGGTTTTGCAAGATAAAAACAAATTCTGCTCTTTGAAAGAAAGTCTGAGAAAGGGAAAAGACAAGTTACCCACTGGCAAGAACCACTTTAAAAGCATATATCTGGGGGTGCCCGGCTGGCACAGTTGGTTAAGCGACCGACTCTTTCTTTGGGCTCAGGTCATCATCTCGGAGTTGTGAGATCGAGACCCGTGTCTGCTTGGCGTTCAACACAGAGTCTGCTTAGGACTCTCTCTCCTTCTCCCTGTTTCCCTCCCCTCTGCACATGCTCTCTCTAAACTAAATACATAAACCTTAAAAACAAACAAACACATAACTGATGAAAGATTGGTAAGCTGAACAGGTAAACAATTCTCTAAACTCAATAATAAGAAAACAAATAATCCAAGAGAGAAAAACGGGCAAAACTTTGGGACAGACACTTTACAAAAGAAGACAGACAGATGACAAATAAGTACATGAAGATATGCTTGACATTTTCAGTCCTTAGGAAATGGCAAATTAAAATAACAACGAGATATCCCCACACACCTAGAAGAACAGTTTAAATTAATACAACAGGAATTATAACAACTGCTAATGTCAAGTGCTGGTGAGGATATGCAGTACAGCTGGAGCTCTTACCCTCTGCTGGTGGGAATGGAATGTAAGACAGCCACTTCGGGGAACAGTTTGGCAATTTCCTATAAAGTTAAACTTGCATTCACTTTATGATTTAACAATCCCACTCCTAGGTATTTATCCAGGAGAAATGAAGAATTGTACCCACGCAAAAACCTTGCTGGTAGTACTTGTAACGGCTTTGTCCGTGTTTTCCAAAAACTGAAAACAAAGCATGGTACACCCATACAATGGAATACCATTCGGCAATAAAAAGAAACCAACTACTGATACACACAACGACGTAAATCACTCTGAAAAGCATTATGTTCTGTGAAAGGAGCCAGACTGAAAAGGCTACCTACTGTATGATTCCATTTATGTGATATTTGGAAAAGGAAAAACTGTAGAGACAGAAATCCAATCAGCAGTTGCCAGGGGTCTGAGGGCAAAGGGGTAGAAAGAGGGACAAGGGAACTTTGTAAGATGGTAGAAATACCATATATGTGGATTGTTGTAATGGTTACATGCCTGTGTAAGTCTGTCAAAATTCATAGAGCTATACACATTAAAAGGGTGAATTTTGCTATATATAAATTATACCTCAATCAACTTAAAATTTTTTTACAGGGCTGGATAGAGAATATTTCCTTGACAAAAGTAGGAACACTTGAGCATGTAGGTTTTTTTCTTTTTTTTTTTTTTTAGATTTTTTAATTTATTTATCAGAGAGAGAGGGGGGCAGAGAGCAAGCACAGGCAGACAGAATGGCAGGCAGAGGCAGAGGGAGAAGCAGGCTCCCTGCCAAGCAAGGAGCCCGATGTGGGACTCGATCCCAGGACGCTGGGATCATGACCTGAGCCGAAGGCAGCTGCTTAACCAACTGAGCCACCCAGGTGTCCCTGTAGGTTTTTTTCTTGCTTTAAAGTTTTGCATGCATGTTTATTCTACCAAGGTGTCTCCCTTTACCTTATTTCCTGAATATCTCCTTATCCTCCTTGTGGTTTCAGGAGAGCCTGACTTCCCCCTGGAAAGCTTTCCCTGACTCCACAGACTAGGTTAATTTGCCTTGCTCTGTGCTCCTAATAGCACTCTTATCTAATCCCTTGGCAGGGTGGGTCAGACTACTGTAACTGCATATTGAATCGTCTTTCTCCCCTTTTATGCTGTAAGCTTCGTGAGAGCACGAATAGCATCCTTCTTACTTAACTATAGTATCCTTGCATTTAGCACAGAGCCAGAAGACTATTTGTTGGATGAATGGGGACAAAGCAGAAGGTTTGGAATGGCTCAGTGAGAAATTGAACATAAATTGAGAAGGGATGACAAAGTGTGTAAGTTATCCCCCCAGGACCCCCAGATCTTGACCTCGAACCTATGTTCCACCAGCATATTGTCCTTGTAATGTCTTCGCATGGGTGTCCTACTGTTGCTTTAGCTCTAATATTTCTAAGCAAGAGTAATTTCCCCCTTCTTCAATTTCATTCAAATGGAATTATTTTCCCAATTACTCTATTTCTGAAAGTAGGATCTCTATTCTTATAGACTTTTGAAGGAGAACCTTAGAATGCCTTTAAGTTTTCCTTGTATTTGTTCTCTTGTCTAATTTGATATAGAAATGTGCAATTCCTTCTTTTAAGATGTTTCTCATTCTCGTTGACTTTTCATCCCCAGTGATGTTCTTATAGGGCCCGATCTGGAAAAGAGAGGCAGGCAGCAAACTAGGAAACATATATTCAAATATGTAATTATGACTTGTGATAAGTACACGGAGGAACAGAGTGCTTTTATACAATTATGAGATGGGAAGGACCTAATCTCTCTAGGTAGCAAAGGGAAACTTCTTTGAGAATATCATTTAAGATTATTACATTTTGGCTAAGAAGGAGAGACGGCCAGCAAGAAGAAGGATAGAAAGAACACCATTTTAAATGGAAGGAAAATAACATGCCTAGGGTTTGAGGTGGGAAAGAAACTGGTGTTCAGTGATAGCCTGTTCCCAGAGCTGGAAGAGGATGATGGTAGCTGGAGGGCAGTGAGTAATGGGCAAGAGCAGCATGGGGGAGACTCAGGAAGCGTCCCCTGCTGAGCTTTGTAGGCTACCGCAGAGGATTTGGGTATTAGTCTTTCTACTGTGAAGCTACCAAAGGATTTTAATCAAGGGAATAACATAATCCAAAAAGTAATGCTAAGCAAGAAAATCGTTACACACAACAGCATCTCCAAATAAGCATTGATTGTAAACAAGATTAACAGTGATATTAAAGCCTAATTTGAGAAGATGTTGAAACTAAAATACTAGATAACAGCGAAGAACAAGATGGGAGGGAGGAAGATTGGAGATAAAGCTTTCAAAGGCTTTTTTTTTTCTTAAAAAGATTTTATTTACTTATTTGAGAAAGAGAGTGAGAGGACAGAGCATCATGTGGGGCTCAATCCCAAGAGCCTGAGATCAGAGCCTGAGCCGGAGGGCAGATGCTTAACGCACTGAGCCACCCAGGCACCCCATCTAAGACTTTTCCTTATTCAAGGAAGACACTAGATAAATTAACTTTAGACTTTCTAATATACATGTTTAAAATGTAAGGATAATTGCCAAAAGGATAAAGACATAATATGAATACTCTAAAACAATAAGGGTAAAGAAAAAGAATAAGGAAAACTAGATCAATCCATTAGAAGGAATACGAAGTGGGAAAAGAGAATCAGAGAAATAGCACTATCATTTAAAAAATATCAGAATTGCTGTAATAAGTCCAAATATGTCAGTAATTTCAACATATAAATAGATGAAACTTGTCACTTAAAAACCAGAACTGCTTATACTAGATAATAGTGCAAAAAATGTAGTGAGGGGTGCCTGGGTAGCTCAGTGGGTTAAGCCTCTGCCTTTAGATCAGGTCATGATCTCAGGGTCCTGGGCTCGAGTCCCACATTGGGCTCTCTGCTCAGCAGGGAGCCTACTTCTCCCTCTCTCTCTGCCTGCCTAATTGTGATCTCTCTTTCTCTCTCTGTCAAATGAATAAATAAAATCTTTTTAAAATGTAGCAATATACTATTTACTATAGACGCAGCTAGAACATAAGCCAATGAATGGGAAAATATTAACAAAAAGATACAAAAGATGTCAGTATGATAATATTAATGCCAGACAAAAATATCCTTTAAGGTGACAAATATGGCTAAGAGTGAAGATTTTATTTTATTTTTGGGGCGCCTGGGTGGCTCAGTGGGTTAAGCCGCTGCCTTCGGCTCAGGTCATGATCTCAGGGTCCTGGGATCAAGTCCCGCATCGGGCTCTCTGCTCAGCCTGCTTCCTCCTCTCTCTCTCTGCCTGCTTCTCTGCCTACTTGTGATCTCTCTCTGTCAAATAAATAAATAAAATCTTTAAAGAAAAAGATTTTATTTTATTTTTAAAATATTTTATTTTTTTATTTGACAGAGAGAAAAAACAGGAGGAGAGGGAGAGGAAGAAGCAGACACTCCACTGAGCAGGAAGCCCAACATGGGGCTCCATCCCAGGGCCCTGGGATCATGACCTAAGCCAAGGCAGATGCTTAACCCGCTGAGCTACTCATGGGCCCCTGGGAGATTAATTTTTACCTACATTTCCTACAGAAACAGAAAAAATGGACAATATATTGCTAAGAATATAGGAGATAAAAATAAGACAATTAACAAACTTGATTTAATGGAGATAACCAGAATCCTTCACCTAAAAGAGAGTACATGTTCCTCTTAAGTACACATAGATAATCTATAAAATTTTACTGCAAAGCCAATCTCAAGAAATAACAGAAGAGTTGATATCATACAGACTCCTTTTTTTTTTTTTAACCATTTATAGCAAAACTAGAGATGAATAACACAAAGCTCCATGCCACAATAGAATGACTTTTAGTTTCTGCCATCAGCAGTTAGGTGGATGGCCCTGCTGTAGTGTTGTTTACTGAGATGGGAAGGTCTGGAGGAGGAAGAGGTTTCTAAGCTGGATGGAAAGGAAGTTGAAGCAATGATGAGTAAGTTCAGGGATGTCTGGCCAACCTAATGAGGTGTTGGGACAGTTGTACCTCAGCTGATTCACCAGCCATAGATGTAATCTATCTGGTGTGACCACACTTCTTTTCAAAGAGCCCTCTTTCTATTTTGGGATTTTTGCAAATTTGAGTTTGAAAACCACCTACTTACATTAATATTGCCAATTAATTGGCTATGCTGCCACCTTGTGGTACAGTTTAGGATAGCAGATGTCTTTTCATTAGATTAACTTCTGCACCCTTTCTTTAAATTAAAGCAAGCATGGGCTGGAAAACCATTGGTGTCATTGTTCAGAATACCATCACTCCTGTGTCTACATGATGAATTATTTCCCATATTCTGAATATTAGCATTTCCTTTACATTAAACTGTTAATACTGCAAAAGATTAGAACATAAAAAGCTTAATGCATGAAAATTATACAAACAGCCAATATTTTGCTGCATGCTTACTATGTACTAAGCACAATTGTAAGTTCTTTACATACACATATCATTTAATACAATAACCCTGTGAATGCTGTTATGCTTACTTGAAGAAACTGAGGCATAGAAAATAGGTAATTGACTCAAGCCTACATAGATAGTAGTTAACAGAGTTGAGATTCCAAAATAGGCAATAAGACTGCAACTCTTAAGTACTGTAAAATGGTTTAAATCAGGAAAATTTTTAAATAATCTAAATATTTAACAATAAGGAAATGGCTCACAAACTCTAGAGTGCAATGTGATAGAATGTTTGCAGATATTTTTTAAAAAATATACTTTACTTATTTATTTGTCAGAGAGTGTGTGCACAAGCAAGGAGGGGAGAGGCGGAGGGAGAGGGAGAAGCGAACTCCCTCCTGAGCGGGGAGCCTGATGTGGGACTTGATCCCAGGATCCTGGGACCTTGACCTGAGCCTAAGGCAGACGCTTAACCCATTGAGCCACCCAGGAATCCCAGGCATCCCATTCACAGACATTTTAAGAGATATTCAGAGATTATGTAATAACATGAGAAACTATTTGTAATATGAAAAATCCAGCCGATGTTATTCATACTATATTAGTTATAATCAATATGTGACACTCTAGCATGTGTTTTTATTTTTTGAGATTTAAAAACTTACTTGGAAATAACTTCAAACTTATAGGAGGTAGCAAAAATAAATGTAGTACAAGGAACACTTGTATACCCCTCACAAAGATCCACTTATTGTTATTATTTAATCCCATTTGCTTTATCCTTTATTCTCTCTCTCACCACACACACACACACACACACACACACACACAATGTTGTTTACGGAATCATTTGAAGTAGTTATATACATTATAGTTTTTTGCCCCTAAATACTTCATTATGGATTTCTGAAGAACAGGGTTTGCTATGTAGTTGTTTACTTCATAAGTTAGCATGGGTATAATACTTCATCCAATTTACTGCCCATATTCCAAATTTTTTAGTTGATCTAGGAACGTTCCTTGTAGGTTTTTCCCCCTCCAGTGCAGGTTCAATTTTAGGGTCAGGTGGAGCATTTAGTTGTCATGTCTCCTGAATCTGGAAGATTTACCAGGCTTTCTTTGAAGTACATAATTCCTCCATACTTTTTGGAAAATAGAACATTTTTAATTTATATTGATTATTAGGGAAATTATGATTATATTGAGTTTATATGCTACTAGCAGGAATATTGTGTAGATGCTGTCCTAACCTCTTGGTATTACATCGGGAGGTGAATGGTGTTCATCTGTCCCTTGTAGGGGATATTAATTTTGATCACCCAGCCAAAGTGGTACTTGATTTCCTCACAGTATGATTATCTTTTCTTTCTCTTTCTTTCAACTACCAAAAAGTTGGGGAAGGGGAGTGAGATGGTTTAAGACCATGTAAATGTCCTATTCTTTATTCTTCACCCAATATTTCTTCTAGGTTTAGTATCTTTTTTTTTTTTTTTTAAGGATTTATTCATTCATTCCAGAGAGAGAGAAAGAGAGAGAGAGAGAGAGCACACACATGAGTGGGAGGAGGGACAGAGAGAGAGAGGGAGAGAAATCCCCAACCAGACTCCCTGCTGAGCAGGGAGCCCAATAGGGGACTCAATCCAGGACTCTAAGATCATGACCTGAGCCCAAATCATGAGTCAGAGGCTCAACTGACTGAGCCACCCAGGCAGCCCAAGAGTGAGCATCTTTGATGGCTCTTGCTGCATCCAATCTTTATCATGAACGTTGCAAAATGATGATTTTCCAATGTGCACCCTGTCCACATATACCAGTTATCCCCCACAGGGCTTCTTTATGATTTTCATGAACCCTATGCTCTTTTTTGCCTCGTGCCCCTTTTTCCATAAAAATTTGTTTAAATTGTATTTTATGACTGTGTTTGTAAAAGAAGATTTTGATCCATGCAGGATTTGTTGTTACTAAAATTATTTTTCTTTTGATTTCTTTTGTTTGTTTTGGACCCCAACATGGGGCTTGAACTCAAAACTCCGAAATCAGGACCTGAGCTGGTATCAGGAGTAGGGACGCTTCACCAACTGAACCACCCAGGTGCCCCAGTCTTTGATTCCTTTTAAAAGAAATAAAAATTAAAACACTTTTGTGGGCTTTAAAAAGCAACCTAGACTTTGGGGTGCCTGGCTGGTTCGTCCGTAGAGCATGCAACTCTTGATCTCTGGGTTTTGAGGTCAAACCCCATGATGGGCTTGGAGCCAACTTAAAAAAATAAGTATCAAGGGCTTTAGACACTGTGGTTAAAGGATACGTTGGCTCTGGGCTTCTAGCATTCTAAGTAAGAGACCTCCCTTCTTCCTCATTTATCTATTATCTCTCTATTAGTAATGTAGGCTCTTAGATTGTTATTTTTAAATAGTTTCTAATTCATTACTATTTTTACTTAGTTTGGTGCTTAAATTGTCCCAGATTTGGCCAATGGGAGCCTCTTCAAATTAGCCCCCAAGTCCTCACAACACACTCCTATCATCTTTTTGCACTTATTTTCTGGCATAATAAGATGTTCTGGGTTCCAACTGTTCCTACCTTGCCCCCTCCCTGGAATTAGCCATTTTTTAAAGGAGTCAAGGTTCTCTTGAGTGGGGAATGGTATTGGAAACCAAGATGAGCACTAAGCATGCTCATTGCTATTGGGTTGTATTGCTTCTTGGAACTTTGAACAGCCAGAGTTGGGAGGCACAGACATGCAAATACACATACACATACACATGGGTACATACATAAGCGAATATATACACATACATATTCATATTTTAGAAATCATGAGTTCACACCAATTGCCTTAATTCCAACCCATCTCCACAGGATTCTTTCTTGCCTTCCCCCATTCCATACTTCCATGTTCCTCCTCTTGTGAGAAACTTGCCTCCCAAAAGTAGCAACACATTTACTCATTTGCTCAATACTGGATTACATCTAAAATAGTTTCAGAATGCTTTGTCCATCCCAGGACAATGAACAACCCTACTACAGAGACCTCAGGATTTGTTTGCACTTTTTTCTCTCTGCCCCCCATCTTCAAAACTTGGGATATATTGTGTTCATAAATTCCTTGGATTAGTTCATTCTGTTTAATTTTTTTCCCATTCAGTGGGGTCATAGTACTCCTTTGAAATAAATTACGTTCATTTGTTTCATTTGGCTTTGGTGCTAGTTTTGTCTTCCCTTCTTATTGATTTGATTTTTGAATATGTAAGATATTAACATGCTTTCAAAAGTGAAAACTATACAAAAAGTTGCACTCAGAGAAGGGTGACTACCTTCTGTGTCCTGTTCATTCATTCCCGCACCCTTACTCCTTGTGGGTAACACACTTCACTGATTTCTAGTTTATCCCTCCTGTGGGGTTTTTTTTTTTTTTTTTGAAAGGTAATGTGTATTTTCTCAATGATCTTTTTTCCTTATACAAAAGGTAGCATATTATATGTGCTCTTTTGCTTGTTGCCTTTTTGGGAAAGTTTTGTTTATTTGTGTGTTGAAGGCAGGTGGGGAAAGAGCAGGGACAGGATCAGAGGGTGAGGGACAAACAGGCTCTGTGCCTGTGCAGAACCCAACGCAGGGCTAGATCTTACAAACCTGAGATCAGGGTGGAAATTAAGAGTTGGATGCTTATCCGACTGAGCCACCCAGATGCCCCTACATGTTGCTTTTTGCATTTAATGCATCCTGGAAATCATTCCAGATCAGTACACAGAGAGTGTCATCATTCTTCTTCATAGCTGCATAGTATTCCAATGTATGGATGTACTATTGCTTTGAAATTATTTAGGTCCTTCACTTATTTAGGTCATTTCCAATATTTTGAAATTACAAATAATGCTGCAATGTTCATGTGCATTTTTATATTCTTGTTCATGGATAGTTTAATACTACTGGAGTTGTACTTCAGGTTAATTTTCTACAAGTGGGATTGCTATGTTAAAGGGGAAATTTGTATGTGGTTTTGCCATGTTCTCCCCCAGCAACCTATGAGAACATCTGTTTTCTTATATCTTTACCAACAGAGTGTCTTGTCAAATTTTTTTTTTGCCAACATAATGAGTGAGAAATGATATTTCAATATGCTTCAGTAATTTAGTTATCTCGTTATCTACATCATTTTATGTGTTTAAAACCATCATTATGTATTTCTTTGTGAATTTTCTGCTCATGCCTCATGCCCATTTTTCTATAGTATTTTTGGTCTTCCTTTTCTCCATTGTTAGGAGGTTTTTAAGAAGTAAATTTAAAATTATAGCCCTTTCCCTGTGATACATATTGGGAATATTAAATCCCATTTTGTCATTTGTCTTTTGACTTCGCTTATAGTGTTTTGTCATATAAAACATTTTTATGAGGGCACCTCAGTGGCTCAGTGGGTTAAGCTTCTGCTTTCAGCTCAGGTCATGATCTCAGGGTCCTGGGACTGAGCCCCACACTAGGCTCTCTGCTCAGCAGGGAGTCTGCTTCTCCATTTCACTCTCCCTCTGTGCTCTCCTCCCCGCCTCTCTCTCTCTCAAATACCTAAATAAATCATGAAAAAAAAGAAAAAAAGAAAAGTGGAGACAACTAATTCAAGAAGTTTTGCTATGAATGGAAACAAGAAAAGGGAACAATGGATGAAGGGACAATGGAGACAAAGAAGTTTTCTTCTTTTTTAATAGGTGATATGAAGGCATGTTTGTGAACTGATGGGAATGAGTCAAAAGATGGGGGAAATTGATGACGTAGCAGAATAAAAAGATAATTGAGTGAGTCCTTGAAAGGGCAAGAAAGAGGGTCTGGAACACAACTGACAGCGTTGGCTTTTGACAGGGACAAGAACAGTTGTTCCAGTGTGAGAGAAGAAAGGCGGAGAGTGTGAGCCTCGCTATGGAGAGGCTGGGGTACTTGGTAGTGGGAAGAAGAAGGAAGGCCTTCAGTTTTCGTTCTTCTACCACAACATAGCTGAGGTCATCAACACAAAAGCTATGCCTACTATTACCTATAAGGTGCGTAAAGGAAGTAAGCTACAGTCTCTAGATAGTCTTGCCTAAGATATGCTTTCAGTATCTCTTGCCTTTTAGCAAATGACTTCCAGACTTACGGGGCTTAGAACAATTGATTGTATTTCTCACCATTCTGTGAATTGACTTGGTGATTCCTGTTGTGTTGGTTGAGGCACTGATAATGGTGGAAATGTCCCAGATGGCCTCACCCTCATGGCTGACAGTTGGTAATGGCCTTGCTTTTCCTGCCTGTGGGCCTCTCCACACAGAGGCTTAAGCTTCCTCATGTCATGGCAGCCTCAAGTGAGAAGCACTTCCTACATGTTGAACTGCTTGGCTCTTTGGAAGGCATTCAATATTGGGAAGGGTTCAGCTTCTGGAGTCACATTGTAAAATTTACCCATTAAATCTATAGCTGGGAAGCCATATCCATATTTTGTCTTGCTAATTAAAACTGTCCGATAATAATTCTTTTTTTTAAGATTAATTTATTTATTATAGAGAGAGTGAGAGAGAGAAAGAGCGTGCAAGTAGGGGAAGGGGCAGACGGAAAGAATCTCCAAGCAGACTCCCCACTTAGCTTGGAACACAAGGCTGGATCCCACTACCCATGAAGGGTCGGACACTTAAAGGGCTGAGCCACCCAGGTGCCCCACGAATTCTTAACACTAGCAACAACAGCTGAGATTTTTCTTAGACCCAGAAAAGAGGCAAAGCTTCATTTCTCCTTTGGTGACTTGCATTTCTTTTTCCAGGTAGAAAACTGCCACCTGTCACCAAGATTCCTCTTATTTTTCCATGCACATGACAGATTTATCCTGAATGCAAAATGTTAAAGTCCCATTTTCCCCCCATACTAGTTACAGAATTTTTTGGATGACTTGTCATATACAAAAAATAAGGGGAACATTGAACAAATGATTGCACATAGGGGAAATGAAGAGCTCTTGCTTCTGACTCCATGGATTGAAACACGGTCAATGTGAAATTAGACTCAAAGCTTTGTGTTCCAGAGAGAATGGTGAAAGGGAAAGGTGAAAAAGTTGTATGTTCATGAGTAAGAAACAGGGGAGACAGGAAAGTATGAAAGAGAGCTAACTGATAGATACTTTAAAAATGTATCTTCTGGGGACACCTGGGTGGCTCAGTTGGTTAAGCAGCTGCCTTCGGCTCAGGTCATGATCCCGGCGTCCTGGGATCGAGTCCCACATCGGGCTCCTTGCTCCGCAGGGAGCCTGCTTCTCCCTCTGACTCTGCCTTCCACTCTGTCTGCCTGTGCTCACTTTCGCTCGCGCTCTCTCTCTGACAAATAAATGAAATCTTAAAAAAAAAAAAAATGTATCTTCTGGGAAGAGCCACGTGGCCCCTCTAGTTTTCCAATAAAAAAACAAACATACCCTGATTTGTATACATTACAATTCATTTGTATACATTATAATTCATTTATAATTATACATGTATAATGTATACATGTATAATGTATACATTATAATTCATTTTAAGCATTCTGCTTTTCCCTGGACATATATCACAAAATTGCAAACTGAAAAATACCTGAAGCTCCACTGAAAACATGTCATTTTGGTGAGGAAGTGATTGATAGGGAAGAGAGCCCATATGAGACTACAGACATTGTAAAGCCATGCCTGTACTGTTATGTTTACTAGAAATTATGGTTCTGACTTGGAAAACTTTACCTCTTTGTGTAATGTATAGCACTTTCTCTACTTTTGCCTGCAAAATACCCTTTGAAGACCATGTGAACTTCTTTTACATTTCAGGTCCCCTGCAGGACATGTCCAACAAAACTTTCCACAATGATGGAAATCTTTATTTGCCCTGTTTAAAATAGTAATCTGTAGTCACATATGGTGACTGAGCACTTGAAATGTGGTTAGAGCAAGTGAGGAACTGAATTTAACATTTTATTTAGTTTTAATTGCTTACAGTCAATTTTTAAAGAGCCACATGTGGGGAGTAGCTACCATGTTGGACAGGAAAGCCTGGGTGTCTCACTTGTTGCTTGCAAAATTCTGCTCACCTCTTTTTCCTCAGAATCTGAAAAAACTGAACTGCAATATCATAATTCAGTAGAAGATACTGCCCTATCATAATTTTTATTCCTAGTAATTTGATTAATGTCTCTATTCCTCATTGGATCACAAGCTCTTAGGGGTGAAGGCTAAGTTTGTTTTTTCTCACTTTTATGTTATACTTAGCACGTAGTCCAGTAGCTGGAATGTAAGAGATATTCAATAAATAAGTTAGCACATGAATGAATTTAAAATCATCCATATATCTTTGGTATAAATGATGCTTTCACTACCTACTGTGTGTGTGTGTGAAAGAGAGAGAGAGAGACAGAGACACACACACACACACACAGAGTCAGAGAGAGGCTTCCAGAGAAGGATCTAAAGAAGTGACTAGAAGACCAAGGCCAGTTCATTACAGAGTTAGAGTTGGCTACAGAGTACTTTGGAATCAGAAAATTGGCTTTATTAATAAGAAGACTCTTTTAAAGCATTCACTATATGCCAGACAATATCCAAAGTACTTTACATGAAGTATCTTATGTAATCCTCCTAAGATGACCCTGTGGAATGAGTACTGTTATTAACCCCATTTACAGATGGCACAGAGGAAAAGAGGAGTCACTTACCAAGGTAAGTAGTGGAACAAGAATTCAAACGCAAGCTGTCTGACTTCAGAGCCTACCTTCTCAACCGCAGTGCTGTATTGCTTTCTTTTTGATTGTGTCCATATGGTGACAGAAGCTTAGTGACCTCAAAAGTCTGCATCAAACTTTTGTCTAAATTTAAGCCTCAGTAAGCCAGTGTCTCCTGGAGGTTTAGGCCTTTTTCCAGTGGTGCCGGTGGAAGGAGGTGGAGATAGTAGAACCGAGAATAATAGGATATGAAAATCTGCCCAGGATTTCTTTTCTAAGCAATCAAACAAATATTTTTACTTTTAGTTCTTTTTTTTTTTCCTTTTACATAGTCAAGGGGAAATAAATGCTTTTCTTTAATAAAACAAAGCACAAAATAATCAACCTCACCCTTCCAAATCCCTGTTCTAATAAGAAAGATCAACGAAAGCTTGAAACCTCAGAGTTACGGCAGCCTGACTGTGAATTCTAGTTCTATTTAGCTTTCCCTCCACCCCTTCCCTCAACTCTATCACCTACTTAGTGCTCCATACATCGTCCATAGTTGATATTTCTACTTAGTTGTTTTAATTGTTTCCTGTAAGGACAGCTCCTTTTGCTGTGCTAATTATACTCCTGGTGCCCCACTCCAGCCATTTCCACATACCATCCCACCCCCCACAAGCTTCACTCCCCGCCCCCTCCGCAGCCCAGCCCTGCTCTGAACCGTGTAGCACCAACCTCGGTGGGCTATCACCTCTGGCTTCCAGAGGGCTCAGCAGAAGATTGGCATAGGGGTAGGAAGAAGAGGAAGAAAGAGATGGGGGAATTTCTTCTCTCTCCTTTTCCCCTACTTCGGTGGTTCTTGTCCTTGCTGCCAACAACACCCCCCACTCTCTTCCAGCACTCCTTGGGATCCTGGAACCCTCTCCTCACCTTGCCCCTGCATGTCTAGGGAAGGGAACGTTTCCACAAACTCTGCCTTGACCTACCTGCTGTTTCTTTCTTTCTTTCTTTCTTTTTTTTTTTTTTTTTACAATTTTAGTTATTTATGACAGAGAGAGTTAGTAAGAGAGGGAACACAAGCACAGGGGAGCAGGCTCCCTGGGGCTCGATCCAAGGACGCTGGGATCATGACCTGACCAGAAGGGAGATGCTTAATGACTGAGCCACCCAGGGGCCCCATACTTGTTTTTTCTTTTAACTCTACCCACATCCTTGTAAATAGTCCCTTTAGTAAATTATTTTCAGTAAACTGTTTCAAGTAGAATATTATTTCCTGGTTGGGATCCTGCTCGATCTATTTCCCCCTTGGTAATCTTTCAAATTTCTTAAAGGCATGGAGGAAGCCTGGACTTCGAAATAGGTGTAAGATTATTAGGCTTCAGGTAGACTGTCCCACAGATTGGATCATGAGATTTTATCCCTCTGTTTCCAACCCTGTTCAGGGGAGAAATACTCTAAATATGATGGACAGGCGAATCCCATTATAGGTATCAGAGATAGCTCATCTGCCTTTTTTACAGCTCGATGAAATGAACTCAGGATTATTCACTGCCCTGGGACTGATCATCCAGGAACTTTGTGATTACTAAATGGGTTTCCTAGGTAACTTGATCCAGAGAAAGGTATACTTTGGAGGGTGGACACCAGCCTTCCAGACCCCGAAAAAGGATGGTCCTCTCTTATATTAATCACGTTGTCATTTTTATAGAGGGAAAGAAAAAAGAATACAGTTTTCCATCTTTCCCTTTCCACAAGCATACTATCCTTTTACTTTCTGGCTTGCATTTCTCAAATATGTATCTTCTTCTGTTTGTTCTGTGTTGTTTACAGCTTGAGTTTTATGTTAAAATGAAGATTCCTGTTATCCAAATCTATAAGCTAATCCATTTGTCTACTTGGACACTATCTACATCCCTGTCTTCATTTTGGTTATAATACAAAGATCGCTTTTCCTGTCAAAGAGCAGCACTACCCTCCCCCCATGCTCATCTTCTCTTGTCTTCTGAAGGACCTCCCTCTTCACTTATGCCCTTTCTCCCACAACAATGTCTTCATTCTTACTGAAATAGTACCATCAGCATACAAGCATCCTCTAGCATCTCCTGTTTTGGTGAAAACATTCCCTTGACTCCACATCCCCCTCCAATTAGTGCTGCATTTCTCTGCTTGTCTGCCCAGCAAAACTTTTTGAAAAAGTTGTTTTTACTGGCTGCCACCACTTCCTTACCTTTCATTGACTCCATCCTGGCTTCCTTCCAGGAAGCCATCACTCCACTGAAAAAACTGTAGTCAAGGTCACAAGTGAACTCCATGTTGGTGAATTCTACTGCTCTCTCTCATCCTCAGTCTCTGATAAACACTGGACCCAGTTGCCCAGCCTGTCTTTAGAATACTTTCCACTTGGCTTCCATGGCACTGTACTCTCAGTCTCCTTTCCTGACTCTTCCTCTATTCAATCTCTAAATGTTGGGTTGCTCCAGGGCTGAGTTCTAGACTTGTGCTACCCCCATGTGCCTAGTGTGAAATAAGATTTGCTGTCAGCATAAAATGCACTCTGAATTTCACAGACTTAATGTGAAAAAAGTATATAAAATATCTCATTAAAATTTATTCTATCGGTTGAAATAATATTTCACATGTATTTGTGGGGTTTTTTTTAAGAGAGAGAGAGAGAGAGTGGAGAGAGGGGCAGGGTGAGAGAGAGAGAGAGAGAGAGAGAGAATCTCAAGCATGTTCCACACCCAATGCAAAGCCCCATGCAGGGGTCGATCCCATGACCCCAAGGTCATGACTAGAGCCCAACTAAGAGTCAGACGACCAATTGACTGAGCCACTCAGGCACTCCACGATATATTGGGTTGTTAAAATTCATGTCATCTGTTTTTTTTTTTTTTTTTTTTTTTTTACTTTTTAAATAGGCTATAAGAAAATTCAAAATTATATAGTATCTGACATATATTTCTATCAGACAGTAGTTCAAGATCATTTTCCCAACCAGATTTCTCATTTCATCATTATCCAGTTCCATAGCTTTACATAACGTCTATATGTTGACCCCCCAGTTCAGACCTTTAACTCTGACCTCTGGTTTGAAGTCCGGACTTAACTGTGCAGCTGGTACTTGAACTTCCATCTGAAGGTCTAATAGGTATCTGAGATGTTAGCATGTCAAAACAGGAATCTTCTGTTCCCTCTAGCCCCATTACGTTACTTGCTAAGTTTCCCATCCCGATCTGTCCAGTTACTCAAGCCAAAATTTGAGTCATCCTCAATCACTTCATTTTCTGTACTCACTTCACCCAATCTTCTAGCAAGTCTTGTTGGTTCTACCTTCAAATTACATTTTGAATTCCACCCATTTTTTCATCTCCTCTGCCACTACCCCAGTCTAAGCCACTGTCACCTCCTACCCACAGTACTATAACAGCTTCCTAACTGCTCTCTTTGCTTCCACTCTTGTGATCATTACAATCTCTGATTACATTACTGATCTCTTTGTACATAAACCAGACCATGCTGTTCCCCTTACTTATGCCCCTCAGTGACTTCCCGTTGTACTCAGAATAAAATCCAAACTATCATAGTGTGCAAGACTCAGCCTACATCTTATCCCTACCAATCTCCCTAATCTCGTTCCATGCCACACTTTCCCCTTGCTATAATGATTTCCAACGCTGCTGGCCTTCCTTCCATACTTTGATCATGTTGAGTTTGTTATGTTCTCGGGCCCTCTGTATGGTGTTCTTCCCTCTGCCTCTAAAGCCCTGCTCCTTGAGCTCTGTATGACAACCCCTCTTCCTCCTTCAGATCTCAGCTCAAATAAATACTACCTTCTTAGAGAGATCTTTGCAAGTGGTAATCTGTCCAAGTCACTTCCAATCTAGTCATACTCACAACCTCTCTCTTCCTCTTTTCATTCTCTTCCTAAACTGTTTCATGTCATTGTTTCCTTTTTAGTGTCTATCCCCCTTTAAGAGTCTAAGCATCTCAAGAGCAGGGATTTCCTGTGTTAAATGGATTTTTTAAGAGAAAGAATGAAAGAAACTTTTGGGGGAACTTCATATAGAAGTGAATAATGTGGGATGTTTAAGAAACTAAGGCCCAGCTTAAGGAGATGATGCAGTAGGCCATAATAGGTATTAACCCCTTAGTGGAATTGAACTTGTCATGTTTAGCAGACATTGAGGACCTAGCATTTGCATGGCAAAATTCTTTCTGTCCTCCGAATTGGGAGAGCTGAAAAAATGGTGGGTCACTGAGCCTGAGAGGTAAAGAAGAGGGTGACCTTACAGGATAAAATTGTGTGTGTGTTTGCAGAGGTGGGAGGGAGAGGTCAAGGGCAAGTGCTAGCTCCTGACTTACACTTCACCTAGATTTTAGCTCTAACTAAAAGGAACCATGACAATTATTTCTTTAGCATCTGGGCCAGTATGGAGAGTAAGTTTTCAATAAATGCTTTCTGGGAGGATGAATAAATGAGCTTATGAATTGGAAAGAAAATTCAGGAAAGGTAAAGTTTTAACATTTCTGACTTAGAAATTAGGAGACAGAGACAAGGTTGCTTTGGACACTCTAAGGCACACTAGCCTGAGGATTTAGGAATAAAAGAACACTTTCTTCTCCTCATCCTACTTCACTCCCCTAGAGTCAAATCAACCTCAGAGTTCCTGTTGACCTCAGGAGAGGATTCCAAAAACACAAATCAGGAAAACAGAGGGAGGCAAACTTTTGAACATTAACCAGTAAGAACGTGCAGCTTGAGGACATCTCATTTTCCCCCCAATCCCAATTAGATATATTCAGACATATGAAAGAAAACCACTGATGGTGTGAAATGCGAACATATTATTCGATTGTGATGATATAAACCTGAGAGTCTGTGTCCAGATGATACTTCTGCTGTGATCTATTTTTGGGAGCTTCTGGATTTGAATCTAAAAGTAATCTCTGGAAAAGAGATAATAATTTGGACTCACATAGCACTTTTCATATAAAGGTCTCCAAGCACTTTACAAAGAAATAAGTATTATTATCCCAGATGGAAGAACTCAGACAGAGGGATTGCTGCCCTTTTCATCAAATTGGACAGTGGAAACCCTTGGACTCCTGACATAGCCCCCAGGTAGAAATGATTGAATCACACCCTCTCTTCATTGGGAACTGGGCCTATCCATGATGTGACTTCCTATAAATTCATACATGCACAAATACATAGATATATACATACATATATAAAGTAGAACATCAAGCTCTACTCTTAAGAATCTTAGCATATGTTTGAAACATCTGAAAATGGGTAGTTTTAAAACTGCTGAGTCAGGGGTAAAGTCTACCTACTTAAAATAAGAAAAGTGGTCAGTCTAGGTGGACTAATAATAGCTAACATGAGCCAGGCAATATTTTAAGTAGGCTACACATATTATTATATTTAAGACTCAAACAGTTGTAATGAGGTAGAACCTATTATCACTCTACCTATTTCATTTTACAGTTGAGGCAACTGAGACACAGAGAAATGAAGTAATTTGGCCAAAATGTCAGTTTAGCAAGTGGCAGAGCTGGAATTCTGACCTGGGCCCATCGTCCACATGCTTGGCTGGGAACTCTATGCTGGGTACTGTAAAGCATGTTGCATGAATTGTCTCACTGAATCCTCACCAAACCCCTAAAAGGTAGATACACCGTTGTCCCAGTACCACTGGGCGAATGAAACCAAGGCTGTAAAAGGTGAAGCGACCTGCTCAAGCTCTTCTAGAAGGAGCAGAGCCAGGATTTTGAACCATGGTTGGAACAGCACCAGGCATGGAGTTGGGCTGTTCATTCTGTTTCTGTCACTAACTAGGCTGTGTGACCTTGAGCAAATCAAATCATCTCTATGGCCTCTGTCTACTCTGTGAAAGGGAGACGTCGGACCACATTGACGCCAAAGTCCTTTCCAGTGCTAATACTCTCAGTTTCTCAATATCTGTTTTCTACTTAGTCCCTTGTTTGAAAATCCTTGGAGGAAAAGAAATTAACCACACAGAACCTGGGAGTGACTCTGGGAGCCAAATTTAGAAAACAGATCTCAAAAAGAGAAAAAAAGTTTACAGAAATGTATTAAGAAAACGAGACTGTCCTGTCGTGTTGAGCTTGACTGGTGAGACTCGGTGACTATACCAAGGTTGTACATGTCTCCTTGATGAGCCAATTCTCCTGGTCATAGTGACTCGTGTGACCTGGTCCATTGGCCATTTCTGGCCACTGAATTGACTGAAGCTGGAAGGAGCCCATCTTGTGTAGGAGGGATCTGGAAGAAGAAGCCGAGCTTTTCATGTGGGTGTTCTATCTTGAATTCAGAATGTCTATACCATTCTGTCTACTTCTGTTTTTATTCTCAGTGATTATTATATAGTGACACAGCCTACTGCTACCATGAACCAGTTTTTTCACAATCTGGTGGGGAGCCATGCTGTAGTCAACAGGTCTGGCTTTCTGTTTCTCTGTGTTATTCTGTTCAAAAGTGTGAGCTTGACCCAGAGGAAACGTATTTATTATCTTAAAGACATAGCTATACTCCCATGTTCATTGCAGTGTTGTTCACAATAGCCATGGTATAGAAACAACCCAAATGTCCATCAGTGAACAAATGGATAAAGATGGGCTATATCTCACCCCACAAAATTATTATTATTCAGCCTTTAAAAAGAAGAAGATGCTGCCATTTGCAACACCATGGGTGAACCTGGAGGGCATTACGCTAGGTGAAACAAGCCCGACAAAGACAAAAACTGCATGGTGTCCTTTACGTGTGGAATCTTAAAACAAAACAAACCAAGTCAAAATAAAACAATAAAATAAAATGAAATTCAAGTCTGACTCAGAAACAGAATAGAATGGTGGCTGCCCAGGGCTGGGAAGTGGGGGAAGAGGGAGAGAGATTGGTAAATGGGTACAAACTTTCAGTTATAAAATGAATAAACTCTTAGGATCTAATGTATACACGGCAACTGTAGTTGATCATACTGTATTGTATAATTACAATGTGTTAATAGAATGAAACTTGAATATTCTTACCTCCCCCTCCAAAATGGAAATATATGAGGTGGTGGATGTGTCAGTTAACTTGATTATAGGTATCCTTTTATAATGTATATGCGTATCAAACTATTGCCTTGTACACTTAAAATATCTTACAGTTTGGGGGAAGAGCAAGACCGTGGAGGAGGAGGAGACCTAAATATCATCAGGTCCCAGGAATTAAGCTAGATCATTATCAAACCATTCTGAACACCTACAAACGCAACAGGAGAGAGAAAAGAAGAAAAGCAGCAATACTAGGAATAGAAAATCGACCCCTTTCCAGAAGGTAGGACATGCAGAGAAGTGAAGCCAAGGCTATGGGAAGATAGACTACAGTGGAGGGGGGGGATTGGGGGAGGCGCTGGCTCCCAGCAAGTGGTGGAGCAGCTGAGCACAAAAGGGCAACTTTTAGAAGTGGACTTCACTGAGGGGTGTGGCTCCAGAGGCTAAGGACGGGGAGGAGGTGGAGCCCTCGCGGGAACAGTGTGGTCTCAGGACCCATGGGGTCACAAAAAAACTGGGGGTGCCTAGGTGTGACAGAGATCCCAGGTATCAGAGCGGTGAAGCTGGCTGTAGAGATGGAGCTGAGAAGTGGACTTTCAGCTCAGGGTTACCTTAAACCATGATCTGGGGCACAGTTGGGCCATTGCTGTTCAAAAAGGGACCCCACCTGCAGCAAATCTTGGGAGACTCACTTTCCTCCTCCAGGACCGGGACCGTGCTGTAGCAATGCTGGGTTTGGAGACTCCAAACGGGACTGTGTGCCAGAGACAGAAACACTGGGTCACAGGCCAGGTGAGCTCGGAGCTTGGCCGGAGCCCAGGGAGACAGGAGTGATTGAGCGCTTTTCTCCAAGGGTGCACTGAGCAATGGGGCCCTGAGCTCTTGGCTCTTCTGGGTGGGAGATTGGGAGGCCACCATTTTCATTCCTGTCCTCCAGAGCTCTGTGGAAAGTGATCAGGGAACAAAATCTCCCAAGAGCGAACCCAAGCAGGCTACTTAGCCTGGCCCCTGGCAAGGGTGGTGCAATTCCACCTCGGGCAAAGACATTTGAGAATCACTGCAATAGGCCCCTCCCACAGATCAGGAAGAACATCCAGCCAAGACCGAGTTCACTGATCAATGAAAACCGCAGAACTTCAGAGCAAGGGGAAAGCAACACATAGAATTCATGACTTTTCCCCCATGATCCTTTAGTCTTTCAAAGTTAAATTTTTTTAATTTTATTTTTTTCTTATTCTATTTAAAAATTTTTTCCTCTTTCCTATTTTAACATTTTTTTAACTATTTTATTTTATCAATACCTTTTAAGAATCTTTTTAAATTTTCATTGTTATACTCATATTCTATCCCTTCATTGTATTTAACCTTATTTTCTATATACATATAGTTTTTTTTTTTTTCCCTTTAAAATTTTGACACACAGGGGCACCTGGCTGGCTCAGTGGGTTCAAGCTCCTCCCTTCAGCTCAGGTCATGATCTCAGGGTCCTGGAATTGAGACCCGCATTGTGGGGGGGTTCTCTGCTCAGCGGGGGGCCTACTACCCTTCCTCTCTCTTTCCCTGCTTCTCTGCCTACTTGTGATCTCTGTCAAATAAATAAAATCTTTAAAAAAATTTTTTGGGATACAATTTCTTCTAATAGATCAAAATATACCCTAAATCTAGCACATGGCTTTGTTCTAGTTTCCAGCCTGATTACAGTCTTTCCTCTTTTTTTCTTTTTCCTTTTTCAACCAACTCCTTATCAATTCCTTTTTTAGAATCTTTTAAAATTTTCATCTTTACAGTCATATTCCATCCCTTCATTGTGTTTACATGAATAGAGGAATGTTGAAAAAGAAAACCAAAGTCAGCAGCATCACAATTTCAGACTTCAAGCTCTATTACAAAGCTGCAATTATCAAGACTACAGTATGGTACTGGCACAAAAACAGACACATAGATCAATGGAACATAAGAGAGAGTTCAGAAATGGACCCTCAACTCTATGGTCAACTCATATTCAACAAAGCAGGAAAGAATGTCCAATGAAAAAAAGACAGTCTCTTCAACAAATGGTGTTGGGAGAATTGGACAGCCACAGGCAGAAGGATGAAACTGGGCCATTTCCTTACACCACACACAAAAATAGACTCAAAATGGATGAAAGATCTCAATGTGAGACAGGAATCCATCAAAATCCTTGAGGAGAATGTAGGAAGCAAACTCTTTTACCTCAGCTGCAGCAAATTCTTCCTAGAAATATCACCAAAAGCAAGGGAAGCAAGGACAAAAATGAACCGTTGTGACTTCATCAAGATAAAAACTTTTGCACTGCAAAGGAAGCTGTCAACAAAACCAAAAGACAACTGACAGAATGGGAGAAGATATTTGCAAATAACAGATAAAGGGATGGCATCCAAAATTTATAAACAACTTATCAAACTCAACACCCAAAGAACAAAAATCCAACCAAGAAATGGGCAGAAGACATGAACAGACATTTCTGCAAAGAAGACATACAAAAGGCCAACAGACACATAAAAAGTGCTCCACATCACTTGGCATCAGGGAAATACAAATCAAAACCACAGTGATATACCACCTCATACCAGTGAGATACCACCTCACACACATCAGAATGGCTAAAATTAAGAAGTCAGGAAATAACAGGTGTTGGCGAGGATGCAGAGAAAGGGGAACCCTCCTGCACTGTTGGTGGGAATGCAGGCTAGTGAAGCCACTCTGGAAAACAGTATGGAGGTTCCTCAAAAAGTTGAAAATAGGGCATCTGGGTGGCTCAGTGGGTTAAAGCCTCTGCCTTCGGCTCAGGTCATGATCCTAGGGTCCTGGGATCAAGGCCTGCATCGGGCTCTCTGCTCGGCTGGGAGCCTGCTTCCTCCTCTCTCTCTGCCTGCTTCTCTGCCTACTTGTGATCTCTGTCTGTTAAATAAATAAATAAAAATCTTTAAAAAAAAAGTTGAAAATAGAGCTACCCTATGACCCAGCAATTGCACTACTGCGTATTTACCCTAAAGATACAAATGTAGTAACCCAAATGTTTACAGCAGCAATGTCCACAATAGCCAAACTATGGAAGAACCTAGATGCCCATCAGCAGATGAATGGATAAAGAAGATGTGGTATTATATATACAATGGAATACTATGCAACCATCAAAAGACATGAAATGTTGCCATTTACGGAGATGTGAATGGAAATAGAGGGTATTATGCTGAATGAAATAAGTCAATCAGAGAAAGACAATTATCATATGATCTCCCTGATATGAGGAAGTTGAGAGGCAATGTGGGGGGGTTTGGGGGTTAGGGAAGGAAAAAAATGAAACAAGATGGGATTGGGAGGGAGACAAACCATAATAGACTCTTAATCTCACAAAACAAACTGAGGGTTGCTGAGGTGATGGGGGTGGGGAGGGATAGGGTGTCTGGGTTATGAACATTGGGAAGGGTATGTGCTATGGGGAGTGCTGTGAATTGTGTAAGTCTGATGATTAAAGGACCTGTATCCCTGGGGCAAATAATACATTATGTGTTTATAAATAAATAAATATGTAAATATCTTACAGTTTTGTCAATTATACCTCCCTAAAGCTGAGAAAATAAAGATAAATGAAAGAGAGAGAAAAACAAACCAACCAAAAAAAACCTTCCAAATGTGTGAACTTGAATTTGTGATAAACCTTGGCCCAGCCCTTGGCTTTGTGATCTTAGGAAAGTCACTTAAATTCTCTCAGTGTTTCAATTTTCCTCATCTTTTTGCAAAGTGATGCTTACACCCCTTGGTCTCCAGTGGCATAAATTTCAAATAGTCTGCCACTGGTGGAAGTGGTTGGGAGAGATTAGAGCCATCTCAGGTGACCACGTGGTGAGGGAGAGGGCTGGTGTGGTGGCGCACACAAAGCAGGTGTTTTGGCCATGGACAAGCCTGCATGGCAATCCCAACTTTGCCTGTCATTTGGGTGAGTTATTAAATCTCCAGAAGTCTCTCCAATTTGTAAAATGCAACATTGTTGAGATACAGATATATAAACATAAGCTCCTGACAGACAGTAGACCATTAATAATGGTGGCTACCATTATTTTTATCAATTTCTGAATCACAATGCATAGTTAGCAGGTTCAGAATATGAAGGTTTATTTTCTAAAACATGCCTATTCATTCACTTTGATCCCTAGGGAAGAGCCAATACAGAATTGGGTTATCCAGCTAGGAAATTAAGTCCCATGTTTCTCTATACTGAATGTTTGGGGCTAATTCCAGAAGCTTATTCTCATACACATCACACCTTGAGAACAGCTGGACAGGTACTTCTCTTCCCCTCAGAAGCCTCTGCATTAAGTTCCCACTCCTGTGACCACAGGAATTCTGGTAGTCTGTTGGGATCTCAAAATTTACCCATTCTAAAGAGGGTAAAATTATCATGCACTAATTCCCAATGCTTTTTAGCATGAGAATCTCATTTTTTAAAAAATATTTTATTTATTATTTTATTTATTTGACAGAAAGAGGTAACACAAGCAGGGGAGTGGGAGAGGGAGAAGCAGGCTTCCTGCTGAGCAGGGAGCCCGATGTGGGGCTCAATCCCAGGACCCCAGGATCATGACCTGAGCAGAAGTCAGACGCTCAATGACTGAGCTACACAGGCACCCAGAGAATCTCATTTTAAGGTAAAAATAATTTAAAGGAATCCCAAAAAGTAACAGTTCTATTTTAAGTAGCTTTTTTTTTTTAAGATTTTATTTTTATTTATTTATTTGACAGAGAGAAATCACAAGTAGATTGAGAGGCAGGCAGAGAGAGAGAGGAAGCAGGCTCCCTGCCGAGCAGAGAGCCCGATGCGGGACTCGATCCCAGGACCCTGAGATCATGACCTGAGCCGAAGGCAGCGGCTTAACCACTGAGCCACCCAGGCGCCCTATTTTAAGTAGCTTTTGATTGAGAACATACTTGATAAAAATTTAGCAATGGTGAGAAGTTAGAGGATCCTCCCAAACGGTTTTTTTTTTTTTTTTTTTTGAGTAGGTAGTATAAGAACCTGATGGAAAATGCAGAAGGTACTAAAGGGAATAGTCCTTGCACTCCATGCCTCGGTCACTCAGTGTCCTTCCCAGAGCCAAGTGTTGTTGAAACACTGTGTCTGCTGTGTCCTTTCAAAGGTCATCTATGCTTTACAAATACTTACATATTTATCACTTAAAAAAAGACAAAAATAATAGATCTTTCCACTGTTCTTCATACTTAACAATGTTTTGTTATACTTTAAACAGGGTACGTGAAAAAAAGAGAGAAGAATGTGCATTTTTATTCATCACAGTGGCATCTGCTATTGAAAAGTTAGATTGCATTTATTAATATACAGAAAGTCCAAGCATACATCAATTACAGAGCACCTAGAGATTCTCAGCTCTAAGTTTGGAAACCAGTAGTATAAGAAAGTTATCAATAATATTCAACATTAATTTTGGCCCCTACTTTGCATCAGGCATTGTTCTCAGCATTTTATACTTGTTATCTCACATAATCCACATCCTTCAAATCCTTCTCTTTCAGCTTAAATGTTATCTCCTTAGAGAAGCTTTCTATGATCCAAGGATACCTTCCCTCTTCCCTTTCCATTATTCCTTATCATTTCATCCTGTTTATTTTCTTCAGGAGATGAACCACTCTATGTAATTAGTTACCTATCTATCTGCTTGTTTACTGTTGTCTTCCCGTCAGTATGTGTTTTACAAGCAAGGACAGAATCAGCTTGGCTCCTTGCACTATATCCAGTAGCCGGTACCATGTCTCAGAGGAGCCATTCATTGGATATTTATTAAATACATTATGAGCAAAAACCAACTTGACGGGGCACCTGGGTGGCTCAGTGGGTTAAGCCTCTGCCTTCGGCTCAGGTCATGCGAGCCCCGCATCAGGCTCTCTGCTCAGTGGGGAGCCTGCTTTTCCCCTTTCTCTCTGCCTCCTTCTCGGTCTATAAATAAATAAAATCTTAAAAAAAAAAAAACTTGATGAAGTAGACCTTATTATTATTTCTGTTATACAAATAAAGAAACCAAGGCCCAGAGAGAAAAACAACCTCATTCCAAAGTTAGTAAATGACAAAATTGGTTTGAAACCCAGCTCTACTTGACCCCAGAGCCCAAGCTCTTTACCACCATTCTGTTGTCAGAAATGGAAGACTGAGTACAGTCCTGGCTGTGTGTGATCTTAAATAAGTCACTTTTCCTCCCTTGGACTGTTTGCTCCCCTGAAAAAGGAGAGGGTGGAATTAGCAGTATTCCTCACAGAGGTGTTCTGTGATGTAGGAGATTGTGATCCATGAAAATGTAAAGGGGGACATTGAAGGGACTAAGAAGATTGGCCAGATACCTGTAAGAGAGATAGATGACTTTTGATTCTTTTCTTCCTTCCCTCCTTTCCTCAAGGAAGATTTGCTGATCTCTATTCTATGGCAGGCACTGTGTCAGACATCCCTTTGGATAGGGCTCCAAAGACTAATAGGACATGGTCCCTGCTGTTAGGGGACCTGGCCTGATGGGTCTAATGCAGACCCACTAACAGCTGCTTTTAGTGTAGGTCAGTGCCATAATAGTAACATGTATGAGGCACGTGGTTACACGGAAGAGGAAGGGATTGATTTCATCATGTCATATGTACAGTGCTCGGAATGGAACTGGATGTAAGGAAGGGAGGGATGAGGTGAATGCTGAGCTGGGCCTTGGGGGTAGGAATAGTCTTCCAGATGGACAAGACTAAGGTGAGGCTTCTGGACCCAGGAGACATTACAGGCAGAAACACAGGCACATTGTCCTGGATTCCTAGGGTAGGGGGTTGGCTCCCAGGGTGCAGAGCTGGTTAGGTAGGTAGGGGGAGCCCAGACTCTTCAGCCTGGAATTGACTCCTGAGAGCAGAGACATGGCCAACTCATATTTACATTTTATTTTTAGCAGGATGACTCTGACTGTGGTAGGACAGGAGGAGGCTGATGAGGCCAACAGTGGGGAAACTGGTTAGGACGTTTTGCAGTGGTTCAGGTGAGAGATGATGAGCACTTGGAACCTAAGTCATTCACAGCAGGGTGGGAGAGGAGCTAGATACATCGGAGATTTTTTTTTTTTAAAGGCAGAACAGAAGGACTTGCTGATTGATTGGATGAGGGAGAATAAGAGGAGACTAAGGGACTTATTGGAATGGATCAGGTGGCCAAATACAAAACACGGCCATGAACAATTATAGCGAATTTGGAGTGGTGTGGGAGAAATAATGCTGTTGGCTTTGGATATATTAAGATTGAGGTGGCTCTTAAACAGCCAGCAGAAAAGGTATAGCTGTGTCCTTCCTTACAGAATAGCCGTCCAAGCCTGAGCCAGACAACCCTGGGCCCATTTCCTGCTGGGCTCAGGCAGGGATAAAATTCTCCAAGACCTGAGGAGAATTCCTGAGCTCCACATCCTTCAAGGATATAAGCTGGAAATTGAAAACTCCCTAGATCCTTATTGATAGGAGGAGAACAGATTGTGGATTTGCTCTTTAAAATCGGAGGTTGGCTCCAGTGGATCGAACTCTCCTGTCCCTCGCAAGGACCAGACTTTAAAACAAAAGAAACCATTTCTTCTGGAGCAGCCTCTGACCCTGATAGACTCTGGCTCTTGAGTTGGTTCCCAAGACACCCCCACTTGCTTTAGGGAACAGCTTTTCTAAAGAAGGTGAGGTTGTATGGCGTGTCGCCTGTCCAGCCTGGCCACTGCTGAAAGCCCAGAGTCTTGGGGGTAGGACCCTCGCCCAGCCTCAATGGGCGTCCTCAATACTGAGAAAAGACTTCACGTAGCCCTAACTCTTTCCAAAATGACGCGTCTGGAACCCTTCTCCACCTCAACTCGGATCCCTAGAGCTCACTAGGCGGTGGCCCGGCCTCTAAGGTCCTCCCGGGGAAGGGGATAACCTAGGAGGGGGAAGGCTGGCCCGCCACACCGAGCGTGGTAATCTCCTGGTTGCTCCAGCCCCTGGCCAAAGGCAGGGGCACGCCCTGTGTCCCACTCCCACGTTCATAGGACGGCGCCAGGATCCCTTTTCTCTACTCCGCCCTCTCCTCCCGCACTGTCCCACTGTCCTGCCCATAAATCGCAAGAGCAAAGGTAGCACGATTCCTGCGGGCCGCGACACCGGGCGCTAAACAGTGCAGTCCCGAGCTTCCCCTGCAGAAGCCGCGCTCCTCACTTGGTCCGGGGGGAGAGGGGGCGCGAGAGAGCAAGTGGGCGGGCGTCCTATTCTCCGCATCCTCCTCCAGGTCCTGGCGCGCAGGGTGGGAGCGCCGTGCCGCTCCGCGCTGCGCATCGCGGCGGGCTAGCCGCCTGCCCCCTGCCCTAGCTGGGCCGCCTCCCCCGGCTGCCGGTGGAGGGCTACGAGGCGCTAACGTTACGCTGTTTCCGGTTTTCAAGCGGGCTCTGTTTCCCCTCCCAAGGCGGCGGCGGCGGAGCGGCGGAGCCCCCCAAATGGCCTGGCCAGATGCGGCAGGTTTGCTGCTCAGCGCTGCCGCCGCCGCCACTGGAGAAGGCTCGGTGCAGCAGCAACAGCGACAGCAGCAGCAGCAGCGGCAGCAGCAGCAGCAGCAGCAGCAGCAGCGAGAGGAGCAGCAGCAGCAGCAGCAGCGAGAGCAGCAGCAGCAGCAGCAGCAACAGCAGCAGCAGCGAGAGCAGCAGCAGGAGCAGCAGCAGCAGCAGCAGCATCTCCTCCCGTCCCGCTGCGCCCCCAGAGCCGCGGCCGCCGCAACAGCCGCAGCCCCGCAGCCCCGCAACCCGGAGAGCCGCCGCCCGCTCTCGAGCCGCAGCCGCCGGCGGCATGAGGCGCGACCCGGCCCCCGGCTTCTCCATGCTGCTCTTCGGTGTGTCGCTCGCCTGCTACTCGCCTAGCCTCAAGTCGGTGCAGGACCAGGCGTACAAGGCACCGGTGGTGGTGGAGGGCAAGGTACAGGGGCTGGCCCCGGCCAGCGGCTCCAGCTCCAACAGCACCCGCGAGCCACCCAGCTCGAGTCGGGTGGCGCTGGTGAAGGTGTTGGACAAGTGGCCGCTCCGGAGTGGGGGGCTGCAGCGCGAGCAGGTGATCAGCGTGGGCTCCTGTGCGCCGCTCGAAAGGAACCAGCGCTACATCTTTTTCCTGGAGCCCACTGAGCAGCCCTTAGTCTTTAAGACGGCCTTTGCCCCTATCGACACCAACGGCAAAAACCTCAAGAAAGAGGTGGGCAAGATCCTGTGCACTGACTGCGGTGAGTCGCCCCCTCCCTCTGCTGGAGAAAGGGGGGAGGGGCGAGGTGGTGGAGAATGGGGGTGGGGCAGGGAGGTGCTGCAGGTGCCCAGGCCTGGCAGCGCCCGGCTGCTGGGGTGGGGGGTGGGGCCGCCCCTGGGCAGGGCACCTGGCGCGGATGGGTGAGGGGGTGGGGGTTGGGGAGAAGGAGGATCAGGCTCAAAGTGTGCCAGGGGTGGGGGGCGGGGGAAGGCGCTGGCCTGTGCCAGCAGCGATCTGCGGCTGATGTATGGCATGTAGAGCTGGAAAGCTGCCATCATAGCCCAGTAGCGGCAGGAAAAACGGCGAAGTCCGGGTGGTGCCGGCCCGAGGCTCGGTGAGTCAGGAGTGACCCTCGGAGGCCTTGCCCGCTCTGCTCCCATGGGCCTACCTCGCTCCGGCTGGCCAGGGTCTGTAGGAGCAGCTGGGCAGACTCCCAGGTCGTGAAGGCCTCCGCTTACAAGTTCTCCTAGGGAATGACGGCCCCCGCCCCCTCCTTCCTCTCAGGGGCTCCGGTTCTGCTCATCCCCACCGCTGGCGCAGGCAGAGTTGGACTTTTTCTGCTACTGTTTTCCGTCCTCCATGTGGCTCGGGGTGTTTTTTTCCTTCGTGATTGCCTGTCTTTGCTAAGCGGTTAGCCCAGTCTTCTCTTACCTTCCAGGACCGGAGAGCGGACACCTCTTTTGGCCGTTTCTGGGAGATTTGACTAGGTCTGTTGATATGGATGACAATGAAATAGAGTAACTTAACTTCTGCTGAATGCCGTAAGCTCAAGCTCTGACATCTTACTGGCAGGATGTGTGGACTGCATCTGCCGTCTTCATGATGTTGGGGCTGCACTGGATTGCAGGAGCTCAGAAACAACACTGAAGTGTGTAGATCTCTGTAGCCGAGAGTGGAGGTCTCCCATGTTCAAAGTCAAAGAAGTATCTGTTTAAGAGCTTTTGTTTCTCCTCCCTGAACGCACTTACCCTCAGTGAGATATTTCAAACCAAATCACCCCCATACTGGAGTATTTGGTGCTGGCTGGTCTTGGGCTTATTTCTGTTGGGGCTTCCTTTTGTCCCGACTCAGGCTAAATTGGGTGCTTGCTGTGTGACTCTGGACTGTGTAATCATTGAATTATGACAGATGTCCTGGAGGTCATCGAAGTTGGCATGTTTACCAGGTTACCAATTGGTTCTAGATAGGCTTTGGGAAACAAAGAATGTGGAACAGCTCATGGGAAGTTTTGCTGCCCTTACCTTTTTAGATCAATGCCTTTTTGCTTTTTGGAAGCCTTCCTCCTCTCTCCCCCTCCCCCACCCCTGTCCTTCAAGAGACAAAATTTTAATTTAGTAGTAGTGGTTGTGTATCCAGGCGTTATGTTAAACTGTGGCCACTTTAATCAGAAGAATCTTGAAGTATCTTAATGAGGAGGGAGAAACTTGGGTGGTAAGAGTGATTTCTCTCTCTGACATTGTTCTGAGGAATACTTTTGACTGCTCCTTCATGTTGGTTTTATGCTCTTCCCTGTTTTATGATGACAAGTCGAGAGCAGTTAAGAATTTCTGCTTTTTTATTCTGTTAAATATTTTATTTGAGATCCCATAGGGAGCTGTGGAACTGTATTGTGCAGCGGGAAATAGATAGTAAAAACATTTATTGAACCTTGTCCAAGGACAGCTTCAATTTTGGTTCTCGGTGAGTTGCTCTGGCGTATGCACAGTGCACATCACTACATTATCCCTGGTCTGGTCCACTGAGACCCAGTGGTCTTTGTCAGATAATCCCCTGTCTTCCTCCACCTACTTTTCCCCTTCCCTCCTTTGCAATTATACCTTATTTGTCTTGGTGAGAGTTAAGGAGTTGAAGAGTTGAATGTGGAGATCATGAGAGATGTGGGGGTCAGAGATATTTTCTACTTTCAGGTTATGATCACCTCATTTGATGGAAGTGGCAGGTGTGGGTCTAGTTCTCAGAAAGTGCCCAAAGAGATCCCTTATGAAGAGAAGGCCATCCCACACTGTAAATTGTCAAGAGACAGAAACAAGCATGGAAGTAAACACTTCAGAATGCAAACAATTTGACTTTGAGTTGATAGTACCTAAGTCGGTGTCAGTTTGTGGAGGGGGGAGCTTTATATAAGGGGATTCGAAATTAAAGGACATATTTGTGAGAGGAAATTTGTGGAACTGAGAATTATATGCCAGAAGAGCGTAAACTGCATTTTCTTATTTTCTACCATGGGGTTAAGGAAAACATGCCCTGGTGATGGTATATTAAATAAGGAAACAAAATCATCCTAACTAACCACAACACCTTCCTTGTGCTCAGCAGGAAATAACTAACAAATTCATTTTCTGTTTTCTATCTCTAAAGAAAGCCCTCTGGGCCACAGGGTCATTGGGAACATTTTCTCCTTGGAGCCGATTTGCCCATTGCAAAATAGGGAAACTGGCACTCAGAAACTGTCATCATGCCCGTTATATTGAGCAACTGTGGTTGAATTGTTACTTTGTTTAGCCAGTTTTAGCTCTGAAAGTGTCTGGATTCAGAGAGCTGTGTTTCCTGGGGAGATCATCTAGAAAGGTGTGTTAGCGTGGGTTAGGACTTTGGGACAATGTATCCTATGGAGGGATATTGAGTTTAAAAGTTAGCACATGTCTCAGTAGCATCAATGAGGGGTCATGCTAGACCCTTTGTAGAAGGTCCTCAGGAATAGCTAATTTCACTGCTACTGTGTAATATTGATTTGAAGCCTGTGAAGTCTGGCTGGGATAACAATATCTGTCAGAGGGGTATTTTTATAGATCTCATGTGTATCATTCATCCAAAATTACTACCTCTGGTGGTAAAGAGTTGAGTAAAATCTTTGCATTTCTAAAAAGCTTGCATACAGGGAGGTGTTTTCTGTGCCTTTTGTGGAGAGGAAAAAGAGGAAAAAGAGAAAGCAGTCTTCAGGATTAGCAACTCTGTATAATGCTATAAAAGCATCCTGTTCTGCAACCAGTCCTGCATTTTTAATGATGGTTGCACATATTTTGGTATAATCACACCCTATCTTGTTGCTTTCCTATATATATGGTTTTAAGCTGTTTCCTTGTTGCATAGACACAGCAGATAGCTTAAGAAAAAAAAAAAAAGATCATTCTTCATTTGGGACTTTCTGATTTACAGTTTTCTTCCAATGTATAGTGTTCTTTGTTGCTGAAGATGGAAAAGGTGTATTGCCCCGGGGTGGGGTGGGGTGGGGTGGTGATGGTGGTGATGGTGGCGGTGGTGGCATTACATCCTTTAGGATAGTTTTATTTAATTGGACAACCAGAATCCCATATTAGAGGAAGGTGGTTCACAAAAGTCAGCATAGCAAAAGCAACTGCATATTTTTAAAATGCTGTTTATTTAAAGAATCTTTTCTTCCCCAGCCAGCTGGAAACCCAGCTGTGCTGCAGCTTAAAGATGGGAAAGTGAAACTAGTCTAGAAGCTGACCATTCCTAGCTGTGAGGACGAGGCTTGGCCATAGATTTAGGGGTAGAATGACCATGATAATATCATTAGTTCTCTCGGTGCCTCCTTTCCTCAGCGGATTTCAATTCTTGGGGGCAGGAACCATATCTTATCTTTGAGGTCTTTACCTACCTCTCCAGCCTCCCCCCCCCCACCATGTTGGTACTGTGTCTGATGTGTACAGGGACTCTCAAATGTCTTTTGAAAGGATGAAGTCAAGTGAAGTTAAAAAAGCAAGCCTCCCGATTAATACTAAAACAATCTTAACTCTCGGATCTGTGACACCAAGTCTTAGTTCTGAAAAGCTGAGTTTGATGATAGCCTTTACCTGTCGCTATGGGAACCTTTTTTCCAAAGGAGTCATTATCAACTAGAGTACTTAACCACAATGTGCTTAATCATTGTGCTGATTAGTGTTAATGGGATTTGAGCCACAGAGACTAAAGGTCTTGCTGGAGAGGACCCTCTTTTTTTTTTTTTTTTTTTGAGAGTAGACACTCTACTCACCCTCAAAACAAAAATAAAAATAAAACAACTCTCCATTTGAATTAACAAATATTTTGGGAGCTAGAAAGGATGGTATATTAACTAACTAGGCAACTAACTTCTTGGTCCCAATCCTCTTTTCCATTTTTCATCATCTAGGACATTTTCATTCTATTTCCTAATAGCAAATGCACTGTTAGGTTTTTTTTTTTTTTCCCTTTCTAAAATTGTATTTACTTTTCTGAATGTGTAATATATTTATATGCCTCAATCTAGAAAGTGCATATGAATATACGGTCAAAAGTCTCCCTCGCACTCCTGTCCTCAGCTACCTAATCCGTAAGGCAATTGAAAAATAACATATTCTTGAAATGTGTATTTCTCTAAAAGCAAAATGTTTGTCAAAGTAGTCTTAGGTTTTTCTCTTAACAGACGGAGAGTGTTCATTTTGCCATTAAGTCAATTATATGGTAAATTCTTCCCAAGCAATATATATATATATATATATATATATATATATAGGCATGTACATATGTATCTATCTATACATAAGTATATATTTGACTTAACCCAAGATCTTAATCACTACCCTACCTCACAAATATAACCCTAGGCTCAAGAATGAAAATACCAAGGTGTTTTTCAGATACTTTGCCATTAAGAAGTTTTGTGTGACAGTAAATTTTGGGAGGAGTCTTCACTGGGATGCCCAAGAGAGAGATGCAATGATTTGTCTCTGAGCTTAGGGCAGCCCCTCTGCCCGTACCACGATTCTTACTGTTTCACTCTCTCAATAACCTCACAGCAGAATCCACGAGGAAAATCACATGCTTCCATATGTGCAAAGAGAAAACCCCACAGTGCATGATTGCTTTGATTTTCATTTAGAAGGCAAACCCAAAGACTTTAGTTGGTGATGAAGAGTTTGATTTTGACTGTATTCCCATAGGCTGGTACAATTCTAGGGGGAATTATCCACTTGAATCTTGCTTTGAAGAACGTTTAAGGTAACGGATTTGAATGCAGTGTTAAAATTTCAGAGTGTCAGGGAATTGCCACTTGAATATTGAGGGGAAAAAAAAGGCAACAGTGGAAAGTTTAACCCTCTAAATCCTGGTGGCTTAGTGGCATCTGGCAGTTTTGCCCACTGGTTTGGAAAAAGAATGACGGGAATATCCGTGAAGTTTTTCCCTGTGTCATCTTCAACAACTGGTTCTGGGTTCTTTCTTTTGAAGTCCTGACGTGGTGGTGGTATAATTTGAGCCAAAGGTAATAGAAATTTCCCTCCAGATTTTGAGTTTGTATGCATGTGTATGAAATGGGGATTTTTGTCTTACTCATTTCTAGGAATTAACCCTCCTTTCCCACTCACTTACTGGAATTAGTATATAGAAATAAAGTGAGTTTATGAATTTCAAGAGATGATATAGGGAACGCATTAGTAAACTGAGGAAAGTAGGTGAATTGGCTGGTAGAAGTGTTGAATTGTGATAGGTTTGTGAACATAGATTCTTATTTTTTAAAAGATTTTATTTATTTATTTGACAGAGGGGGAAAAGAGAAAGAGAGAAAAAACAAGCAGGGGGAGGGGTGGAGGGAGAGGGAGAAGGAGGTTCTCTGCTGAGCAGGGAGCCTGGTGTGAGGCTCTATGTGGGATATTGGGATCATGACCTGAGCAGATGCTTAACCAACTGAGCCACCCAGGCGCGCCCCTAGATGCCTTTAAAAACAACAGTGCATGCAGGTGAATCTTGGTGAACTAGAGCTTGGTGGAAGGCTGTAGGAATCGTAGCAAACGTGGAGGCTGAATAAAAGGCGTTAGGAATGACCCGCGAGAGGACATCCTGTACTCAGGCAAAGAGCTGGGAAGCTTCTGCCAATCTGGGGTCAAAAGACAGAGATTCACATTGACAGAGAGCATTTGTTGTTAATCAGCTGTGATATTTTTCGATAATTATGAAATGAGGTTAAGTTAAGGAACCTTCTTTCTCTGGCTAGCTGCGTCTGGCCAAGTGTGGCATATGAGCTCCATTCTGCAGCAACGTTCCCTTCCCGCTCTGTGCTCAGAGTGAGCTCCAGGCAGCCTCTCCAGGGACCTTCTCTGGGACAGAGCCGGTTAGTTCCTCCCTGTGCCTCTGCTCAGGACCTGCTTGTGCTGCGTGCCTCCAGGGCTGAGCTGGATATGGTTAATACTCCATTTACCCTTGTAGATGTTTCCAGAGTAGCAGAGCGCCCTGGAGGTTTCCGTCTTCCACTAGCAACACAGACCCCCAAGATGTGCTTTTTATCCTGCCTTCAGACACAGAATCTTTAATGCTCCTCTTTTGCTCTCACAGATTTCCTGCCTTGTGCTGATGACATTGGCTTACCCCCTTCTCTTTCCCTTGGTGATCTGTTTATTCAGACTGAGGATCTGTCTTTGTCCTTTAGGCTAGGATGTTTTACTTGGTCTTGATCTTGATATCGGTCCAACTAACAAAAGCCAAACTGGGCTAACATCCCTCCGGACTGAGTGAGAGGAAAAGTCACCACATGGCTGAATACCTGGTCCAGCCCCTGGGAGAGTCAGGACGTCATTAATTCGATTACGATGATGATGACTTTTGGTGTCCCTGAAGTCATATTACTAAAAGAGCTTTGCTTCAAGTCCATCTTTCAAATGTTTGCTTCCACAAATAATTCAATGTAGGTGCTCTGCTTCAAGAACAAGGTGTTTCGGGTAGTTGTATCAGACACAGTCCCTCTCATCAAACAATTTACAATCTGGAGGTACAAAGGAAGAGTGGCACTTTAATCCAGAATGTGATAACTGCCATGACACACACCAGCAGGGGACTTTGGGGAGCAGGGGAAGCCTCTCAGAGGAAAAGAATATCATATTTAGAGGATTAGAGGAGAAGTCGTTAGAGATGGGATTCTAATACTCAGAGATAGTTGAGGTAGAGGTGGTTTAGAGATAGAGAGGGATGGAATGATTGATTAAATTGATTGCATGGGGAGAGAGCCACTTTCTCTTCCACAGAGGGGCATACTTAAAGTATACAAAATAACCAGAATGACAGGGAGAACTGGATAAGGAGTCTGGAGAGGAAGATGAGAGTAATATTTTTGACTGTCTCAAATGCTAGGCTGATGACTTTATTTGTAATTCTGTAAGTAGTATTCGAAGGCTTATGTTAAAAGCAATTCAGTAATGTTTTATAGTTACTGGTGGATGAGTCTTGCACATATTTTGTTAAATTTATCCCAAAGTATTTCATGTTTTCCTGATGCTACCGTAAAGGGTATTTTTGTTTAGTTTTGCTTGCCAGTTATTAATTGTTAGCATATAGAAATGTAATTTATGAAACACTGATTTTGTATCCTGTGACCTTAAGACATTTGCTTGTTAGTTCTAGTAACTGTTTTTGGTAGGTCTCTTAGGATTTTTTTCTATGACCAAGTTGTCAGTGAAAAAAAGACAGCTTTCCTTTTCCTGTTTGCCTTTTTTCTTTTTTGCCTTTTCTTTTTTCTTTTTCTTTCCTTATTGCGCTGGCTAGGACTGCCAAGGACAGTGTTGATTAGACAAACATCCTTGTTCTAGTCATGGTGGAAAGGATTCGGACTTTCACTATTAAGTACAACATTAGCTGAAGGTTTTTCATAGATGCCCTTCCTTAAAAAAATTTAAAGAGTCTATTTAGTGTGTGTAATGATCAAGAATTTGGGCTCTGCAGCCAAATGTGCCTGGATTTGGAAACCAACCTCTACATTTTCTAGCTGAGTGATGTTGGGCAAATTACTTTCTGAGTCTTAGTTTCCTATAAAATGGGGATAATGATAGAACACTTAATAGGATAGCTGTTCCTATTAAATGAGATAATACATGTAGAATGATTAACATAGGGCCCCAATAATAAATGTTTAAAATAGTTAATTATTAACAAAATCTGACTAGACCAATGTGAGCAGGAAGCCTAGTAAGTGAAAATTTTAAGTTCTAGAAGTGGACTGAAGGCAGGCAAGGGGAAATTTTTCACCAACCACTCTATTTTTAACCCATATGTTCCTATTTATCTCCACTTGAGAGCCCCTGGGCTGGGCTGGTGGGGGTGGTGATGCAAAGAGCGTGGGTTATGTGTGTGGATTCAGTGTAGGGAAGTTCATGTGAGTTTAGGGTCTGAATGCTGGTCCTGTGGAAGTCCCAAGTAGGCTATCAATCTTCATGTATTCATGGGTCTCTGTTGGTCAATATTCTGAGAAGCCCACAAATAGATACTGCTGCTCTATCTGTGCACAAATGGGATGACTAAGATCCACACTCCAAGTTTTCTTAGGAGGAGCTGCTCAAAGTCCCTGGAAAATAGCTGGAAATGTCCATCTTTCTTTTTCTTCCTTCCTTCCTTTTCTTTTCTCTTTCTTTCCTCTCTCTCTCTCTCCCTCTCTCTCTTCTTCCCTCCCTCCTTCCTTCCTTCATCTCTCTCTCTCTCTCTCTCTTTTTTTTTCCCCAAAGAAAGCAGGTCCCTGGTTCATCCTGCTTTGATTTGGAGGTTTCCAACTCTGGGGATAGGTTCACACTGCATCATTCATATTTTTTCTTTGTTTCTACATTGGGTTGGTGTGGATCTCATGGCTGACCAGGGATAGAGGGGTACAGGTGTGGGCATATAACAGGTGGCATTTTTGGAGTTTGTGGGACTGAATTTTAATTTTATGTAATTGATTGATGTGTGGAACCTGATGGAAGTATGAATCTTTGCTCCTTAAATGTTTGTAGGACAGAGACTCCTTGCTTTGGCATCTTCCTCTAAATATTTGTTGGGTATTATTAACCCTCAGATTCTGGGCTTGCCACGTATCCCCAAGCTCGAATTCTCCTGTTATTTTCTCATTCTTAGAATCTTAGTATCTATGTCCTGTACCATGTATATGACACTTATCATTTAATGCCATGCATTGTTAATTACCTTTTGATGGGTCAGGTCAGTATCTTATCTCCTTCCCCTGACTGGAAGATCTTTGGAGGGCAGTAACTTAACATATGATAAAGTAAATATTTGAGTAATGGCTATTGCCGAGAAAGAAGGGAGAGTGGGTCATTTTCCTTTCTCTACTTCCCACTTTGGCCCTAGATAAATTTCAAGTTTCCTCAGATGACAGCCTAGACTAAGGGTCTAGAGCAACCATAGAATGTATCTTCAGACATTTTGATAATAGGCAGAATTTGGCTTCTCTGTCATGTTTCTGTTCAGTTTTTTCCTCCCCTTGATAGTTCATAGCGTTTTGTGGGTAATTCTTCTCTTTTCTTGAATTTTAGAATTACGACTGGGTGGTTTCCCTCACACATGTTAATATTTTGGCTTGCGTTTCCTTTCCGTTTTTTGGTTAGTTGGCATTCTGCAAACGATTCTCCAGTTTCACTTTGCCGCGGGAGCTTTTGGGATGTTCCCTGTTCGGGTTTCTCCTTGGAGTGTCCAGTTGGACGTGGTTACTTGGAGCTGCTCATGCTGCAGGCTGAATACCTTGAGATGGAAGATGTATGGCCAGTTGTCATCTGTACTAAGCGGAGACCGCAAGTTAGGTGTTGTTGTACCTCTTTGCCTCGTAGGCAGCTTGGGCGCTTCTGGAGGCCAGGACTGGTTCTTATGTTGTGGTGTTATTTCCTCAGAGGGTGGGGAGGGGGATCCTAGTGTTTCTTCATGTCTCTCTTTGGCCTGTTCATCCTCTACCATATCACTGAAATGAGGCCTTGTCTTCCATCTGCTTGGCTAATATATTGGGTATGGGTTGGGGTTGGCTTTCAAGGGGAGGTGCTCCTCTAGCTCAAAATGCCTAAGGACCACCCTTCACTGCTTTGCACAAGGCCATGGCACACAACTCCCTGGAGTCAGTCCCTTCCACCCGTGCCTGTGGCCAGAAGTATAATCTCAGTACAGGGCCTCACTACAGCTCCTTAGGCCAGTGATGAACTTGACAAACACTGAGCCATTGAGGACTCTCTTTTGGAGGAGATTTGTGTGGTTTTGGAGAGGAGAGTTTATTTACCAGTCAGGACAGAACAGGTAGATTAAGGAGATCTGACATGTCTGACTTCCTGTCTCTGAATGAGAGAAAGAACAGCAGGCCTGCCTCCGGTGTAGCTTTCCCAGGATGGTCATTGGTTGGTTGGATATCAGGGAACGAAATAATAGAAAGAAGAATTTTTTTTTTTTTAAAGGAAGAAATGAATCTCAGACCATAATGCAATCCAACTGTCCAGAGTAAAGCTAAGGCCCACAAGCAAAGAGTTTCTTTCAAAGGGCACTGGGGCTTCCAAAGGCAGCCCCTCTGACTGCTTACTCTTAGTTGGTTTCCTTTTCATCGTTCATTCATGTGGATTTCCTTCTGAGAACCTCTTACCTGGGATTTCCAACTCTCTCCTACCTTCCCCTTCCGTGCACCCTACTTAGGTCTGCTATCATACTTGCTTTTTTTTTTTTTTTAAAGATTTTATTTATTTATTTGTCAGAGATAGAGGGAGAGAGAGCGAGTGAGCACAGGCAGACAGAGAGGCAGGCAGAGGCAGAGGGAGAAGCAGGCTCCCTGCCGAGCAAGGAGCCCGATATGGGACTCGATCCCAGGGCGCTGGGATCATGACCTGAGCCGAAGGCAGCTGCTTAACCAACTGAGCCACCCAGGCGTCCCTCATACTTGCTTTTTTGTCATCATCATAATAGCTGGTCCTCAGTCCCTATTCCCCAAAACCAGAGAAGTTGCCAGAAATTTCTAGTGCAACCTTGCCAACCCTTCCTCAGACTTTAGGTCTGATGGACCTAGTGGAAAGCTAATGAACAAGGCCTGGGATAGGGACCTTGGAGGCTAGAACTGCTTATGACAAATCTGGCTGAGTTCCTCTCAGGTCCAGTTCTTTTAGGTAAAACATTTAGCCACCATCCTCCTCCCCAAGAAAGCCTCTCCCATATTCCAGGTTTCTTTTGCAAAAGGGAATGCTTTCTCCAAAAAGGCTAGTAACATTCACGAGGCCCCCTAGTGACATGCATGTTAAATTGTCTTGGCCAAGTACAGGTTTTTGGATGGCACTTCCCAGAGCTCGGCCCAAGTGATTCAGGCCATTACTGGGAAGATCCTAGGATGTGGAGGCAGGTGGAATCATACTCTGGGCCAAGCAAAACATTACCACTTCTGAGAGAAGCTTCTTGCGATTGGGATAGAATCTAACTTGTAAGTTGAAGGGAGGCACATGGATGGCCCCCAGATTGGGAGGGAGCTTCCTGTCTTTGTTTCTCATTATGCAAATTATCTAAGTAGGTTTCTGCTGTGCGTGGTGTGCACTCATCTAACAGGGCAAGTGGGAGCTGGAGCAGAGACTAGTTCCCTTGGGAATATTGTTTTCACCTCTGCCAGTGCCCCCCCCACCCCAGCTTTTACTTTGCCCACACTGGTTGTTGGCTCCTTGCTTCTTGTGTGTGGTGGCACAGCCTCAGGGCCTCTGGTGAATGAGCCTCAGGCCCGAGCTTGTTGTACAGAGTAAGGATTAAAGGCATTGGTTTTAGATTAATCTGTTAAGGGATCATGTCAAGTGGATAGAAGTTCCCAGAGGTTTGATGGTCTTCACTAGGCCAAGCTCACAAACTATATTTTTTTAAAGTAGGTACACAATTTTACTTTTCTCATCTCTGAAGTTAGATAATAGCCTAATCATTCCAGAGGAAGAGTGCGTGTTGTCATTATTATTATTGGATTTTATTTGAGAGGGAGAGAGAGAGAGAGCCTGCGCGCAAGTGGGGGGAGGGGCAGAGGAAGAGGGAGAAGCAGACTTCCCGCTGAGCAGAGTCACCCCCCCCACCCCCACCCCGCCGCCCCAAGCTTGGGGCTTGATCCCAGTACCCAGAGATCAAGACCTGAACCGAGATCAGACTTGTCACCAGCTGAGCCACCCAGGCCCTCTGGTGCATGTTGTCATCAGAGGAGGAAAGTAGAGAGGTATAATAGTGCTTCTCTGGCCCTTTGTCTCAGAGGGTGATCCTCTGTGAGTGCTTCTCTTTATTCTGTGGGTCAATGATTCCTTTCTTTGGAAGGCTTTGTGACTGACAACTGTGAGTTTGGGGAAGGGGTCATGGCTGGATTGCCGTGGACCCATTCACCCTTAAAGACTGAGGCTGCGCTGTGGCTCCCACCTGTGGTTCCTCCCACCTATGTGTTCTGTTTGGTTCTTTCCCCTCCCATTTCCTTCTGTCCTTCCATCACTGGCTCTTCTTTTGACCCCCTTGGAAAGAGTACAGTGCCTAAGGGGCTGTCCTTGGTTCTCTTCTCTTGACGCAGGGAGTCGGTGCTGAAGGTTCAACCATGTATGGTGGCATCGTGGTTAAGAGGCCATGCTCTGGAAGGGACTCTGAAGGGTAGAACTCAGCTCTGTGACTTCCCAGCTCTAAGACTTTGGGCAAATTTATTAACCTCCTTTTGCTTCAGGTTCCCCAGCCATAAAATGGGGCTAATAAGAATATTTGACCTCATGGGGTAAGGTTTCAGGGAACTCCTCACATAAAGTGCTCTGAAAAGTACCCACTTGGAGAAGAAAATGGCAGGCTAGCTGAAATTCCCGTTAGTAACATGTCTGTTGTTGTGGAAAGAAAATGGCTTTGGATTCATCCCGATATTTATTAAAATCCTGGCTTTGTTCCTCACAAGCTCTGGGGACTGGGGAAGGTCACTTGATTTTTCCGAGTCCCCCCATTTCCAGCTGCCTGGGGCACATTGTTTGAGGCCTCTGTCGCTGTCTGATGAAGCACCCCAAAATGCGGTGGCTTCAGACAGCAACAATTCTTTGTCATTATCTCTCACAGTCCTGGGGATTGACTGGGCTCAGCTAGGGAGTTAGTATCTTTCTTGTCCTTTTTGGTCACGGGTTGGCTAAGCAGTCAGACGGTAGCTGGGACTGGTCACTTCAAAGTTTCCTCTTGACCTGTCTAGAAGTTGTTGCTGGCTCTTCTCATCTGGGAGCTTAGCTGGGGTTAAGGTCCAAGGACTTTGCCTGGGAGGATCCTGAGAGGAGGCCAGGAAAATGCTGAGTTGTCTTTTATGATCTAGCCTCAGAAGTCACTTCTACCACATTCTGTTTGTGAGAAGAGAGTTAGTTACTAAGCCCTGACCAGGTCCAAGGGGAGCAGACTTAGACTACTTCTTGGTGGAGGGATTGTTGAAGACTTTGTGGATATGTTTTGAAACCAGTACAGTCTGATTTCTTTTTTTCTTTACTTTTTGTTTGTTTGTTTGTTTTTAGACTTTATTTATTTATTTGTCAGAGAGAGAGTGAGAGCAAGCACAGGCAGACAGAGTGGCAGGCAGAGTCAGAGGGAGAAACAGGCTCCCCGAGGAGCAAGGAGCCCGATGTGGGACTCGATCCCAGGACCCTGGGATCATGACCTGAGCTAAAGGCAGCTGCATAACCAACTGAGCCACCCAGGCATTCCTCTTTACTTTTTATAATTTATTTGAGAGAGAGACAGAGACAGAGGGACAAAGGGAGAGGGGGAGGGAAGAGAATATTCCAAGCAGATTCTGCCCTGAGCGTGATCTCATGACCCAGAGACCACGACATGTGCCGAAACCAAGAGTTGGAGGCTTAACTGACTGTGCCACCCAGGCGCCCCTTCTGTGTGCTTTCTGGTCACAAACTATTGATATGAAAAATACACTCATCCTCACCCCAAATCTTACTCCTTCAAAAAAGGCTCATCTATGCACTAGGCTCTGGCTCGGGGGTCAGGGTCTCACCCTCTAAATCAGGTGTAGGAGCTGATGGGGCTTCTCTACATCAGTTCCTTGGGTACAGCAACTTGAGCCTTGTTCCTCTTGACTTGAAGAAGTGAACTATAGAAACAAGTTCTCTGACTACCCTCCCCGCACCCGTCTACTGTCACACAATGCCGGACTAGATGTAGGGGAACTGCTAAAAATGCCCCTTTTTTAAAATTGGTAATACGTAAACATTGTGGAGGACTTAGATTTTGAGATAATTTTAAGCTTACAGGAAAGTGCAAAAATGGTGCAAAGACACTCCTTTGCCCAGCTTTCCCAAATTATACAATCACGTGAACTTATCAAAACCAGAAAATGAATAATAGTATTGATGTAATACTATTAACTAATCTATAGACCTTATTCACGTTTGGCCAGTTGTCTTACTAATGGCCTTTTCCCAGTCCAGGGTCCAATCTAGAATCTCCTATCACCTTCAGCTGACATGTAGATATTCTAGCTGATGTAGATATTCCCATTTAGAAAGGGGGATAAAGAAGATATGGTCGATATACACAATGTCCACTGGTACATTTCACAGTTCTGAGATCCAGCCCGGCATGTGAATAGGCTCACGTCTGGGAACGATTCTTCACTATTCTTGGTTTGATCCTACAGGCTCCATGTTTTGCCCTCTAAATTCGCCTTCCTTTTCCCTGAAATACGGCCTGGGTCTGCAAGCTAAGGACTCGTCTCAGTGTTCTGTGTTCTTTCAGGTGATGGTCCATCAGGTGCAGCCCCAAGAGGAAACCCAGGAAAGGCACAAAAAAACAAAGGTTACTAGAGTCACTGGTCCTAGAGAATTGGTCACCACATGCTGCACAGGGTCAAGAGAACTTGCCACATTTTGGTCAGATGGCACAAGACAGAAGAGCGCAGACAGCATTAGGCCCGAGACCTTATTGGGATTTCCTTGGGAAAGAAAATCCCTGGGATTTTCCCTGGGAAGAGAGAGCCAGGGCAGGGTGAATTGTTGAGGACTGGCTAGTGTGAAGAGCTCTGGTGGACTCTAAGCTATAGGGGTGGTTGGTGCCTGCCTGCCTGGCCCCTGGTCCCGGGATGATTAAGGGGCAGACAGAAGAGGGATGGCTCTGCATTGGTTATTGCATATCAAAGGCTTGCTCCTGATTGAGTGCTTCACTATCTCTAAGAAGTGGCTAGCCCTGATGGTGCAGTCTCTCCAGACAGAAAGAGTTTTTCAGATGTCCAAACATCCTATTACATAGAAAAGGAATACTCTATAGAGTACACTCAGCCAGCTTCCTACTTATAGATGTTTGGGGACCCAAAAGGCTTTTCATTTTGTAGTGCTTGGTCCCAGCTAGTACACTTCTTTTTAAAAATGTGCAGATTGCCTATGAATCTTACCGGAGTTCACTACTTTAGATGGAAGTCACACTCTCAGATTTTACCAAGCGAAGCTCTTCTCTGCCTTCAGCTCCCTGTGGGCTGCTGTGAGATGACACCCTCAGATTAGTGGAATTCCTGTTCTTGAATGGAAAGGACCTGGGCGGCATGTCCCTAAGATCCTTAGAGGGCCTTTTGTCTAGCTCAAGTTTCTTTGAGACGTTGCCTTTTGTCCTATGCTGTATAGGACAGCCCTGTCTTAGGTAGTGACATTGATCTAGACTTCCAAACCACTGGGAACCTCAAAATCCATCATCTTTGGTTCCTTTCTTACCTTCATCCCCTATGTTCAGTACGTTGTCAAGCTCATGACAGTTTTTGCTACTGCAAAGTTTCTTCAATCCAATTCTTTCCATTCATGTTGCTCTAGTTGGGTCCTTGTACGTCACCTAGACTATCACAGTCACTGCTAAATGGAATACCCCATTTTCAGAGTTTCTGCTCTCCTCTATCATCTCTCCTGGAATTCGCTTTCTAAAATAATTTCTAAAGTAATTACATTTGCCCAAAACAGAAGTCTTCATTAGCTTCTTACTGCTTAGAGAATAAAGTGCAAATGCCTTCACATGACATGTAGGGCCTTCCAAGTTTGACCCCACCTGTCTTTAAGCCTGCAGCCCACTCTGCTACCCTTACTCTTTGCTGCAGCCAGGATGGACTGTTCTGAAAATTTGGGAAACATTTCTCTTCCTTAGCACTTCTATACATTCTGTTTCCTTGGCTTGGTATGCTTTTCCTTTCTTTCTCAGTCAGGTGCTAGCGTCCTCATCCTTCACAGTTCAGCTCAGATCCCACTTCTCCTCGAGGCTTTTTCTGATCCCCTCAGTCTGAATGAATCATGGCGTCCTTTATGTTTCCATAGCCGTTCATAGCTCTTCTGTAATCACACCAGTCTGTTCTATCATTTAGTGTAGTCAGATCGGGAAGAAGCGCATGTGTGTGTGGTCCCTAGACTGTGAACTTCTGGAGTGTGAGATGGATCTGCAGCAAAGGCTGTCTCTGTCTCTGATTTATTATTATCTTTTTGTGTGTGCCTTAGTTAAGTTAGATGGCTACCAACTGTCTGATGACTTGAAGAGAGAATGAATTTTACTTTAGGATTAGAGCTGGCTATTAGGGAAAAGAAGGGCCATCTGCATCCCAGTGGTCATAGCAGCCATGTCCACAATTGCCAAATTTCGGAAAGAGGCAAAATGTCTTTCAACAGAAGAATGGATAAAGAAGATACGGTCCAAATACACAAAGGAATATTACTCAGCCATCAGAAAGGAGGATGAATACCTACCATTTGCATAAACACGGACAGGTCTAGAGAAGATTATGCCAAGTAAAATAAGCCAAGCAAAGAAAATCAATTATCATATGGTTTCACTTACTTGTGGAACATAAGGAATAACATGGAGGACATTAGGAGAAGGAAAGGAAAAGTGAATTTGGGGAAATCAGAGGGGGGAGACGAAGCATGAGAGACTGGACTCTGAGTAACAAACTGAGGGTTTTGGAGGAGAGGGACTGAGGGGTTGGTAGGGCCTGGTGGTGGGTATTAAGGAGGACATGGATTGCATGGAGCACTAGGTGTGGTGCATAAACAATGAATCTTGGATCACAAAAAAAATAAAATTAAATTAAAAAAAAAAAAAAAAAGAACTGGCCAGTAGAATAAGCATCTGGTTCCTGGAAGGAGGTTGGCCTGGGTGTATTATAAATTGGCAGAGATATACAAGGGGGTATACAAGAGCCACTTCAGATGCAAATAGGGGTTGGTTTAGTTAGAGTGCTATGCGGGACTCTTGACTGTTCTTGTTGCTGCTGTTGATAACAATTAAAACAAAATCTCTGATGTGTGGCCTAGAGTCTGTGTTTTATTAGCCTCTGTGGAAAACGTCTTGATTGTTGGGGGTGCTAATTACTAAGCACCTGAGATTGTTCAGAGATAGAAGAATTTGGCTCTTTTGTATGCCAGCATATGCCATGGTACTTGGGATGTTATAGGATCTCAATAAATATTACTTGAGGTGAAGAGTGAGTGGAGAAGTGACTTCTCCTCAGCGACTCTAGGGTACCTGCGTGTGCCATTCCCAAGGATCCCCACTTCAAGAACCAGTTCAAAGTCGGCCAAAGTTAAGAGAAGGCTCAGTCCTCCCAAGTGATTTATTCAGGGTCCTTGTGATCCTCAGAGCTTTCTGCACTGCCATGGACGAGTCGGGGGACACGGGCATTCGGATGTAGACAGAAGTGATCGGTGGCAAGTGAATGGCAGAACTGTGATAGAAATCAGACAGTCAGAAGGGACAGGAGCTTCTTTTAGGCGGCCAAGAGGAGAGTCTGGGCTGTGTCCTTAGTCCAGGAAGAGGAGACTGTTCAGGCATTGTCAGCTGTTTAGTGGTTGTTTTGCTTTTAAATGATGAAAGCCCTTCCTGGAAATCAGTGTTCCTGGGCCCGGTCAGTCTCAGCCCACTGCTTTCCCCATGACCTTGTGCAGCCTGTGCTTAAACCCTGGGCTTTGTCTTGAGCTTACAAATGCTGGGTTCTCCTTCGGCTGTGAGAACTGGGGTGGAGAGAGTGTTACAAGCCAACTAGGTAAGTGGCATGGCATCAAAATAGAGCTTTCATGGGTTTCTAGCTTTTCTTTGGAAACTTTAGCAAAATCCCAGACTGAGGGACAATCTGGACGTCTGCAGTGCAGAATTTCTCCGTGGAAGCTGGACTTCCCTGTCTGCTATTCCGAGTATCAAATCCGAGCAGCCTTGCTAAGTCTGTGATTGTAGTAATTGGATGGGAGGGGTTGGGGCAATTTAGGAAGATGATGGAGGCCTGACCTCCTCCTGCCTTTGAAATCCACAAAGGGAAGGGAAATGGGGAAAATGATAAATAGTTGATCAGAAAATGGGGAGTGCCCCTCCTAAATTAGGACAGCTGGCTGAGTGATACAAATGTTTTGCTGCCAATGGCCCTCAGGACCAGATGCTGTGAAAACAGAAGTTCAACTCTGGCTTTGGGCAGCTCTCTCCATACAGGGAGGGCGGTGTAACCTCTTCTCTACCCTTGCCTGGCCATGGGTTCCTCTGAGGAAGTCTCAGGGGTCTGGAGAGAGGGGACTCATTGGGGCCAGGTTGCTGGATTCTAGGGGAGGGGTAGTTCCAGTTGACAGGGGCCTCAGGGCATGTGGGTTTTTCTGCTTGACCTTTGGCTTGTCCTTGGAGACTCTGCTGGCCTGTTTTCAGGAGGACTGGCTCAAGGTGACCTGCCTCCGTTCCTTAGATAGGAGAGTTGGCCTGCTTGGTCTCTCCCTATCCCCAAGAAGCTGATTTCGCTACAGGACTGGGTGAACCATATGGCAGCCCAGATTACAGGGATTGTTGGCGTTTGTCAACGGAGAGAGCAGGCTTTTTGGCTCTAGCAGATCCCCCAGGTAGGGTTCCCACACCATCTGTGAGCACAGCATATAGGATCAGCCCGATGGGTATACAGTCCCATGCTCATTCACTCCCTGCCTCCTAAGCAAAGGGAGAGGTAAGTTTGCCATCAAATATTGGCTAAAAGATACATTCTTCAGTTGCTTTATTGTTAGTTTATTTGAAGGAAGCTAGAGAGGTCTGGTAGTCATGTATCTTACTCTTGAGAGGTTTATAGTCTAGTTGACGATATCAGATTAACATGAATCTAGAGCATGTGTCATAAAGCAAAAGATGCATAATAATTGCAAATAGGGGAAGATAGACTATAGAATTCAGAAATGGGGAGGATCCGTTGGGGCTGAAATTTTCCAGAACAGGGTTAGGCTTGGAGGTTAGTCTTGAAGAATGAATAGGTTTTGGGGATTTAGGAGGATAAGGGAAAGGCTTCAAGGCCCAAAGAACAATATGAACAGAGGTAGAGACAAGCAAGATGTCTTTACAGGACCATGAGGAGATTAGTGTGGTTGGGGTAGAGATACAGGGGAGATAAGATTAGGAAAGCAGGGCCAGACCAGATTAAAGACCGTCTCCAGAGACAGGCTAAGGAGCATGGACTTGGTTCTGGAGGTGATATGGCCCCATTGTAGGTATCGGTGCAGATATGATATGAAGGGAGGAATGTTTGCAAGTACATTGTATACACAAGTCAGAGTAGACTGGAGTTGTGGAGAGATATATGTTCCAGAGATCAAGGAGGGAGTTATAAAGTCCTTGAAGCCATGGCAACTTGGGGTAAAGAGGCAGGTAAACTGTGTTGTTTCTTTCCAGAATCTGTAAGAGGGGAGAGGGGTCAAGGTTGAATCTTGCAAAGCTGGAAAAATAATAGGGCCATTGGCAGAAATGGAGAAGTTGTGAGAAAAAGTAATTTAAAGGAGGAAAGTGATGAGTTGGCAATGATTTTATTTACTTAACAAACAGTTCTGTGACACTATGAACTTGGCACTGTACTAACCACTTTGTAAGTGTTAACTCATTTAGCTCTCATCAACACCACATAAACGCAATACTTTACTATTATCCTCTTTATCACAAAGGGGAAAACTCAAGCATGGAAAGATTAAATAACTTGCCCAGCATCACAAAGCTATCAATAAATGGCAGAGCAAGCATTCTGAACACAGGCCATCACTCTAAGCTCCTCCTTGTTAATGGGAGACCCAAGTAGAAAATATAATAGGCGGTAGGACATCAAGTGCTTGTTAAATGCTGCTCTTGTGAAAAAATCTTTGTAGGAAATGTAAAAATGGGGGCATGACATGGATATATCATCTGGAGCTGGTACTAGGGAGGGAAGGGCACTTGCCTAGTCATTGTTAAGGGCACTATGTTTAGTGCTTTGAGAAGGGAGCACATTAAGAAGTGGGGTACAAATGCATATGTGGTTAAGAGATACCAGAAAAGACTTGAACAAGAAGGAGATAGGATTGTAGATTGTAGATATACCTTGAGAGATGGGTCAGGTTGGACTTCGATAGATGGTTGTAGGGGAAGACCATCCCAGATAGAGAGCAAAGCTTGAATAACATCATGGAAGAAAGAAAGTTCAGAATGTATTTTGGGACCAGCATGGGCCACAGTATTCAGCTCAATAAATGTTTGCCCTGGGACAGGAGGAGGTTTAGTGGGGCTGCAACACAGAGTTGGACAGAGAGGACTGGCTCCCTGAAGAGAGGCCTGGAGCCCGTGAGAGAGGAGTGTGCATTGGAGACATCCAAATTCCAAGTCCACAGCTTACAAATGAGGAGTGGGGTAGCTGATGCCATGAGGACAGAGGACTCCTGGAGGGAAGCAGAGAGCTGAGGATGGAGCCTTTTTGTTTTATGCATGTGGATATGTAAGCTAGTCTTCCTTTGGGATGAGCCCGAAGAGTTCCTAAAAAGAGGCCTTGTGGGTTGGCTTGTGGGCTGTGGTTGTTTGTGTCCTAGATTGGGACACCATTTCTGGCTCTTGGCCTCTGCTTTTCCGGGGTCTCCGAGCCACCTGGAGTAAGTGCATTTCTCATTGTCACGGTTCCCTGAGTAGATGTAGATGGGGATCCTAGGCCCCTCCTGTCTGGACTGAGATAGTAATGAAGATATGACACCATAGGCACGTCATGGGTGCAGAGGTGACATTTCAGGGACATGCGGCTTCCCTGTGTGTTGTGAAACTTGATGTGGTTGAGATTGCACTCTCTTGTGTCATGGGCAGTGACTTCCAGTATTCCGTAGCCCCTGAGACCTTCAAGGATCATTCTAAGGAAGACAGTGTTGAGTAGGGACAGAACTTAAAAACACAGAGGTCAGGCACGACTTGTGGACAGGCTGGGAGGATCTAACCTCACGCTCTACATCTCATGAAAAAGACAGCACAGTCCTAGGAGCGAGATGTCACTTTGAAGTACCCGATTTGCCACTCTCTAGCTCTGTGACCTTGGGACGGCTGACCTTTATGAGCCTGTCTCCTTAAGTGGAAAATAGGGTTAATGGTATAAAGCCCATCTGTGAAAGTGCTTTGAGCTTGCAGAGTGCTGAGGAGTGCAGAGTGCTGTATGTGCTGTTATTATTACAACTACGAGCCCTTTGCTCAGTTTTTAAGATTAATGTCCTGAGAGGGCCTTTTGCATAACCTTTTGCATAAGCATAACCTCTTCATAGTCCCTCTGCCAACAACTGCAAGGGCAGGGCCACAGAGCGGGAGTTTGAGGCACGGCATGGAGTGTTTCCTCGGGCAGATGTGTCTGACTCCATCAGCCCTGTAAGGCACTGCCCCTACCCTGAACACCCAACATCTGGGAAACTGGGCCTGACAGTAGATGGCATGGTGGATGGGAAGAAACCATCTAAACCAAAAGAGGAAACCATCTTTTCTTGGAACCAGCATGAGCCACACACACAAACTCTTCTCTTTTTTCCCCCCAACACAAAAAGCTCTTTTATCTCAACCTTTGCTTGAGAAGATCTCCCTGAAATGCATGGGGGCATTGTGCTGCCTCAGTGTTCCCAACCCCCCACTGCCCTTAGCATCTTGCCTGGTGTCATGGTCAATCTTTTCTCATGGCCCAGAGCTATGCCGGCACAAGTTCGGCTGGGACACATCTGTCCTGATCTTGCTGCGTCTCCTGCTTCTTGATCTCTGAGGACAGTTTTGCCATCATTTCCTGCTTCCTCCAAAAGTGGAAGGTGAGGGACGCCTGGGTGGCTCAGTTGGTTAAGCGGCTGCCTTCGGCTCAGGTCATGATCCCAGTGTCCTGGGATTGAGTCCCACATCGGGCTCCTTGCTCGGCGGGGAGCCTGCTTCTCCCTCTGCCTCTGCCTGCCATTCTGTCTGCCTGTGCTCGCTCTCTCCCCTCTCTCTCTGTGATAAAAAAAAAAAAAAAAAAAAAAAGTGGAAGGTGAGATGCTTTTTGGCTCATGAGATGGTTTACATTACCCTGGGCTGGACTGTGTTGAGCTCTGGTGAGTTAGCAGCTGAGGAGCTGGGTCCCCCATCACTGTCCCACAGATTCCTAGCCTAAACCCTTTCCATGGCAGGACAACCAGCACACCCTCCATGGAGCTTCTCTTCCCAATGAATTCTGTTCCTGTTTTCTTTCACCCTTTGGAAAAATCTTCAGATTCAACTGCAAAGTTGCTTGTGGTTCCAGTCTTTTATTGATGATGTGGGGCCGGACTTCCCACCTGTCCCAGGTCAGGGATGGGGGTTGGGAGGGGGAGGACAAGGAGCTGCCGCCCTTCTGGCTGGCTGCTGCAGGCTCCGGGAACAGGCACGGCCAATTTGCAGTGACGAATGCAAAGGCTCAGCTAAAGGTGGCTGAGAAAGAGGCTCTGACCTTTCACAGACACGACTTCTTTGGATTCTCCCAACAACCTGGGAAGGTGGCCTTCTCTTCTAGATATTACATCCCGGGGCCAGAGGCTCAGGACCCTTGGCCTCGCTAGTTAGGAGGGATGGAGCTAATCTGAACCCAGGCTCTCCGGGCTGAGCCAGTCTGGAAACAAAGAGCAGTGATAAGGGGATTACTGGCACTTACTGATTACTTAGATATCCCCCACCCCAGCTAACATGGAGATGCAAGAGATGACTGGATAGGGTTCTTTAAAGAGTTCTGGTTTTGTTTTTTTTTTCCCCCTGCCCCATTCTGGGAACCGCTGGTGACCATGGCCCCTGGTTGGAGCTGCCCTGGGTGGCTCAGCCTCTGATTGGCCCTCCGGCCTCTGCTTCCAGAGCCTAGCGATTCAGGTCAGATGCTGCGTGGTGCCCTAGAAATAACGGGGTTTCTAGCCCAGCGTGCCTCCCTGGAGCCCCCCAGCCTGCTAGGCCAGCGTTTGCAGCACCTGTCCCCCCTGCCACCTCCCCCCCCAGCTGTGTTTATTTCTATTATGTCATTTGCTTATTATAGGCAGTCTGCTGTCAGCTATCATGTCCCTGTGGTTCCCCTGCATTTTCTTCTCCCCATCCTCCCCAGTGCTTTGGAGACTGTGGGTGACAGGGACCCAGGAGGCAGCATTCTAAATAGGTTCCTTGTAGGGTTCTTCATTAGGAATTAAGCTTTTCTGTTGATTTTCCCTCAGGGGCGAGCTTTTGTTAGAAGCCTGGCGTTGTCAGTGAGGATCCTCTCTGTGGTCCGGAGAAGCAGCAGCCTCAAAGGATTGAAAAGAGAGCAAACGGCAGGGGGGAGGGCCTGGAGGGGGTGGGGTGGGGTTGGAAAAGTGGGGGTGGTGGTCAAGTGCTGACCCCAGATCTGGCAGCTTCTGTGTTTTGGTCTTCTGCTTCCTGTGACCTTGGCAAGCACTCGTCCTTTTAAATCTTTGTGTCCTTGTGGTGTTTCTGCAATTTGCACTAAGCGATGCTTACTGAATTCTGGTCCCAGAGTCATAGCCAGAGTTAGAAGACAGCTAACTGGAGAAACTGCCCCAGAATCCAGGCCTGGGGTGGGGAGAAGCTGGGAGGTCAGATGCCTGGGCAGAGACTGAGGAGGCATCGCACTCTGGACTGCAGTGTGTGAAACAAGGGGTCGGTCTGTTAGGGCGCGGGGCAGCCTCTGTCCCCTTCCAAAGTTACCTCGGGAAGAAGTGGGGCTGTTTTTCCCTCTGAACCCACCCCTCTGACCCCTCTGTCTGTATGTTGGTGCTTCAGGACTTCTCTTCTATCCCATCGCCATTTTCAGTCATTTCCCTGGACTGGACCTGGTTACGTGTGGGCCATCTCCCAGAGATCCCTTGGCACCTCCAGCAAACCCCTCCGTTGGAAGCAGTGCCCATTTGGCCTTGTTCCGACTCAAGCCGAGGGCAGAGGAGGGTGCGTGTTTTGGACGAGGTGTCAAGATGGGGTCTGCAGAGGTTGTTTGCTTCCTGGGGTCTCTGTTGCTCACTAGCTAGCTGCACATGGGGCTCTAGCTTCTGGGGGTTTTCTCTAGAAAGCATTAGCAGGGCTGACTTGATGGCCGCGTGTTTGGAGGGTTGAGCAAAAACAGTCTTGCGTACTTCCTCGTCACCCTGAACCACAGAGGAGCCGCCCTTGGTGTGCAAGGCCTGCGCTGCCCCCGAGTCCATCCCTCCCACGTTCTTGGGATCCACATACTGTTCCCTTTTCTTTCTTTTCACTGTCCCTTCTCTGGCTTCATCTCTGCTGAATCCTTTCTATCCACTTTTCAACATACTGACATCTCTCCCATCTATAGCTCCCGCCCAGCTTTCTGTTCTCTCTTCTGCCAGACTTCTTGAAAGAACAGTTTCTACACCTTGTCTCTGTTGCAGGAGCTCCCCTGTCCCCCTGTTGGGCATCCTTCCCAATCCCGACCCCACTAGAACCGCTCTAAGTGAATTCCAGGTCCCTGAAACTCACGTCCATGGTCCTTCCCCGTCTTATCTCCTCTCTCAGCACTTTCGCCCCACGAACTGACCCTGGCTTCTACAGCTGTCACCCTTACTTAGTTTTCCTCCTCCAGCTCTGGTCATCCCTTCCCGGTTGACCGGGTTTCTCCAGTTTTCAGCTCTTTCCTTTCCACCACGTTTTTGAATGTGGGAGTTCTTCAAGTCTCCATCCTAGGTTCTCTCTGTTTCCTCTACTGTCTCTCTGTATGCAGCTTTCCTGCCTCTGGTGAGTGGCTGCCAGGACCCTCAAGGTCATGTGTTTAGCTGGAGCCCTTTGAGCATGAGCTTCTATTCATCTTCTTACTCATCTTCTCTATTTGACATGTCACAGTGATCTCAAACTCTGCCTGTCCCAGACCGCACTCATAATGTTACCTCCTTCCCAAACCTCTAACAGTGTCCCCTTGTTTAACCACTTGGACTTTTTCTTTGTCACTGGAACACAGCACCCCTCCCCACTTGTTACTTTCCCTTCCTCCATCTTTCTTGAATCTGTCTCTTCACTGACATCACTCATATCAAATACTGTTTGTCTTGCACCTCTTTTACCAGAGTTGCTTCATTACGGGCCTTTTAAAAAGATTATTTATTTATTTATTTGTCAGAGAGAGAGAAAGCAGAAGCAGGAAGAGCCGCAGAGGGAGAGGAGGAAGCAGGCTCCCCTCTGAGCAAGGACTCTGAGCAGGACTTGATCCAAGGACCCTGGGATCATGACCTGAGCCGAAGACAGGCGTTTCACCGACTGAGCCACCCAGGCGCCCCTATTACAGGCCTTTTTATTAGCACTTTTTGCCCCTTAGAGTCATTCTTCACATAGTGGGCTTTAACTTCTTTTCAATTTTTTAAAAAATTAAAACTTTTTCCCTCACATAGTGGGCTTTTAAGAACAGATGTCTAGTCAGATTTCACTCTGCTCCCCCTCCCCTCCTTCAGTCCCTTTCTTTAACCATCACATATATGACAGCCACATTCCTCTCATGTCCTACAGGCCTGTGTGGTCATGCCTATGTCGACATCACCAACGTGACCTCCACCTCCTTCTCTTCACTCTGCGCTTGGGTCACACTGGCCTTGACCAGATGTGACTGCTGCCTCAGGGCATTTGTATGTGTTTTTTCCTATCTTGGAAAGGCCCTTCCTTCCATCCTTCTGCAGTCTGCTGAGATGTTACTTCCTTCAGGAAGGCTTTCTGAAACCCAGACTAGGTGACAGGTAGGCCATATCTGCTCACAGATGCCACTATCATTTCCTGATCCTTCTAGTACTTCCTCATGGTAATAACCAAGGCGTCATTTGATGTGGGATATCTATCTCCCTGCTAGACCATCAGCGTCTGAGGGCACAGACTGTGTGTGTCACATTCAGATAGTCCTTGCACAGTGCCTGACACAGAGGTGGCCCCAGGATTGGTTCTTCTTATGGATAAATGACAGCTGAGCAGGGGAGGAGGGGTTAAGATAAATTTGCGGGAGCTGTATGCAGACAATGTTGTCCTCCCAAACTCTCAAGTTAGAGAAGTCCCTAATAGTTCAGTGTGATAAGAATCACATAGTTAGCTTACCTGGTTCAGAATATGGGTTTTAAATATGAGGAGATGAAGGCCCAGAGAGTGAAATCACTTGCTCAAGGTTGGAGAATGAGATAGTGAGAGTTCAGACTCCTCCCGCCCAAATTCCAGGTTGGCCTTCACTCTCTCCTGTACCACCCCCTTCCTGCCTCTCATGCAGGTGACAGCCTGTACATTCCCCAGTTGCTGAGCAGGGCTCTGGAATCAGGAAGGCAGGTTGTTTCCTCCCTGCTGTGAGTGAGGGTGGCAGGTGAGAGCAGCACCCCCCCTTCCCCCCACCCTTGCCTGTCACTCCCCTCCCCCCAGGGTTAACAGTGAGTGATGGGCTGCAAAGACATCTGAGCAGAGGCCAGCCAGCCCTACCTGTTGAGATGCAAAGCCCTGGAAGGAGAAACACAGGGGATGTGTTTGTTGAAGTAACTTGATTTTCCAGTTTATAGGTTATCAGAATTTGGGGACTGGAAGCCTGACATTGGAGCTAAAGCTTCTGGGAGCCTGGTTTGTGGCTGTGCACACACTGTGCACCTGGCTGGGAACCCCAGCTGTGTGGTCTGAGGCCGAAGCCTTCATTAAGGCAAGCGTGGAAGCGTGTCTGCAGTAAGACGTCCCTTCCTCCATTGCGCTTAGCTGCCCCTGTCCTACTAATCACTGAGGGTTCTGTCCTGCAAGATCTAGAGATGGAAAGCTCCATGCTGGGAGTGCAGGAAACAGGATACTTACAATATAAACTATAGAATGCTGGTGCACCTCACATTTCCAGGTTCCCTTCACTCATTTTCAGGTTTTTTTCCCCTTCCTTTTTTTTTTTTTTAACCATTAAATCTCCCTGACTGTCCTAGGTATGAGGATGCAGAGGTAAGTCACATCTCTGCCCATGGGAAGCTCATAGCTTAGTGATTGGCCTTTTATGTAGTCATTTACTCATTCATAAAATATTTGGTAGGCATTTGTCACGTGCTACATGTTATGCTGGGCATATTCACTCATTTGGCAATATTTGAGTTCTTCCTGTATCTCAGGACTCCTTCCAGGTATTTGGAATATTGAACAACAAGCATCTCTGCCCTTATGGAATTTATTCTCTAATGGGGAGAGACCGATCATATAGATTATCTGTAATAAACCAGTAAGTTGAATAGTGTTTAGAAGGGGTAAATATGATAAAAAGGAGAAAAATGAGTGGAAAGGGGGTAAAAGGAGTGCATGGCATGGATTGCGGTTTTAAGCAGGGTGGGTATGATAGACCTAACTTCCAAAAGTGACAATAGAGCGGAGACTTGAAGGAGGCGAGGGAGTGAGACATATGGCTATCTTGGTGAAAGGAATTTCAGGCAGTGGAACTTCCACCAAAGGTGGAAACATGCTGGGCATGTTCAGGGAACAGCAAAAAAGTCCGTATGTCTGCAGCAGAATGAACTGAGGTTAGAGAGGCAATGGGTGCCAGATCACATAGGGCCTTGTAGGCCATTGTGAAGATTTGGGTTTTTCTTTTAGTGAAAACCAAACCCACCAGAGGGGTTTGAGTAGAGGAGCTGTTTGATCTGATGGATATTTGAAAGGGATCACAGAGTCTCCCATATTAAGAGAGACTTTAGGAAGCAAGGGTGAAAACAGTAATCAGTTAGGAGGTGACTGCAAACATCTAGGAAAGAGATGGCTGTGGCTCTGTGTATTGTGGAAGCAAAGAAGGGGATGTGAAGAGGTTGGAAGCTGAGAGAGAAAGTGGAATCAAGAGAGGTTTAATTTTATTATTTTTTTATTAAGGTGAAATATACATAAATTTTACTCTTTTAACTATTAACAAGCATATAGTTCAGTGGCCCTAAATACCTTCACATTTTGGGGCAACTATCACTGCCATTCATTTCCAGAAATTCTTCATCTTCCCACAATGAAATTTTTTTTTTTTTCAGGAGGAGAGAATTTGTGTCATGTTTCTGGGCTAGGTGGGAATGATTCAGTTGAGAGGAGGAAGTTAATGATGTAGGAAGGTGAGGGAGGGGAGATTGTTGGAATGATTTCCTAGAGTGGGGAGGGGCTGAGATCTGGAGTACAAGCAGAGGGGTTGGCTCCAAGACCACAGATAGTTCATCTCAGTAACAGGAGGGAAGGCAGAATTGTGTGTGTGGGTGCCGACAGGTGCTGAAATGCTGTGGTGAGCCTCTGTGAACATGCTCCTCTGGTTGTTCCCATTTTCTCAGTGAAGGAGAAAGCAGAGTCATTGGCTAAGAGGATGGGGAAGAAGTATTTGAGGTTTGAGGAGAAAGAAGGCAGAAAAAAGTCATCTAGGTGAGAAGATAAACTAGGGAGTTGCAGTATAACTGTAGGATCCACTATAATAAAGGCCCATCTTTGGGTCATGGTCATGAATTTAAAGGGAGTCCACCCTACGTGGTTGTGGGCTGCATTCAGTTGTGTGGAAGCCAATACTGGGTTGGAATTAACTAGGACTGTGGTTTAACAAAGTGAAGAAAGGGAATTATTATAATAAAGATTGATCATGAATGTAAGCAGGGAGAGAGGGAAGAGGGGGCACCATATTCACTCTGAGGACCAGTGAAAAGATGGTAGTATCAAAGGGCTGGAGGTTCTGTTAGGATAAAAGACATGTTGGGATGCCAGTCCTAGAGGCTCTGAGCTGGAAAGTGGTTGGAGAGTGGGATGTGTACATTCAAGATCATGGAGGGGCTGTAATTTCTGGTGATGACAAGGATTACAGTGGGTGAATGAGTGAGTTGCTAGAGAAGAGAAGAGGACAAGGTCACTGGAGGGGAAGAATGCAAGGAACCCAGAAGCCAAGATATTGGCAGGACCACTTGCTCAGTGTAATGACATTTCTGAAAATTAAGGTAGGACTAGTATACATACACATATGAATAATAGACATGTGTCCTGTCTCGAAAAGCTTATAGTCAGAGCCCAGGAGATAAGCAAGTCGAAGGCATCAACAACATAATGTGGTAAATGCCATGACTGGAAACATGCCAGGAAGGGCAGCACAAATGGAGGACACCCAAGCCCAGCCTTGGGGGCTAGAAAGTTTTCCTGGAGGAAGGAGGTCTTTGGGGGACTTTGAAGAGCAAATGGAAGTTAACGAGGGAAAGGGGGAGGAAGAAGTACTCCAGAAAGGGGGAACAGCATGGGCAAAGGGATAAATATGAGACCGGAGTGTGCTGGGGTAAGTGAGAGAAGATCTGTGACTGCGGGTCCAGGTGCAGTGAGGCTGGATGAGATTAAGAAGGTAAGGGAATGGAGTCATCATGTTGGGCCTTGGGGGCTCCAGTAGGGAGTTGGGCTCTATCCCATGAACAGTGGGAAAGGTGCAGATGGACTAGGGGATAGAAGCTGGTGTTGAGGAATGCTTAACAGATTGAGACACCTTTGAGCTGGGCCCTCATATGAGCTGTCTGTGGCTGCATAACAAATTACCCTGAAACTTAGTGGCTTAAAACAACAAACATTTTTTTTTCCTTTTCTTTCTATCTTTCCTCCTCCTTCTTTCTTTTTCTTTTAAGATTCCATGTATTTACTAGAGAGGGAGAGAGAGAGCATGTGCACACACAAGCAGGGAAAGGGGCAGAGGGAGAGGTGGAAGCAGGCTCCCTGCCGAGCAGGGAGCCCAACACAGGGCACGACCCTGGGATCATGACCAGAGCTGAAGGCAGATGCTTAACCGACTGAGGCGCCCAGGCGTCCCCAACAAACATCTATTTTCTCGAAGTTTCTGTAGGTCAGGAGTCCAGATGCAGCTTGGCTGAGTCCTCAGACCCAGCAGTTTCACAAGACTGCAGTTAGAGGGGCGGCTGGGGAGGCATTCATTTTGAGACATGATGGGAGCCTTCCACGCTCACTCTCACAGCTGTCAGTAGGATTCAGGTCCCCCACTGGCCATTCGCCACAGACATCAGTTCCTTGCCACATGGGTGTCATCACAGGCTAGTTCACGACATGGCCCCTGATTTCCTTCAGAACATGCAAGGGAGCGGGCAGGAGAGAGCAGGCAGGTTTCAAGTTGCTGTCTTTTTGTGACCTAACTACAGACATTCACGTATTGCTCCTTCCACCATATTCCATGTGGTAGGTAGGAGTGTGTCACAGCCCACACTCAAGAGATCCTAATATGAGGAGGCAAGAGCATTAGGGGGCCAGCCTAGGGGCTGCAGTCACAGGCCTGAAGGAGGGCTAAGCCATGGCCAGAGAGAGCTGAGGAACAACTCAGAAAGGATGGCACAGAAGAGTTTTAAGGAAGAGGGAGTAACACAGGCAGTGACTTGTAGGCACACAAAGCACTAGGTGTCCAAGTGGTGGAAGATAACTCTGTTAAAAACCATTGGAAAGGGTCTTGTGTGCTATGCTGAGGAGTTTGCTCTGTAGTCTTTCTACAGGGAGAAAGTCCCTTGAAGGCTTTTATGTAGGAGAGTGACCTAATTAGCTTTTGGTCTCCAGCTGTGTGGGGGACCTTTGGGACTGGGAGGGACGGGTGACGGAGAGCGCCCTCCAGTGGGCGAGGAGGGTCTGCATCCAGGCAATGGCAAGGGGCCTTGAGAAAGCGGGAGCGGCGGGGGAGTGGGAGGAGCTCCCCGTGGCCCGCTCTGCAGCAGCAGCACGCAGAGATGCTGCTGATTTCTCCAGGGGTCTTCCACGACAGGGGAAGCCTCACAGTAGCGAAGGACTGCTGAGTTTCCATTCCCGTTTTTGGAACGGGAACGCTTCCAGAACAGCCTCCCAGGTCTGTTGGGTCAGGCAGCGTCAGCCCAAGAGAGCCCTGGGTTAGCGTTTGGCGATACAGTGGCATTAATGCGCACCGCAGTGAACTCTGCATGGGAGGGAAGTTTGTGTGCCCTTTTGCTAGGATCTCCTGGGAAAAGAGTAGGATCAGATTGGAGGGTAAGCTCTAAGTGGCGCGTGAGTGCCAGAGAGAATTGCTATGGAATATATCCCAGGGCTGTGTACTTGTTCAGCACACATTATCTCACTCAGTCCTCACAACAGTCCTACGAAGTTGGTATTATAGCTATTATCCTGTACCTAGATCCTCTGTTTTTCCTACACGGGGAAGTGAGACTCAGAGATGTTAGGTGGCTTGCTTAAAGCCACACAGCAAGTTAGAAGTACAGGCAGGCCTATCTGACTGCAGAGCCCATATTCTAACCCTATTACCTTACTCCTGTCTTCATGCTTTTATTTATTTGTTTATTTTTGAGCCCATCAGTCTTCAGTCTTGTCTCTGATCCTATCATTTGTCAGAAGATTATTGTCCCTCTGCTGCTGGGTGAAATGGCTGTTCTTCTTTGTAGGTTTTAATTTGGCATTGAGTGCTGACTGGTCTGGAATTGATTGTAGTATATATAAATTTCATTTGGTTGTGCTCCCTTGGTCACAAGTTAGATTCTCCTAAGCTAGCTCAGGTAAAGATGAGTTCCCTGGAGCGCCTGGGGGGCTCAGTTGGTTAAGTGTCTGCCTTCAGCTTAGGTCATGGTCCTGGGGTCCTGGGATCGAGTCCTGTGCCTGGCTTTCTGCTCAGTGGGGATCCTGCTTCTCCCTCTCCCTCTGCTTGCAGCTCCCCCTGCTTGTGCGCTCTCTCTCATTCTCTCTCTCTCTCGGTCAAATAAATGAATAAAATCTTAAAAAAAAAAAAAAAAAAGAGCTTACTAAAGGGAACTGTAAAGTATTGAGGAGTAAGAGTTCTCAAAGCAATCCATGAATAAGGCTGATCTATCACAGGGCTGGACCTTGCAGAGACTAGATCAGACCCAAACAGCATGGGCCCAGCTCAGTTTCTGACATAAACTAGGTGCTCACTAAATATTTATTGAATAGGTATAGTGAAAGTTGAGTGGCCCACTCTCCAGTGAGAGGGGACTGTCGCAACCCCAGTGGGCAAGAGCCCTTTGGTTTTAGCTGGAATCAGGTTCTCTAGGCTCCTCGAAGGATATGGGAGTAGCGACACTAGAGGTTCACATTTGTTGTGGGACCCAGCCCTGATTTCCACACACACCTCTGCCTTGACTCAGAGCTTGACCTCAGTGGCTGGAGCCAAGTGGGAGACATAGATGACCTTTCGCCCACTGTGTCCGCATTCCTGCATGGTTCCCTCCACACCTGTTCTCATGTGAAATGTCACCAGAGAGTAACAGCGTCCTTTGACATGACTGTGGTCTCCCAGCACTAGACTTCCTGGTGAGTAGAAGAAAGGAAGGACTAGAGGGATGGAGGATCTGGGTTCAGGTGTTGGTTCTGTCAGAGCTGTGTGATTCAGGCCTGATACATAGCTTCTCTGGGACTTGGTTTCCTGATCTGCAAAGGGCAGAGTCTGATTGAGGTTCCTCCCTGCTCTCGAGTCCTGTGAGCTGCTACATTGGGGCCCAAGATCACAGGGAAGGAGATGCTGGGATCACATTCGTCTCCCCTGGAAATCCATCCATAAGGTGAAGCAGGTGACACCTTTGATGGAGGACAGTTTCTAAGAGGGGTAAGTATCTTTCTCAGGGTTTGGGTGAGACTCTCTCCTTTTCGAGTACCCTAAAGACACTTGATAGCTAAGTCTGGCATGGTCAGCTGGGACTCTTGAGGTGGGGAAAATGAGGACACAGAGGAAGGACATGGCCGACAGGCCTCCCCTGCTTGCGCTCTCCGTGCCCCACCTCTGCCCCCGCCTTCCCTGGGCTCATCCCATCTGTTTGAGTTCTTGATCCTGAGCTATATGTCCCGTTGGTGTTCGTTAGGGCTCTGGAGTAAAATACAGTTTATTTTTCTCCAGCTGGAGGTGCAAGGTTGCTTAATATTAGTAATAACGTCCTTGGTGCTCTGCCCTCCAGGGTGCGTTAACTGCCAAGTCTGATCCTGTTTGAAGCCCAAGACCCTACTACTTCCACAGGTTGGGGTTCCTGATATATTTTTGAGCTACCTGAGCTTTTCCAAAGTGCATTGGTGAAGGGATTGCCTTGTAAGATGCTAAGCAGCAGTAGTGTCCTGCCCCTCCCCCACTTCAGTTAGGACAACCCAGAATGTCTCTAGACCTGCCAGCTTTCCCCAGGGAGCAAAATTGCCCCAGTTAAGAACCACTGTCCTCAAGCTACTACCACAGGCATGCTGGTACCTTGTGACCCAAGCAAGGCTTTTGAGAATCCTGGTCCTTGTTTTTGGTTTTACTTCTGACTCAGCGAAGGTTCCTGGGCAATGAGACTCTGTAACTCTGTTTATTCACCTATAAAATGGGGCCACCCATTTTCCTTATCAGGATAGTAATAGATGTTTGTTGAAAACAGTTTAGAAGCAGCGTTAAAATATAAAGAGGACAATCTAAAAAGATTTGTCAAGTATCTCAACTACCTAGAGATAACTACTATGAAGTTGTTTCCTTCCTACATTTTTAATTTGTATACCTTTCCCCTCCCAGGCCACAGAGAGACCAAATCAGGATCATGTCAGAATATATGGCAAACCGTTCTTGGGAAACACGATTCCTAACAGACACATAGAAAGCCATCTTATGAATGCCATGTCTTTTATTTAATTTTTTGGTTTATGACATGTATCATGTCAATTTCTTATGGCAAGAGCTAATACTGGGATAGCAACCTCATGCATGAATCTTTGTGTGCAACTCTGATTTCCCTTGGATAATTCCTAGAAGTGGAATTGCTGGGCCAAAGGGTGGGAACATTTTTAAGGCTTTGGGTGTGTATTATCCAGTTGCCTTCCAGAATGGTTGTGCCATTTCTTACCAGCAGTGTATGAGAGAGCCAAATTGGGGCAATCTGTACTTTAAAAAGCTCTCTTCAACACCTCAGGCTTGTGCTGAAGCTGAGCAATCCCCATTTTGTTTGTGATTTTGCTTGAGAGCCCTAGAAGCACAGTGGTGGTCTGCTTTCAGGGTACAGCTGGGCAGAACGTGCACTGACCAGGATGGGTGACAGATGTGTATTTTAGAATTATGGATGGAACTAAGACCAAGGACAAGAAGGCCCACAGCCATATGAGAATCCTGTCATTTTGGCCTGGCCCCAGGAATGGGGTGTTGTGCACCAATGGCCTTCTCCTAACCAGTATTCTGAAGGGGCCACTGATTTTAGATCCTCTGATTTAGACACCGTTAGTACATGGTTTTCTACAGTAGGAGTCCAGTGACCTATGTGGAAGGCTTAGAGGGTCACATCTGAGGTGGAGCTGGCTAGAAGGAATTTTACTAGTGTCAGTGTTCCCTCCCTGCCTCCCCCATCCCTCCTACCCACCACACCCCTATCCTCTTAGAGGCATTCTGGGCACTCTTAGTAAAAGAACATGCAGAGAAGGTGTAGTTTCTCATCTTGACGTGAGCCTGAGATGCCTGAGATGCTGGGGAAGACGGGGCAATGGGGTGGGCATGTGGCGCGTGAGATATTGGGTCTGTGCACTTGTAGGCGTGACCTTAATGGCCCTTCCGGTCTTGGCAACCCAAAGCACTCCTGCCATGCTTCCTCTGTCTACGAATGTAGTCACTGTGGGACTGGAAGGTAAACAGAGGCAGGCAGTGATGCAGTCAGAGAGAGACAGACAGACAGGTTTTGAGACCAAGCGCTTGCTCCTTTGTTACAGGGGCAGAGGCTTGGAGGAAGGTTGGCATTGGCTCTGGCCCACCCTTGGGGTGAACGCTTCTGGGCAAGCACCAGCTTCGAGTCCCTGGCCACCTTTCTCTGACCAGTGGAAGAGAAGGTGAAGGTGGCTGGTGACTGTTAAATGGTGCTCATTAATGGTGATTTCACCTCCCTTGTCAGGGCCTTTGGTATTCACAGGAGGAGCCCTCTTAAGTGGGAAGAGGGATATTTAAAGCTTGGGGATCTTTCCTTTCAAATTCCTAGTTCCGTCCCTAGGGAGCTCAAGGTCTAACGGACCTTTTTTGGGGAGACCCACCCAAGGCCACATTTTCTGAGACGGTGTCAGATTCACCTTGCTTTGCAGTAAAACCTGAGGGCAAGGTGCATGAAGTTGTGGGGTGGTGTTTAATCAATGGTGAATCTAGAGACATAATCTGTCTTTTTTTTTTTTTTTTTAAAGATTTTATTTATTTATTTGACAGAGAGAAATCACAAGTAGATGGAGAGGCAGGCAGAGAGAGAGAGAGGGAAGCAGGCTCTCCGCTGAGCAGAGAGCCCGATGTGGGACTCGATCCCAGGACTCTGAGATCATGACCTGAGCCGAAGGCAGCGGCTTAACCCACTGAGCCACCCAGGCACCCCCATAATCTGTCTTTTAACATTTTGTGTTTTGAACTGGATTTAGACTCGTGGAAAAGTTACCAAAATAGTACAGAGATTTCCCTGTACACCCCTCACTCAACTTCCCCTATTATTTACATCTTACGTAACCATAGTAAAGTTCCCGAAGCTAGGAAATTAATATACTGTACACTGCAACATAGGCCTTATTTAAATTTCCTCCATTTTCCATTCAGGTCTTTTACCTGCTCACGAGCCTCCCTAGGATCCCACTATGTTGCCTTTACTTCTTATCACTCTGTCTCCTCTATTTTTTTTTTTTTCAGATTTTATTTATTTATTTGAAGGAGAGCATGAGAGGGGAGAGGTCAGCTGGAGAAGCAGACTCCCTGTGGAGCAGGGAGCCCGATGTGGGACTCCATCCTGGGACTCCACGATCATGACCTGGGCCAAAGGCAGTCGCTTAGCCAGCTGAGCCACCCAGACACCCTATTTTTTTTTTTTTTAACAATGTTTCGATTTCTGCTCGTTTTTTATGATCTTGACATTTTGGAAGAGTGTTGTTCAGTTATTGGGAACAGAAATGAGGCTGTGTCCTCAAGTGCATCTTCCAGGGGATGGTAACCTGGATCTCTCGGTTAGGTGGAGTGTGCCGAATTTCTCCACTGTAAAGTTACTATCTTTCCCTTCATAGTCAATAAATATCTCAGAGATATACTTCAAAACGATGCGTGTTCTTTTGCTCTTCCCACTTTTGACTGCTAATTCTGGCATCCATTGGTGGATCCTGTTAGCAATGGTTGTTTGTGGTGTTGGCCTGATGGTGCTTTTCTATTTTTGCATTTATGAGCTGTAGAATACTATCTACTCTGAAGCAGAGCTAAAGACATAGTCTGGATGGCATAAATTATTCCTTGATTAAGTCTTCATTCAAGGGCAGTAGCTCTTTCCAAAACGTGATGTGTTTTTCTTTATACCCCTGTACATTAGTTTCCTGTTGGCACTCACAGAAAATTTGCAAAAATAGTACAGAGGGTTTCTGTACACCCCTCACCCACTCCCCCGTATGGGAAGACATTACGTAATCACAGTAGAATTAGCAAAAGTGGGAGCTTAGCTACTTTATAGGAAGGCTGTTACAACCACTAAGCAGGAGAGACTGGTGGCTTGGCCCAAGTGAGTCATGGGGGAGGAGCAGAGAAGTGGCTGGAGTTGGAATATATTTCAAGGTAGGACATACAGGCTTCATGAAAGGACTGGACGCGGAGCGAGAGAAGAGAGGAGGAGTACACTTTGGCGCCGAAATGTTTGACCTGAACAACTGGTCCTGCCATTTTTGAATTGGGGAAGGTTACGAGAGCCTGCCAGGCGGTTGCGCCCATCAGCTGACAAACTCCCCTTTTCCCATCACCTCCCCAATTATCCACTTGATCCAAGCTGTCATTATTTCTCGCCTCGTTGTTTTAATAGCCTCCAAACTGGTCTCTCTGCTTCCACCCTTACCCCCTCTTCAGCTGCTTCTACACACAGCCACGAGATGGACCAAAAAATGAAAAATAAGCCAGCTCAGAGGATTCTTCTGCTCGGAGCCACATCTGGCTCTCTTTGTCACTCAGAGCAAGGTGACTAAAGGCCCGTGTGCATGTGCTGGTCTGCTGTCTCTGACCCCAGCTCTGCCTTCTCCCCTCATTTCTCCTCTTGCGCTACTCAGGATCCTCCTTGTTGCTTTCTGAGCCTGCCAGGCTTTTTCCAGCCTCTGCACCTCGGTATTCGGTGGCAGCCCTGCTCTGGGGTTGTATTCGCTATCTGCCTCCCCTAGAAAGCTGCAGGGCTCTTCCCTACCTTCCTTCACGCTTCAGATGTTACCTCCTCAACCAGCACTTCTCAGATCACCCTCTCTGCTGTAGCGACCCCGTGTCACTCCCTGTCCCTCTTTCTGTTTTATTTTTCTTCTTGGCTCCTACTATTACCTAACATTCCCAGAGATTTCTACTGATTCACCCTCTAAATGTTGTCTGTCGCCTTCCATTAAATTTACGGACTCCAGGAGGACGAGGATTTTTGCTATGCTATATAGTTAAGCAGATAGAAAGATTTTAAGAGCTGCTCTCGGTCGTCACGTTGCTTAGAATTTGTTTGGGGTAATAAGATACCCATGGGTGAAAAGATGATGAATGGTACCATCCTCATGAGATATCAATGTATATTATGTACGATGTAGGGCTCAGTGGTGGGGACAAGGGCAAGCAAATATGTAAGACAGCTTCTCCTTGCAAGCTCTTCCAGCCTAGTGGTGATGACCCAAAGGAAAACAAGATCCACCAGTGGGTGAGCCAACTGCCTGCCGTGCAGTGTGGATGCCACCCGAGCGGCAGCGGCAATGGGGACGTCTGCAAGACCAGCAGCCGCAGGCTTCATGGAAGGTCTCACCATAACACCTTGGCTCTAGAAAATCCAGGGAGTCCGAGCGGTCTCCTGTAGCCAGTTCACAGGGTGCGAGGGTGGGGAAAAGGCAGAAGACGAGGCTGGCAAAGTAGGTCAGGGAAAGTGACGAGGGACACTGAGTGCTGTGTTCAAGTTTGAACTTCATTCTGTAGGTGATGAGAAGACTTCCCCCTCGCCCCAGTGAAGGGCCTGAAGAGGGGATTGATGTGGTTCCCTGTGACATGGGAGCACATCCCATGACGGTTAGAGAGGATAGAAGGTAGGGAGGGCAGTCCAGGAGCTCCTGCAGTAATCCGGGAAAGAGGACGAAGCCCAAAGAACAACAGAAGGTATAAAAAAGGAAGAAGGGAATGGATTGGAGAGCCCTTTGAAGGGAGAGTTGGTACATCTAAGTGAAGATTTATGTGGGGGGGGGGTTATGGGACGATTTGCTGAAGGTAATGGTGAGGCTTCTGACTTGGGTGACTGGATGGTTCTCAGAACATGGGAGGTTAGGGCTAGAGGTTGGGAGTGCAGGGGTAGGGAGGGTGGAGGCGATGGGAGAGAGGAGGAGGCCCAAGTTCTCATCCTGGGAGGTCTGCCCTGACCTCACTGAGTCCCCTGATGTGTGGCTTCAGAATTTGTACGGTTGATGAGCCAGGGAGATGTGAGTCTGTCTGCCTGCTGACTCCACGAGCCCGGGTCAGAGCTGCTGTTCTCCCTACTGCCTCCAGGTTCAGAGCTAATCCTGGAAGCAGGCAGGAGGAGGTGTGGTGCCTGGGGAGCAACTCTGGGGCCTTTGAAGGGAGCCGACAGGGAGCGGGAAGGAGGCTTGCAGTGCCTGGGAGCCAAGTTCAGCTCAGCTCTATTTTGGGTGACAACATTTACAATGTTCCTTCACCCAGAATCATTCCGCCTGCCTGCCCGCCTTCGGTGTTTCCAGCTGATGGGTTCTCGCGCCTACTTAACAACCAGCTTGGTTCAGGGGCTCCCGGGCTCACTGGCTGCTGCCCTTCAGGCCCCTCACTGTTGAGCAGGATGCCCAAGGTCCTGGGTGACCAGAATACCAAACTTGGTCACCCCAGGCTCTTCAGCAGGGGAACTGAAAGAGAGGTGCCAAAGCTGGAAGCAAAGACTGGTGGGGAGGTCGAACATCTGAGTTCAGGCACCGAGGTGGGCAGGCAATTGACTTGAATTTCTGTGTTTTGCCTCCTCTAAGAGACCATGTTATGGAGAGAGGATATGCTTGCTAAACGAGAATATTTTGTGTTTCTATATCTCTTGTTTAAGAACCTCCTGGCACAAGATCTGGAGTCTGCTGCTGTCCCAGATTATCCCCTTATCAAATCCGTGGACATTTATAGGTCACGTTTAGGGCTTTGCAGATAGGGTGTGCAAGGGACAAGCATCACTGTTTTGTAATTAAAAACTTAAGGGTGTTACACATACACACTGTAGGAATATGTGAGAGTAGTATAAAGAAAAGAGTCAGAGTGGCCTGAAATCCCATTACTCTGAGAGAACTAGGGCTAATGATTTTGATCACCATCTTTTCCTGCACACCTATGTGTGTATTTTCCTGTGTGTGTGTGTGTGTGTATGGCATACGTGCATGTCGCCTTTCCCCAGGCTTCCTCGAATGGGTACAGAATGGGACATACTCTCTCAGCTCCAAAGTACTCTCACCCAGAATGTACTTCCCATGTCGTCTGGGAGATTTCCCTCCTACAACTCTCCTCCTTTTTCCAAAATGAAATCAGGCTCCTTGTAAAAGACTGTTGGTTCTTCCAGGAAGGGGTGATTTTGGCAGAGCTCAGCATGAGATGGTGTGCAGTGGGGAAGATGAAATTGAAGTTGTATCATAATCTCGCCTGCTGAATAACGATTCCAAGGAGGCACAGAGCACCAGCAATCTTTGAGTCCCTTCCCTCCATGTTCGAGCCTTGCTTGGGAGGACAGCGCGAGCTATATTCGCCATCCAGTTGAGTAACCGGACCTGGTGGTGAGCAGAGAGCCAAGAATTACGAGAAAGCTTTTCGGAGTAACGTGTCATCCCTTGAATAAAAGATGCCAAGTCACCGCAGAACTCTCTAATCAGCTTGTAAGCACCAGATTCTCTGCTGATGTTTTTGGTGTGGGTTCACCTGAACCTGAGAGGAGGACTTGGACATGGATAGTTTATTTGAAAGGAAATGTCGTAAAGGAAATGTCGTGAAGCAGGAATGAGGGGACAAGCCTAAGTGGGAGATGAGGCAGGAGAGCAGGGAAAGCCAACACAAGGCTATAGTTCTTGGGGATCCTACTATGGTCAATGGGGACTCAGTTCTAGGACTTTCTGGACACCATAAAGTGCCTTGTGGAACTATCTGCTGGCAGGATGCATGGCTGAGGCATTTACCCACTATTTCCCCTTTTCCCTGACTGAGCATTGTCCTCAAGTGTCAACAAAGGCCACAAGGGGCTATGTGCTTCAGATGGGACCCTGTCAGCAGGAGGTAGGCCTGAGCTCACACAGAACAGGAGAGCAGAAATCAGAGGTGGACTGAGGAGGTCTGGTGTGGAGCTTGAATGGCTTCTGCTACAACCTAGAACTCTAGAATCCTTCTTGGTTTCACTGATGTGAGCAACTTCCCTCAACTTTCCCCTTATCTATCTCCTCTTCCTATCTTCTCCATTCTTCCACGTCTCTGTTCTTATCCCATATTCCCAGTGACAGTTTGTTTCTTTGACTCTGGATGGTGGATGGTATTTGTTTTTTAGTAGCTCCCAAATTCTGAAATCGTTAGCCCGAATTCTCATTGAGCCTTGTCAGGAGCAAGGGTTGGGCTTTCTGAGAACCTTTCCCATGGGAGGTGATGGGGCCTCCTGAGGTTCCCTACAAGGGAATGAATTCTCCACTTCTTGCCGCATCACTGCTAGAGACCAGAGACTTGGAGGAAGACAGGGATGGGGAGAGTAGAAGGGGGAGACAAGTTATCTTGAGCTGCTGTCCTCAGCTGGGGGAGGGGCTCCACTTTGGCTATGAAGCAGTTACTGTGGGATTCTGCTGTGGGACTGGTCTGCCAGGCAATCCTACCAATATCTGAGTATACCTGAGATGGAGAGATGGCTGGCCTTCCAGGGCTTTCTTGACTTCTGGTTTGGTTTAAATGTTTAAGGATTGACCACAGTGAAGACATTTCTGCAGCCCTCTGAGGCTTTTTTAGAACCACATTCTGACCTGTTAGCTTTTTTGTGGGCAGTATTGGGATTAGTGTGCCATTCTTTGAGCATAAAAACTAGAGGCCCAAAGAGATTAAGTGATTTACCGGAAGCTGTGTCATTTTTCCCTGGTGGCACAGTGTTCTAGAACCTGGGCCTCCTGGCTTCCTCCTGAGTTCTTGACTCTCCACTCCCTGCCTCCCACCCCAACCCCTGCCCACCAACACAGGAACACAGCGTTTTATTCCTGGCTCTAACTTCAGACCTCTAGCCAGATTGTAGCTCTGTGGGGACAGGGCCTATGCTTTATTCCTCACATAACTCACTGCTCTTAGCCCAGGTCCAGGGCAGCACAGGCATTTAACAAAAACCCTCATGTCCCTGGACGTAGAATGATCTGGTCAATGAGCACCAAAAAGGAGGATTAACTTAGGTCCCTCACCATGTAGGATCTGGCCCACCACACAATGTAGGCCTGTGTAGAGGGAACCCTTGCCCGTAGTTCTGTCTTCTTGCTAAATAGGATTCAGCTGCCACCTTTTTGGGGGAGTTCGTTTCATTTCAGGTTCTGTCAAGGGCATAGGGAGGGCACCCTCAGGGACCCCTGAGCTCTTACTCCAGGGGGCTGACTTCCACCTGTCTCTGCTGTTCGGCACGTGATGGCCCACACAGAAGAATGGCTCTGCCGCATCTGTCCTTTGCCCAGGATTCAGCAGTGCTGTGGTCCCTTAATCTTTGGGGCAGGTCTGCTTTGTTAACCTCTGTTCTCCTCCCTCCTTCCCAAAAGCTCATGGGACGTGCTGATTGGGGACGGAGGCAACTCACTGCTTAGACAGACACCCTTAGAGCAGTACTGGCCAGCCAAGTGTTAGATGGGCTTTGTGAGGTCACTCCATTTATTCCTGCTGGTCTTTGAGTTGTCAGAACTGTGAGTGGTTAGGGGCAAGGGGGTGAGGCAGGGTGCTGAGCTCCAGCAGAGCCTTTCAATGGGCAAAGGAAGGGTGGGCTCTTTCTCCTGTTTCTCATGCCCAGGGACTATCCATAACCCCTGATTAAAATTAAAAGAGATCCTGCCGCCACCTCTCCTCGTGCACCCCCCCACACCATTTCCCATCAGACTTTTAAATGAAATAATTTAACAAAGATTATTGAGGTCCAGTTGCAGGTCCCATCATTTGGGGACTACAAAGAAGTGTTCGGTGTGTTCTCTGCCTTGGAGCAGCTTCTGGTATAATTGAAAAGACAAGGACACAGGATGAAGACTAGGCCGGGCGGGTTTGGAGTACCAAACAAAGGGCACGACCGCTGAGCAGATCAGAGTACTTAGAAGGGAGAGGAAGCACTTTGGATTGACAGGGATCAGAGAAGCTTCCTGGCAGAAAGGAGATCTCTGGTTCCTGAAGTCACACACTTTTCTTAAAGTAAGTGTTACAGGTATATTTCTTTGGAGTAGGACTTTATCACAAATTTTTAACACATTCACCACCACCAACAATGTTAGGTTGCTAGGGATGAGCTTATTGAGTTCTTAGGTAGTCACCGTAGTATTGTTCATAAGAGCCAAAGATTGGGACCAGCCTTGAACAAGGGGACACTGATTAACTAGACAGCGGTATTTAATATTCCCCATGTTGTGGGAAACCAGGCAACTATCATGCATCATTTACGCCGAATTTTACTTATTTATATCAAAAAATGTTCGTAGTGGATTGCTCAATGAAAAAAAATTAGGTTCTAAAGTAGTATGTTCAGTATGAGTCCATTTTATATTTGTTAATGTAATAACATGTTAAAATATGACCATTTCATTCATTTTCTTTTTGCTTATCCATTTTCTGATTTTTGCTACATGAGCATTAACTAGTAAATAACTTCTGATGTTTGCCCTTTTTTGAGGTAACAAAGTTGGAATGTCCTATAGCCTTTGGGGAGACAGGTCCACGGGGGTCACATGTCCCTTATTCTGTGGGGACAGGCCCTTCGCTCACACTGGTCCTCAATTTCTGAAAAGGCAAGTTAGCCAGCTGGGGGTGGGGGGCACTGGTTCAGAGACCCATGCATGGGAGGAAGTGCAAAGTGTTCGCTCTAGTTACGGAAGCCTGGTTGTTCCTAGGCACGTGACCACTGAGGCTGGGTTGCCCTGTTGGCCTGTGGGGGAGCCATATTTTTTTAAATTCAGCCTTCTTTGTGCTTTGTATTTTAGTCAGGGGATCACTGCTGCCCACTGTCTAGCTAATTATGGTGCTGGGAAGAAAAAGGTGCTTTTGAGAGTCTGAGCCTCTGTGGGAAAAGGTTACGAGACGAGAGTGACAGAGTCCATCTCTTCGCAGCAGCGGTGGGGGGGGGGGGGCAGGGTCTCTGTTCCCTGAAAAGCTCCTTCAGATGACCTATTTGGTCTAGACTCTGTTTGTATCAGCAATAGCTGTCATCTGAATGTCATGTTAGGAGATTGGGTGCTTCCTTTTCCTTCCCTTTCAGCAGGTTTGAGATTAATGTGTACTATATTCTAATTTGAATGCTCATTAGTGTTTCTAAAATCCCCTTTTTATCACCTCATTACCCCAAACTAAAGCCTTCCCTCTCTTCTCATTGCCTCTAGGCTCAAGTCCAGACTCCTCCGCCCTGCATCCAAAGGGGTTTATCATTCCCACCCACCCCCGCTTCATACACCTTATTCTAACCACTAACCTTCTTAAAACCTCTGTAGTTCCTCAGAGCCAAACCATTTATACACCACAGCCCCCAGTACATTTGCATGCTGACTCCTCTCTGCCTCACCTCCAAACTGTTCTTTTTGTTAAAGCCAGTTTTCCTGGGGCACCTGGGTGGCTCAGTGGTTTAGGCCTCTGCCTTCAGCTCAGGTCATGATCTCAGGGTCCTGGGATCGAGCCCCACATCGGGCTCTCTGCTCAGCGGGGAGCCTGCTTCCCCTGCCTCTCTGCCTCCTTGTGATCTCTCTCTGTCTATCAAATAGATAAATAAAAATCTTAAAAAAAAAAAAAAAAGCCAGTTTTCCTCTTCGTTCTTAGACCAGCCCCTGTCCTCCCTCCCCAAGTCTTCCCAAACCCCTGGGGAGCACAGTGATCCCTCCTGGGCCAAATACTTTTAGCCAAGGGTTTTTACTGCTTTGTCTGGCATATTTTTCTGAAACTATGGTAAAAACCAAATAACGAGATTTACCTTCACAACCATTTCTATGTGCAGTTCAGTAGTGTGAAGTCGGCTCGCGCCGTCGTGCGACCCATCTCTAGGACTTTTTCATCTTGCAAAATTTAAACTCTATCCCCGTGGCACACCAACTCCTTGTTTCGTTTTGCTTGGCATTTTATCAAGGACCGTGTTGCGATATCAGAGATGCTGAACTGTTTCTTTCAACTAGCGTTCAGTGGGCACCAGTGTTCCTGGCAAATCCTTAGAATGTTCTAGGGAAATATGAAACTGGAGGAGATACAGCCAGCAAACGTGAAGAGTTCACTTTATCATTTGTGTATGTCTCCTCCCTCCCTCAACAGGTGGTAAGAGAGGGACCTTCCTGTGAGCCACAACAGATCCTTTTTTTGGAACAAGGCAGAATATTGTGACTAAATACACGCAGACCTAGTCCTCGGGTTCCTGTGATACCCACGATAGGGCTGGGTGTACCCTTAATCCGTGTTATTTGCTAATTGCACATGCTGGTGCTGATTCTTGAGAATTTGAGCGGTCTTTATGTGCTTTTTTAACCAGACGGTGAATTTTTTTCAAGGAAAGAATTTTGTGTGTTCTTTCATCATAACAAGGTTACTTTTATTATTTTGTCTTATAATAAACACAATATGCGCTTGTCAAAGAAATTTTTAAAAACCAGAAAATACAGACAGGCAAAGAACATCAATACCAGTAACAAATAGAGTCTCACTGTCCCAGAGATAACTGCTGCTAATTCTGTACTTCTGCCCTTCCAAATTTGACTTTCTCAGACACACATATAGATGTACTTTTTAGCCAAAATAAAATAGCATCACGGATACGTACTTCTTTGATCAGCTTAATATTCATGGCTTGAATATCTTTACCTGTCAATAAATTCCTTTAATATGCCAGGCACCAGTTTAGACATGAAGAATAAGCAATGAACAAAACTTGCTTAAAGCTTACATTGTATGTTGAGATGAGGAGTGGGGCCAGGGGGAGTGACAGTAAAATGGACAAATGAACAGAATAATTCCAGATGCTGATAAGGGTTATTTAAAACACGTGAGAGTGACAGGAGAGCTTCCTATATGGAGATCAGGGGAAGAACATTCCAGAAAGAGAATAGCTAATATAAGGACCAAGGCTTGGGAATTAACTTGGCTCATTTGAAGAACCAAAAGAAAGCTAGGGTGGCTGAAACAGTAAGGAAGAGGGAAATCTGTGTATTGAGTCAGAGAGGTAGTATAGATGGAACTTTTGATAGGGACCTCGTGGGGCCTGGTAAGCTATGGTAGAGTTTGGATTTTATTCTAAGGTCAGTGAGAAGCTGTTGGAGGAAAGGGGCCTGTTTTAGGAATGTTGCACTCCATAAATGTAATTTATCTCATCACCAGATTAAAAGAGACAACAACCCCACATAATCATTTCATTAGATTCAAAGAAAACTTTTGATAAAAGCCAACCCCCAGCAGAGAAGAACAGCACACAACAAGCGATCTCGTGTCTTCACCGAGTGGGTTGTGAGTGGGGCAGGGGGCAAGGATTCCAAAGACCTATTTCAAAATTAGGTAAATGCATGTAGCTAAGTGAAAGAACCCAATCTGAAAAGGGCACATACCGCATGATCCAACCATGTGATGTTCTGGAAAAGGCAAAACCAAGGGAGGCAATAAAAAGATCAGTGGTTGCCAGGGGTTAGGTGGGGAAAGGAATGAACATGCAGAGCACAGAGGATGTTTAGGGAGGTCAAATACTGCGTACGATACCATAATGATGAAAACCTATTCTTAAACATTTGTCCAGACTCATAGGATATACAACACCAGAGTGTGCCATCATGTAAACTACAGACTGTAAGTGATAAAGATAGGTCAGTGTGGGTTTATCACTTTAACAAATGTTCCGCTCTGGCAGAGGATGGTGATACTGGGGAAGGCTGGGCATGTGAGGGGGCAGGGGGCAGACGGGGACCCTCTGTACCTTCCCCTCCATTTTGCTAGGATTCTAAAAACTGCTCGAGAAAAGGAAAGTTCATTAAAAAAAAAAAAACCTGAAAAGACTGAAAAAAATAAATTCGACAAAACTTGGGGCACCGCCTGCTTTTGGTTTTGGCTCAGGTCACAATCTCTGGGTCCTGGGATCAACCCCCACTAAAGGGCTTCATGCTCAGCGGGTAGTTTGTCTGTGGGTTCTCTCCCTCTGCCTCCCCCTCTGCCCCTTCCCCCTGTGTGCTCTCTTTCTCAAATAAATAAATAAATCTGAAAAAAGATGAGGCAAAACTAAACCACAACGTTTACAGTCATGTTTTGGTAATAAAACTACTCCTCAGAAAGTAAGGAGGTGATTACGAAAAAGTCAAGAGAACAGTTACTCTTCGGCGGAAAGAGAGAAGAGTCTATAAATTGAAGAGAGACACGTGGTAGGCCTTTGGGGTGGTCAGTTTTGTCTCCTTTCATGAATGGTGATTACAACGGTGTTAGTCTTATAATAAGTAAGCTGTATTTTTGTTTTGTGCTGTTTTCTATATTTGTGTTATTTTAGCTATTAAAAAAGTTTTAAAAAACTCAACAGCCGCCCATGATAAAACGGGATGAAAGGGAACTTTTTTCCACCAGATAAGAGTGACTATAAAAATACTAGAGTAAACATTTTCCTAAATGGGGAAATGTTGCAAGTCTTCACTTTAAGACCAGGATTGAAGCAAATATGCTTGTTATCGCCAGTGCAAAAATTCAAGAAAAAAAAACGAGAGGCATAAGAATTAGAAGAGAAGAAACAAAAGTCATTATTTGCATTATGTGTCATTATTTGCAAAGAAAACACTGAACAATACACAGACTGTTAGAAACAGAATTTGTCAAATTACCTTGAAATAAGATTAATACGTGAAAGTCACTTGCATTCTATATACCAACAACAAGCTAGAAAACATCAAGAGAAGATACACCCAAAATACTGTCAGAGAACATTGAATCCTTAAGAATAAATCTAACAAAAAGTATACAGTTATCCATGTAATTTCATGAAGAGGTATTAAAAAGAGAATGAAATAAATGGAGGGAGATACTACCCTTCTGGGCTGGAAAACATGATACCATAAAGATGGCAATTTTTCACTTCTCCTCTGTTTGACCTCCAGATTCCAGTGAAAACCCCAACAGGGTTTTTCCTATTATTTGATAGAGATTCTGAAATTTTAAAGACAAAGTGGAAAGAAAAGACTTGCTCTGCCAGCCACCAGGACTCAGTATGAAGCTAAGGTGATCAAGATGGTGTGATCTTGGCAGGAGAATAAACAAAATAAAATAGATCACAGGGCTCAGAACCAGACTCACACAGTTAGGGAGCTTCGGTGTATGACAGAAGTAGAATGTCAGATCAGTAGGGAAGTAAAAATCTGTATAATAAATGGAATTTGAAAAAAATTCATATGCAAAAAGGTGAAATTGGATGCCTGCCTTAAACCATATGCAAAACATCAACTCCAGATGGTTTAAGGATTGAAATATAAAAAACCCCCACAACTTTAAACCTTTTAGTAGGTAATGTAGGTGATTCTCTTTTAGAATTTGAGTAAGGAAGGATTCTTAAATAAGACACAAGAACTATTGACTACAAAATAAAAGTAGACAGGTTTGGCTCTAGTAATATTAAGAATTTTTATATATCAAAAGACACCTTAAAAAAAGTAAAATGGCAATTTATAGACTGGGAAAAGGTCTTTGTTGCACACACCATCAGCAAAGGATTAGTGTCAGGGAAGCACAGAAACCATATCATCATATTAATAAGAAAAGCTTCAAATTGGGGCGCCTGGGTGGCTCAGTTGGTTAAGTGTCTGACTCTTGATCTCAGCTCAGGTCTTGATCTCAGGGTTGTGAGTTCAAGCCTGTGTTGGGCTACACGCTGGGTGTGGAGCCTACTTTAAAAAAAAAAAAAAAGCCCAAATGATCCAGTTTTTAAAAATGGGCAAATGACATAACAAGCATTTCATAGGACAGGAAACACTTGAGATCAACAGGAAGAGATGTTCAATGCTGTTAGTGATCGGGGAGACACAAATTAAGATGACAAGTAGAATATTTTTAGCACCCATTTGGTTGGCAGAAGTTGAAAAGTTTTCTAATACCAGGTGTCAGAAAGGAACTGCAGCCACAGGGTCTTCAAAATTCCTGATCAAGTGCAAATTGTTGAATAGTTAAAATTCAACATTCACGTATCCTGCAATGCAGACATTGCACCCCTAGGACTATATCTAAGAGGAACTCTTGCACATGTACAATATAGGACACGGACCAGACTATATCTTTTACAGTAATAAAAACCTAAGAAGTCTTATATGCCTATCGATGAAAGATTGAATAAACTAGGTCCATACAAACAATGGAATATTAGACAGCAATGTAAATGAACTATAGTAATATGCAACAATAAGCATAAATTTTAGTGAAGATTTTATCTTATTATTGCATGCCACATGATGTCCTTTTTTATTAAATAGCTTTGATAAAAACATACATAGTTATGCATTCTTATAGATGCAACAAACCTGTATATAAAGGAAAGCAAAGGAATGAGGATTTAGGATGAGGGCTGCCTAGCATGGGAGGAGGTAAGGAGATAGGGTTGTCCAGGGAGCCAAATGCCTGGATAGATGTAGATGATCATCAAGTTCCTAGCTTTCATTTTAGGTAGTAGATTTATGGATGCCTGTGTTAAAACAGTTATCTACGTAGCCAGTCAGGAAGGTAGCCAGCTCTGGCTGCCATGTGGAGAATGGGTTGAAAGGGTAAAAGTAGAGGCAGGATGACCAACCAGGAGACTGGTTGATAGCCCAGGGGAAGGGTGGTGCTTTGTACCTGGATCATAGCGGTTGCAATGGAGAGTAACAGACAGGGTCAGAGTATATTTGGGAGGTGATAGAGGACTTGCTCTGATGGCTTCAAGTGGGAAGGTAAGGAATATTCTATTATATGAAGCTACCAAAATTTATTTAACAATCAGCTCTTGTCATTTTGATTGTTCACAACATTTTTAGCTCCATGAAAAGGTCTAAAATGAATGTCCCTGCAGCTTAATCTTCATATATCTAAATTAATTTCTTAATGCACCTTCCAGAAGTGAAATTTTTATACCAAAGCATATGTGCATTTAACACAGCTTATGATACGTATGACCAAGTTGCCTTCCTGAAGGGTTGGAGTGCTTTGACTATCACTAGCAGTGTGAGGCCATACCCATCCTTCCTTTTTTTCCCCTCCTTCCAGAGCTCTGTATTCAGAGTCGTCTCACTGGCAGTTGAGGGAACGTGTACTGTCCTAGCAATTACCCCTGGAATGATTTCTGTGGTTGTTCAGTCTTCCTCTGGCCTGGATCCTTACCACCCAGAGAATGTTCCTCTGCTTCCTTCAGTGGCCATCCTTAGAGCTTTGGATTCCTGCACTGGGTCCTTCTACGGAGCATATAGTCTAGGATATGAGATGGCATAAGCTCTTCCTTGGGAAAGGCTCTTTAACATGTGGATCAGAGAGAACTTTTCCCTTCTTTGATTCTAGAGTCTTCTACTCAGACTCTGCCTACCCCCAACCCTCAAAGAGCCCTGGGGATTTCTAACAAACCTGGCAGTTTTTCTGAGTCATTTGGGTAAAGGTTAAGCTGGCATATAAAATAATTAATCAATTAATTACTCAAGTTCCTGTCCCCTCAGAGCATCTGGAGCTGCACTATCCAAATATAGTAGCCACTAGCCACTGGAGGCAATTTAAATTAATTAAAAATAAATAATTTTAATTTCAGTTCCTTGGTTACACTAGACATTTCAAATGCTCAGTAGCACATGTGGCTAATGGTTACCATATTGAACAACACGGATCTGGACCATTTCCATCATCATAGAGCGTTCTGCTGAACAGCATTTCAGAAACTGGGTTACTCAGGATATGTTCTCAGGGGTCCTTTTATTTATTTTATTTTATTTATTTGGTCGGTGGGGAGAGAGAGAGAATGAATGAGAGTGTGCATAAGAGTGTAGGGGGGCACAGAGGGAGAGGGAGAAGCAAGCTCCCCAGTGAGCACGGAGCCCCACTCTGGGCTCAACTCCAGGACCCGGAGACCATGACCTGAGCCAAAGGCAGACACTTAACTGACTGAGCCACCCTGGTACTCCCCTAGGGGTCCTTTTAAATGTGGGATTGGAATGCTCAGTGAGGGTAGGTGGAAGTAATTGGTATCAGCATGACTTGCTGGATAGATAAATCCTTGCTGATCTGGAAATCAGTTCTTATTATATCTAGGTTCTTTTTACCTTTTCCTCTTTGTCCTTGACCTGGGGACTCTAGTTCTGTGCCAGTTATGTCTTAAGAACTGTGTGTATGTATATTTTATAAGAGAAATCTGATTGCTAGTTCATGACATTGACTGACCTAGGCCAAAGCCATTTTCCTCCAGCGCAAGAGCCTGGAAGGGAAATCCCAGGGGCAGCGCCTGACGTGTGGGCAGGCGGTGGTTCTGCCTGGGTCTGCAGTGGCTGGAGGGAAGAACATTACAGTGGAGCCAGGGACTCCAAGTTCTCCATTCCTTCCTGTCACCTTGGTTTCTTCTTGCCCAGAATGAGGATGACGCCACTCCGAAACATTCTTGAGTTGCAAGAAAGGGATGCTTAAGGGTGATGGAGCTCCAGGTTCTGTCTTCTTTCTACCATCCTGGGGCCGTGGTTCGTTAGCATCTGCCTCTGTCCCTTCCCTGCATATGTCCAGACCCTGCTGTGAGAAGCACTCTTTCCAGTGACCTAAATATAGCCCTGGGAGCCCCAACCGCCATATTCTAGTCTTGGCTTGTGCACTGACTCATGGTATGAGTCTATGTAAGTCACTTCCCCTCTCCTCCCAATGGGTCATCAGGGGTGGAGGAGGGATAATGGCCCTGAGTCACCTTCCAGAGAGGAGCTAATTAGGGCTCATTGAGGCAAAAAAGTGGCAAGTTGAAAGAGCAAAGGAAGGAGTGGGACTCGAGTGGGGCTCTGAGGAGGGGCCCGGCTCTCTCGCTGCCTGGGCGCTCTGCCTGCTCAGACCTGGATCTATGGTTAGCTTCAGACGGGCTGTAAACCTTCCCGAGTGAGGTTGGTTTCTGTGTGGGCACATCCCAGAAGACAAAGGTGGAGTGCCTCTGTGCCCAAGGAAGGTAAGCTGAGCAAGTGTCCAGGCTGGAAGTCAAAGCCTGAGTAAGTTATAGGAATATGGTCCTCCAGAGAGTGCAGCAGAAGGGTCATAAGCTAGGTCTGAGGACACCCGGGTCTGGATCCTGCTGTTGACCTTCAACTGCTCTGTGACACTGGTTGTTGCTTCGCTTCTCTGTGTTTACTGAGCTCTCTGTAAAATGGGTTCACTTCCCCTGTCCTAAATACTGACAGTGGCTGTTATGGAAAATAAAAAAGAATTGAACAAAAAGTAGCATTTGTTATATTTTCCTTTTTTGAAAGTATAAATGCCCACCATCAGAAATGTCGAAAACCCAGAAACACATCGTGAAAAAAACAAAAATGATTCAGAATTTTACCACACCAAAATACATCCTCTTGGTAATTTTCCTTCCAAATTATTTTTCCATGCATGTATTTTTTTTTCTCCGTACTAGATCTTAATGTTATAATTTTACATATTACTTTTTCTCACCTATTATTATTATATGGTGATTATTTACCCATGCCATTAATTGTTCTTCAGGAACCTGAATTTTAGGGACACTTGATTGGCTCAGGTGGTTAAATGTCTGCCTCTGGGTCAGGTCATGATCTCCAGGTTCTGGGATCAAGCCCCACGTCGGGCTTCCTGCTCAGCAGGGAATCTGCTGCTTCCTCTCCCTCTGCCTCTCCCCCCTTCTTGCATTTTCTCTCTCTCTCTCTCTCTCAAATAAATAAATAAATAAAATCTTAAAAAAAAAAACAAAACCACCTGGATTTTAATGGGTGATGATCTATCATTTGAAATAACAAAATTTTATTTAACAAATACCCAAGAGTAGGCCATTCCAAATATTTCCTTATTACAAATAAATGCTTTGTTGAGCTACTTTGTATATAAATCTTAGTATTCATTTCTTTCCTTATAATAAATTCTTAGAATTGAGGTTTTAGGGCCAAAATTTAAAGCTGATACAGTTAAACACACACGCACACACACACACACAGAGAAGGCATTGATGGGAATGGTGGTGAATTTATGTGCACTTAATATCCTCATGTATCTATTGCAATTGTGGAATTTCTGGGTTCGTGAGGTAGATGTCTCCGTGACCCTGGTGGGGATCTAGAAGTGGGGATAGAATTTTACAATAGAATTAGTGCCTCCTCCTCTCTTGTAGAATTGCCTAATGCCAGGAAAACAAATCACTGATGGTAAGAAAGCTTTCAGTACGAGAGGGCAGGGATTTTAGGCCACACACCCTTAAAAAAAAAAAAAAAACCAACAAATACACCTAAGTGTTTGAAACTCTGGGGTCCAGTCAGTACCCTCATAACTTGTTAATAACATGAGCAGGTCACATTATTTCCCGGGCTTGGGGAGACAAATCCTTAACCTCTGGGACATGAGGGAATGCTGGGGACATGTACTGAAAGTGGGTGCATGCGAACTCATTGAACCACAACGTGGTAAAAGTTGTTCTTTTGCCTTTCTCATCACAAGATGGAGGGCTGACAGACTGACAAGAGAGACAGAGGCGATGAAAGCAAGTTATCTGAGGGACCAAGAGGGACGGACATGAGGCTAGGGATCCTCAGGAGGAATGTCCTAGAGCTCTGCATGGAAAATCCTTTTAGAGGAGCAGCCCCTGGGTGGCCCAGGCCCTTCAGCTGGGCCTGGCACAGGATCCACTCTGTGCTGGGGACCATTCCCGGACTGAGACACTGATGCCTCCCACGAAGCAGAGACCTTGTCTTTGGACACTCGCTACCTTGGGATTCAACTCTCTGGGAGGCAGCTTTAGTGCTTTGTCTGGGCACACTCACAGCCACCTTCCCTTTTAGATCTTAAGATAGGCTGACTGCTGCCCTGTGGGAATGGGGGAGAGGAAAGGAGGAGGCCACTCTGACCCATCTGCTTACCTTCAGCACAGAGACTGTGAGAGTCGTGACAGAACATCTTGCCTGAAATGGATCCTCCCTGTCCACAGGAATGTGCACTCCTCCCCAGCCTGCAGCAGCCAGAGACCTCGTGTCATAAACAGAGGCTGTGGTACGGAGCAGTCGGGCCAAGTTAATCCCCCAGACGTCAGAGCTTGGCCTGGCAGAGATGGGAGCGGGGCTGATAAGGCCTCATGAAGGAAAGCGCGAGAGCAGAGGCGTGGCGCTCAGGCTGGTGTGCACCCCTGTGAGGGCAGTTTCTGATCGAGGCAGATGATAAAAGCCCACCCAGGGACAGGACCCCTTCTCAGCCTATTTAGAGTACCGTGCCAAAGGACCGCTCTTCGGAGCCTGTGCCCCAGCTCGCTGCACTGGGGGAAAGCAAGGCACTTTGCCGGGGCTGGGAGGAGGTTAGTATCTGAAACCCAAAAAGAAATGATATTGGCATTTGCTGAGCCCACCCTGAACCAGAGGACAGGTAGATCAATCCTGATACATCCCAACAACCTGAGAACTTGAACCTGGCTGTGCGGTCCTGAGGGGGCGCTCTGCTGGTCCCCTTGCAGCTCTCTTGTTCTCATGGACTATGACTAGAAGACAAGCCGCTGAGGAGCTCTGTGAGCTGCTGTCAATGGGTGAGGTCTTGTGGTGCAGGCTAGGAGCGCTGTAGGAGTTCCGAAAAGGCAGAGATCAGTGTGGGCTGAAGCGATTAAAACAGGTTTCACAGAGAATGGGGCCAGGACCCGGATCCACCATGAAGAGGGAGGGAGGAGGCAAGGAGGGCCCTTAGTGGGGATGGGAACAAACAGGACAGCAGTGAAGGGTCCTGGGTACCCCAGATGGAGCAGGGAGGCTAGGGATAGAGGAGCAGTGGGAGGGCGGGAAGGCAGCCAGATTGTAGACTGTTTAGAATTCCAGGCAGAGGAGTTTCAACTTGATTCTATAGCAAATAGAGAGTAGAAAGAACCCCTAGTGTGAGGAAATGTGGGAAGCCATGCCTTGCTGATTACTCCCACTGAATTAATTCCTTTTTGCCCTCAGTGAGGCCTGCTAACCCCCTCAAAGGCCTCTTTTGAGAGCTGAGCTGTACGACTCTGGCTCCGTTATGCTCTGTGGCTGCCTCGGCCTTGGGGGAAGCTGCAGACCCTTCCTTCTCCAGCCATGCCTCCAGACGCTGCTCTCTGGTCCTCATTTTTCTCCACACTAGTATCTCCTCCACGCTGGTGGCCTGGGGCTTGTCAGCACTGTGGGCAGAGGAGAGGACAGACATACTAGGTACTTGCCCTGGTCCAGGCTCTGTGTTGGAGCATGGACCTGAGCAGGACCCACCCAGCCTCTGTCATCAGAACTCACAGTTTGGTAGTACCAGATGAAGTACCACACGGAGAGCATGATAGGCAGCTGCCTGCCTCCAACGCTAAATAGAGTCTTCCTCACAGCATGCTGGAACCGTGGAGCCCTCGATGAAGTCCTGGGAGTTCTGAGACCTGTCCCTTGAATTCCTTACTTCTGAGGTACCTAGACTAGAATCAGAACTTCATTCAGCCTGACTCTACACAGCCACCTGGGCTCTCTGGGTTAGCACCCCTGTGTTGAGGGAAGTGGGGAGGGGGCAGTGGCATGACTGACACCATCCAGCGAGGTAGGTGAAGGTTCTAGAAGAGTCCCACTCAAAGGCGATCCAGAGCAGGGAGGGAAATGGCTGCTGGGAAGGCCAGTGCTCTCCCCCATGGCCATGTCGGGTGGGTGAGCTACACCTTCTGACCTGCAGACTCTGTAGCCCTGGGTTTGGGAAGAAGGGGTGAAGGGGTCAAGCCACCTCTGGGAGCAGGGATGGCCAAGGGGGCATGGCCCAGGCCGAAATAAGCAAGGCTGTCAGGCTGGGGCTGGGTGTGAGCCACGGCCACAGTGCTCTCTCTGCCAGGGCTGAGAGCACACACAGTGAGCCCAGCCTGAATCCTACTGGCTCCCCTCTGGGCCCTCATTTCTGGATCAGTCACACCACAGGAAGCCCTTCTGGGGAGCTGCTGCCGCCACTGTGGATGCTTCTGCCAACTCCTCCCAGCCACGGCTGCACCCCAGAAGCTACAGCTTAGCGTCTCCATCCCTCTCGGGGCCCCCTCTGAACAGCATCTACAGAAACCTCTTTTCTGCACAACCAGCTGCTGGTGGGGGGTAATCAAGTTGAGAGCTGCAGAGATTTCAGCCATTTGGGAAAGGCAAGTAGGAGGGAGATTCCCCAGGGAAAAGGAGCCACCTGGCGAGCCCAGAAAGTCTGGGGAGAGGAGTGTTAGGAGGAGGAGACAGGGAAAGAAACTGGGAGGCAAACTCTGTATCGAAGCCAGGAGACTGTGGAGGTTGGTGTCGGCATTACGAAGAGTCCTAGTCTGAAGAGATGGTTTTCTCCCCACAGTGACCCTACCTTTCAAAACCATTTTTTCCCCACAGAGCTCTTTGGAGTTGGGGGTGTTAAATGGCAGCCAGAGAACTTGGGCTTCTCTTGGAAGATGGACGGTCTTCCTGTTCCTCCCCACTTAAAGGCTCTCTGCCTAGGAGTAGTGGCCATGGGAGTAGAATGGCTGGCCTGGAGGGACTATACTGCCACCTGCCTTGTTCCGGGAGCGGAAGTGTCTTTGCCTCTTCTTTCCTGTGTGTCTGAGGGTCTAAGGGTCTACTTTCAAGAGGTTCACTTTATCTTGGAGACAGCCTTAGAAGGAGCACAGCAAGGTAGAAGGAAGATAGAATGGGGGCACCTGGGTGGCTCAGGCAGTTAGCCATCCAACTCTTCATTTCAGCTCAGGGCTCAATCTCAGGGATGTGAGTTTGAGCCCCATGTTGGGCTCCTTGAATAATTTTTTTTTAAAGAGTGAATATTTGGGGAGATACAGTGAACATACTGTGAATTAAAGAAATCCCCCCAAATTTCTGAGGCTGAATGTCTGTAGGACAACTGCCCGGCTCGATCTGAAGCCAGGGCCCAGCCTCGAGTCAGGGGAGAGTTAGGCTGCCTCACCTGAGTGTCCCTGGACCCTCCTCAATGGCTGGGTTCTTCCCCATGTGGGGAGAGTTCAGGGGCTACTGTTACCAAACCCACCCACTGCCAGATGTTCAGGGAGCGAGAGGAAGGAAGATAGAGTGATAAGCAGAAATGTCCCAGGAGCTGGCTATGTGGAAGGGCTGCCCTGGTATGTGATGGGCCTTAGGATTTTGTTTTGTTCTGACTTTCCCAAGCTTTGTAGTTTTCCATAAAGTATTCTCACATATGATCTCTCACCTAGTTATATAATATTGCATTACAAAATTATCTCGAGGGGTGCCTGGCTGGCTCAGTCGGTTAAGCATTTGCCTTCGGCTCAGTTCATGATCTCAGGGTGCTGGGATCGAGCCCGCATCGGTCTCCCTGCTCAGCAGAAAGTCTGCTGCTCCCGCAGCTTGTGCTCTTTTTCTCTCTTGCTCATTTTCTCTCTCAAATAAATAAATAAAATAAAATAAACTACCTCAAAACTTAATGGTCCCAGATAGCAAAAACCACTTATTATCTGGCAATTTCTGTGAGAATCCAGATACAACTAGGCTGGGTGGCTTGTGGCTCAAGGTCTTCCGGATGGGGGCAGTGCTGTGGGCATCCAGCACCATGGGCATCTCCATGTCCAAGTGGGGCTGAAGGGTCTGCTTCGCAGCTCGTTCATTTGTCATCAGGAGACTTCGGGAGATCTGCTTCCAGGCGCACCCAGTGAGACTGTCCGCAGGGCTCCCTTACACCACGGCAGCTAGCTTTCCCTAGGACAAGAAGGAAGCCTGGTCTATTTATACCCTAATCACAGACCTGACATCCCATCACTTGCCATTTTCTGTTTGTTAGGAACAAGTCACTAACTCCAATGAATACCTATGGGGAGAAGATTATAGTGAAGGCCAAGAGGTGGGATTATTGAGGATATTTTATTTTTTCATTTTTTAAGAAAAAGATTTTATTTATTTATTAGAGAGAGAGAGAGTGAGCAAGAGAGAGAGCTCCCGTGCACAAGCAGGGGGGAGGAGCGGAAGGAGAGGGAGCAGACTCCCTGCTGAGCAGCGAGACCTATGCAGGGGCTCAGTCGTGGGATTCCGGATTCATGACCTGAGCCCAAGGCAAACGCTTAAGCAACTGAGTCACCCAGGCACCTACTGGGGGCATTTTAGAGGCTACCTGCCACACCGCTCGTGTTAGCCCCACAACAACGCTAAGTAGGGAGAAGTGGTCCACAGGTAAGGAGGAAAGGAGCTTAGGAGGGAAGGGTCTCTGCTCAGGACCACAGAGATACTACATGATCGATTAGAATTGGACCTTAACCTTTGTTTCCATCTGACTTCCAATTTAGTAGTCTTACCCGGATGCCTAGCTGCCTGTCCATCCCATTGCCTATTGGTATTCTTGCTTGGGAATCAGGGCAGGCTTGAGTTGACTGAGCGTCCGGGTCTTTGGCGCTGTGCGGCTGGCCGCTCGATGCTTCCTGGCTGTTTCCAGAGTGTCAGGGCTCATAATCATTTTCTTCAGTAGCGGGCACAATTTCTCCTATACTCCTTTTTATTTTTTTTAAGTAAATGCTTTATTTTAGAAGTTTTAGCTTTACAGAAACGTTGTAAAGATGGTCCACTGGGCCCTGTATATCGCCCACCAGTTTTAACATTAGTTAAACATGTTAATGTTAGTTTTAACACCTTACGTTTGTTACAATTAATGAATCAATATTGACGCATTATTAACCAACGTCCATCCTTGTATTCATATTTTCTTATTACTCTTTCATAGTTGAGCCAAGCGCTGGGCTAGACATTACTGTGATGAATTCTTAGACCAGTCCTGTACGGTTGGCACTGTTATTATCTCTATGTTGCAGAAGAGGAGAGCGAGGCACAAAGAGATTAAGTCACTCGGCAAGATCAGAGCTGTGCACAGAGGCAAAGGAGCATTTGAACTGTGTTCTCTCTCACTCCGGAGTAGTGCTCTTAACCAGTTATACTTCTCTTCCTCCCTCTCATTCTCAGATTCCTGCTCCTACAAAAGGAATTGTACATGTAAGCACTAACATCTGGCTCTACCCTTGGGGCCTAAGCTTATGGGAGCGATAAGAAGATGCCAGGAGACTGACAGTCTTGTAATGACCTCCTGCAGCCTTAGCCTTCTCATCTGTGGAATGATAGGATTAGATTAATGAGCCTGGGTCTCCTCTGCCTCCGACTTTCTGCAACCTTGTCAGTCTGTCCAAAAGCCTTTGTTGGAATAGATGTATTTTACTTGCAGCTCCAAAAATTACTCTTTTTTGACTCTGGGGTCTGGTGTCCTTTGGGAGTTCCAAGGAGTTAGAAAGAACCAATTGCTGAGATGCCCTCCAGCTCTGGGATGTGGAGGGCTTTACTGGAACGTGCTGAGGTAGGGCTGTGGGCTGAAGATCTACTGAGCCCCACTGACTGTTTCCTTCTTCACCAGCTGCAAAAAAAAGCCTAAAGCCTTGGCAGGACAGTCCCGGCCCCATTGTGACCACCCCAGCCAACCTGCCTTGGTGCTGCCTGAAATTCCCCAGATGGCCCTTGGGCTTTGGAGGGCCACCCTCCCCTGTGTAACGAGGTGGGCAAGACTATTCACAGGGTTTCTCCTGCAGTGTACCTCCCAGACATGGCACCCGGCTCTGTGTCAGCCTCTCTGACCTTGCTCGAGTGCTGTATACTGGCCTGGGGTCCTTGACCTCATGCCCAGGAGGGGTAGCAGACAGCAGACACCATGAGAGCAGGACCAGAGCCAGGGTGGAAGCCTGGGCCCAGCTGGGCCACACAGCAGGGTCTGGTCCTCGAGTGGGAGGCTCCCATCTGTGCCTCTCTGGCCCTGAGAGCTAGTGGAATAGGGACAGAGGGACCTCACTGCAAGTTCTTGCAGAGCCGGGAAAGGTGCTAAGACCAGCTCTTTTTTGTTTTCCTTCTTCTTCCTTTTTACCAGAAGGTAGAGCATCGTAGAGGCTGGAACTGATTTTGGTTCCAAGTTCAAGATTGCTTGGGTTAGCACTGGCTGAGTGATTGCAAGATTTAAGAAGGAAGAGGTCCAGGGATGTTCCTAAGTTATTGAGGGTGGCCTACGCATTCACACACATGTAGTGCGTATGATAAATAGACATCCGTGACACACATACGAGGCACTTGTTTAGCCGCATTTTCCAGAAACATCTTTTCCAGAGATGGTTTGGCTGCCAGCCCCCATAGGAGGCCCACAGCCCACATACAGACCAGGAAATGGGTTTTCCACATCCAGGGAACATTTACGGCATCGAAAGAGTCATTATCTAGGTCTGTCCCCCTCTGGGTTTAAAGCGGAAGTGACTGGGACCTGTGGGGTGGCCGCAGAGGCCCTTTAAGGGCAGGAGCCCCTGGCCAGGTCCCATCTGGAGAGCTGCTGTCCCCAGGCTGAGGGCTGAGAACAGTGGGTCCTGAGGTTGGGGTGGAGGAGTAGGAGTAGGTCATTTCTGAGGCCTCTAACCCTTGTGGAGAAGGGATGGGGGATGGCAACAGCTGAAGTAGAGGAGAAGTTCGGGGTTCTAAATGTTTGAGAATTTAGACCTTGACTGGCAGAAAAAAACTCCTGGTAAATTATTCTATTAAGAAATATGTAATTTTGACCCTCATTGAAAGTGTGTTGGTCCTGCTTTTGTCCCCAAGCCCTCAGGAACCCTGCCCCTTGCTCTTCTATGGTCTAGATGGCCACTCACAACCCTCAGATCCGTGTGTTACCAACTTAACCCAGATCCCCCTCTTGGCTGGCCCAGGCCTTCTCCCCTCCACCCGTTTGGTTGAAGCATTTTGGAGTACCCCATTGCCTTCCACAGCCGATTTTGTCCCCAGTTTGCCAGGGAGAAAGAGATACCCACCTTGGGGGTGAGGGGAGGAAAAGAGTAAAAGGGGAAGCTTGAATCATTTTCACATTATAACCTCTTGTGGCAGTTTTCTCAGTGAGGAGGGGAACTCGAGTGAAGAATTGGGATGAAAGCTTTTGGGGTGAGGGCATGTATTTCTAAAGCCACGGGATTATTTCTCCTTTGTGAACCCTTTTTATCCCCCAGACCACACCAGGCCAGGGAGGACTGTATATCTGGGAAATACAAGCTTCTAATTTTTCTTTTCCTTTTTTTTCAATTTAAAGTTTTAATTTAAGAATTACACAAGAGGGGGCTCCTGGGTGGCTCAGTCGGTTAAGTATCCAACTCTTGATCTCGGCTCAGGTCTTGATCTCATGGTTGAGAGTTTGAGCCCCACATTGGCCCAGCATGGAGGCTACTTTAAAAAATTTTTTTTAAATAAAATAAAAATTATACAAGTGCTTCATTGAGATAAGTTAAGAAGTATGAATGATGACACAGAAAAAAACACCCGAGAACATTCATCATCTGACCACCCAGCAGTACAACTGGAAACGTTTTGGAGTAAAGGCCTCCAGACCTTTTGCTGTGTTTTAAAGACCGTTTTTAAAATGGGGCAATACTATACCTACTGTCTTATAGCCTGTCCCTTTTTTCATATAAAAGTATGTAGGAACATCTTTCCTTGCCAACAACTGTCTTTTTTATGCCGTCATTAAAAAAAGGTCGCATAGTACGTCATTGTATCATACAACTATAATTTGTTTTGTCAATTATTAGAAATTTAGTTTTTTTTTTTTAAAAAAGATTTAATTTATTTATTTGACAGACAGAGATCACAAGTAGACAGAGAGGCAGTCAGGGAGAGAGAGAGGAGGAAGCAGGCTCCCTGCAGAACAGAGAGCCGAATGTGGGGCTCGATCCCAGGACCCTGAAATCATGACCTGAGCCTAAGGAAGAGGCTTTAAACCACTGAGCCACCCAGGCGCCCCTAGACATTTAGTTTTTAATTTTTTGTTATTCCAATTGTACTTTCAGATGCATTTATTTTTTTTTTGTATATTCTTTCTTCCTTAGGATGAATTCCCAGATGGAACTGTAGGGACAAAAGATATATACCTTTAAGGCTTGTGATACTTGTGGCTAAATTACAAATCAGAAAAATCATACCAGTTTATGATTCACCACCCGTGTTGGTCTATTTGTGCATACCTTACTAGGTTTCCTTTTTTCTTCCTTTTTTTTCTTTTTTTTCCTTTAATATCTGATATGCAAAATGTTATTTCATTCTAATTTGCTTTGATTACCATTTAGACTGAACATTTATTAACATTCTGTGTTTATGTCTTTGTGCATTTTTCTCTTGAAGCATTTGTCTCTTCTTACTGTTTTACAAGTTTCTTCCTCTAGCAAGTGTGTTAACCTATTTCATTTAGCAAATGTTACATACAGTAGTTTTTCCAGGTCGCCATTTGTGTTTGACTTTGTGACATTTTTTTTGCCCTGAAGATTTACCTTTTTCTAAAGTGGTAAACATCTTAATATTTATTTTAGGGCTGCCTTTTGGTCCATGGTTAAAAAGATTTTTCTGTTTCTGAGTTATATAAACATCCATCTAAGTGTTCTAGTGTTTTATTTAACATTTAAATCTTTTAACTATCTGCAATGGATTTTTGTGTGTTCTAAGAATGGTATCTTAAAAATCTTAATTTTTTTATGCCAGCACCTTTTTGGGCAATCCATCTTTTCTCTCTTAATATGAAATTTCACTTACATTCCATATGTATTTATAATACGATATTTTAAAGATTTTATTATTTGAGAGAGAGAGAGAGCATGCACGGGGTGAGGGGCAAGGAGAAGGAGAGAGAGAATCTTGAGCATACTTTGCAATGAGTTCAGAGCCTGACATGGGGTCCGATCTCACAACCCTGATATCATGACGTGAGATGAAACCAAGAGTCGAACGTTTAACCAACTGAGCCACCCACACGTCCCTATTACATTTTATACAAGCAGTGTCACCCTTAATGAAGACACGATTGTTCCTTGCCTTTATAATATATTCTACTGATCAATCTACTCTGATGCCTCATCCACAATTTTTTTAAAAGATTTTATTTACTTATTTGACAGACAGAGATCACAAGTAAGCAGAGAGGCAGGCAGAGAGAGAGAAGGAAGCAGGATCCCCACCGAGCAGAGAGCCCGATGTGGGGCTCTATCCCAGGACCTGGGATCATGACCCGAGGCGAAGGCAGAGGCTTTAACCCACTGAGCCACCCAGGCGCCTCTCATCCACACTTTTTAAAAAAAAATTCCAGTTGGTTAACATACAGTATAGTGTACAATACAGTGACTCAGCACTTCCACACATCACAGCAAGGGCAGTCCTTCATCCCCATCACCTATTTCACAGCCCCCCACCCACTTTCCTTCTGGTAAACATCAGTTTGTTCTCTATAGTTAAGAGTCTGTTTCTTGGTTTGTCTCTCTCTCTGTTTCCCTTTGCTCATTTGTTTTGCTTCTTAAATTCCATATATGCGTGGGGCACCTGGGTGGCTCAGTGGGTTGGGCCTCTGCTTTCGGCTCAGGTCGTGATCTCAGGGTCCTGGGATCGATTCCCACACTGGGCTCTCTGCTTGGCGGGGGGCCTGCTTCCTCCTCTCTCTCTCTGCCTGCCTCTCTGCCTACTTGCAATCTCTCTCTATCAAATATAAATAAAATCTTTAAAAAAACTAAATTCCATATATGTGTGAAATCATATGGTATTTGTCTTTCTCTGACTGACTTACTTTTCTTAGGGTTATACTCTCTGGCTCTGCCGTTGTCATAGCAAATGGCAAGATTTCCTTCTTTTTTACGGCAGAGTAATGTTCCACTGCATATATATACCACATCTTCTTTATCATTCATCAATCCATTGACATGTGGCTGTTTCCATAATGTGGCCATTATAGATGATGCTACTATAAACATCGGGGTGCATATGTACCTTCAAACTACTCTGTTTGTATCCTTTGGATAAATACCTAGCAGTGCAGTTATTGGATCATGAGGTAATTTGATTTTAACTTTTTGAGGAGCCTCCATACTGTTTTCCGGAGTGGCCATACCAGCCTGCATTCCCACCAGCAGGCTTCCCCTTTCTCCACATCCTCGCCAGCACCTGTTGTTTCCCATATTGTTGATTTTATGGGGGGGGGGTAGTTTTGATTTCATTTCCCTGCCTCATCCACACTTTTTACATTATTGTAGCATTATAGTACATTTAATTATTTAGTTATTTAAAAAAATTTATTTATTTCAGAGAAAGAGAGAGAGAGCACAAGTGAGCACAAGCAGGGGGAAACCGCAGGCAGAGGGAGAGGGAGAAGCAGGCTCCCTGCTGAGCTGAGGGCCCGATGTGGGACTAGATTCCAGGACCCTGAGATCATGACCTGAGCCAAAGGCAGAGGCTTAATCCACTGAGCTACCCAGGTGCCCTTTAGAGTACATTTCAATATGTGACAATGCAAGTGCCCTTTTTAAATTTTTCTTGGCTTTTCTCAAATATTTATTCTTCTGGATGAGTTTGAGAATCAATTATGCCCTTGGGATTTTGATAGGAATGGTGTTAAATTCAGAGATTAACTTGGGCAGCTTTACATAGTAGAGCACTACAGTTATTCTTTCATTTTTGTCTTTCTGTTTTTTTCCTTTAGCAATGTTAGAGCCTGGTTTCTTGTTGGTAGATCCTGTACATTTCATAGTGACTTTATTCCTATCATTTTATAGTTTTACTGACACTGTTGATGGAATTTTTTTTTTTTTTATCCTGTCTTCCAAGTGCACATTGCTTATATACACGGGGATTCTTGATTTTTGATATGATGATTTTGTAACTGGAAGGGAAACATGCTGTCTTCCGGTTTTTCCTTCGGTGGGTTTGTGCCAAAGGCGTGTTTGACCTAATTTAAGGCTATTTAATTTCCTTCTGGATCTGGGCCTTAGCTCCTCCCTGTCATTCCCTGCAGTTGCAGCACAGAGTTTGGGGAAGGAACGGCCGGCACAGTTGGCTCCTTGTCAGCTGCCTCCTGAGGACGGGCGTGTTGGGAACCAGATGCCCACCACAATTTTTCCTGACTCCGGCCCCGGCCATGTGGACACCGGGGAAGAAGGGACTTAACCATCTAGTGAAAAATCGGCGCACGCGTCCAAGCTGCCGTAGGCAGAGAGACCCTGGAGGAGGTAGTATTTAGATTACATTTGGTGCCAACCCTGGGAGCTCTCAGGAAACGCTCCAGGGCCTGTAAATGCCATACGCTTGGCATCTGGGATAGCTGAAGGCATCTGAGGTGGTTTTGACTGTGACTCAAAGGCAGGGGCGGATCAGCTTCTTTTCTCATCACGTTGGAGAAGCTGGGGTCAGGCCGACTGAATGGACTCCAGGATGGTGCTGGTGCAGCTGTGTGCTCCCTCTGAGGAGGAGGGAGACTCGGCGACGTTCAAGATGCAAGGCAAAAAAGGAAAACTGGTTGTCCTCATTTTTATGTCTGAAGCAAACAGAGCTGAAAGATTTTGTGGAGAGTGTTAAGGAATCCCTTCAGGTTTTACACATTCTACTTTGGTTAAGTGTAAAGACGGACAGGACAATGCCATTTCTGTTTGTACCGCTTGGAGTTATTTCCCAGTGATGAACCCTCTTACCTTTGCACCCACATTCCTCCCCCCTCCCCACCGCCACACCCTCTCTTCCTTGCTCTCTGGTCTTTTCTGCATAGGCTGATGCCAGAGAAGACCCCAGAGCTACCCTAGAGAAGGTCAGCCAGCAGCGGGATACAGGGGCTAGAATGGTTAGCGAAAGATGGGGAGGGAGGGATTTGGGAAGGGGAGCATGGACTTGGACATGGACATGGATGGCTGGAGTGGGGAGTGAAACTTAGAGCCCTGATTTGGGGTAGGGGCCCAATAAGGCTTGCCTGCATTTTCTGGTGCCTGGCTCTGAGTGTCCCTCTAGCGGGAGGTGGGGACATTGCTCTGGTCCTTGTGGCCCTATAAAGGCCATCTACTTATGACGTGGAGTTTTATCAGCCTGGCCTTCAAAGTCCAGTCATGTGCCCAGACCTATCCAGGGCCCACACCAGGTCCTTTTCTCTATCCTCTTTCCTTTTACCACCAAACCCCACTGGAAATCCATGTCGTTCTCCCAGTCTTCCAAAGAAGGAAACACTGCAGCCTTGGTTGGTATTTTACTCCACTATTTTGAACCATCTTGTTCCCAGAATGTGCTATATTAGAGCTAGCGTAGTCTTCTTACAAAATAAAACTGTCATCCTGTGGCATGACTTAGACAATGTGGAGAACAGACACCTTTTTTTCTTTTTTCTTTTTTTTTTGTAGAACCCTTTAGGGACTTGAAAGACTAAGTTTGCCTTTGAACTTTTGCCAGCACAATTAAGTAAAAATCATATTTGTGAAATGACGGGAGCACTGCCTGGCGCCAAGTAAAATCACGTTGGTTGTTTTTATTTATTGTCATTATATATACTATTAGTCTTAGATCACAATAGCACACCCAGTTTTCAATATTACTTAAGTTTGCATGTCACTGGAGGTAGAGAATGTTCCAATAAGGACAGAAAGGAAATGTATTCCCCTCTTCCTTCCTGTTTGAAAGGCAAAGGTAGCCCAAGCCAAAGGCCGTCACCCTTTAGTCAGGGCGGGCCTCGAGGCTCACCAGTCCCCTAGTGTCTAAAATCTTTGAGGGCAAGTGTTATGTCTGACATTTGTAAACCCTTACCTCGCAGAGGGCTGATTCAGTAAATATATAAAGAAAGGTAGGGAGGCAGAGGGATAAGCTGTTGTGACATCTCAGCCTTGGAAGAGACAGTATGATCTCTGTACCGAAAATGGCCTTCTAGCTTCTCTGCCAACTAGTGATTCTGCCTTGCTTGACTGCAACTACTGTCTGAAAGCTCACTCTTTTTGAAGACTGCTGGGGGAGGTGGGGGGACCACCTCTATTAGTAGGACTATTCCTTCTATTGAGGTAGAATCTGCTTCCCCTTAATCTCTACCTGTTCTTCTCGTGTCTGTCTGTTGAGCTATGGGCATACCTTTAGTCTTTCTTCCAGGGAGCAGCCCTACAGATATTTGAAGATAGCTCTCATTCCTTACTTCCTGCCAAATCTAGAATTTGCTTCAGGAAAGCTGTAGGAAACTCTGTGTCCATCATAATGGGTTATGAAAAAAAGCCTAGCAAGTTGGCCCTAATCTAGGAGATTCAATGAGAATGGTCCTTTCTGACCACTGCCTTGGGGTGAGGGTCTACTCCCTGGGTCAGAAGACCATGACCTGGCCTCTGAGCTTCAGCATCTTCCCCTCCTTCTACCCAAGGTCAGTCCAGCAGCCTGTGTATCATTCACCATAGCCTAAGGGCATACAGCTTCATAATCAAGGATGCAGGCTTTGAAGCCAGATTACCTGGATGGGTGCTATCTTGGCCCTGCCAGTTAGTTAGCCTCTTTCTGGTTTGAGCGCCCTCATTTGCAATGTGGGGTTAATGCTCCTTACCTCACTGGGGCGTCAGGGACTTAGTTCATGCAAAGCACTGAGCACAGTGCCTTGCATCTGGTAAGCACTCAAGAAACATTGGCCAGTACTATTATTTTTACAACGGGAGCCCTCCTGCTGTAGGGAGAATCTTGGGTAAACTTCTACATTAGTCTTGTCCAGTATCCTCTGTGCTTACCGGTGTCTTTGTCACTCACCAGACTGGGAGTACCCCTTGGGGAAAGGACATCTCTCATTCATTTCTGTTGACACAGTGCCTGGCATATATCAAGTACTGGAGGAATGTTTGACAAGTAAAAAGCCCTGGGTTTGTGTTTAGACGCCCATTCTTACCAGCTGTGAGGCTCTGGACAAGTCATTTAACTCTTTGGGGCTTGAATGTTTCCGTGTACAGTGTGGAAACACTACATACCTCTCTGGGTTTTGGAAAGGTTAAGGGAGATGACAGATGTGAAAGTCTTTGTTAAAGAGGAAAGTCCTAAGGGAAAAAAAGCCTTACTCAGTTTAGGTGAATAGAGCTTAGCTCCCTGGGGGCCTGGATGGAGTCTTGTCATTTACTCCCTTGGCAATCTTCACAACAGAGTAAGCCATTCTGAGTACTGGGCTGGTTGCACAAAGGAATGGGTGCTTGGATGGGTGAAGGAACTGAATTGAATGTTTGAGCCTGTACCATTGTATTCAACCTTTCATGTAAATGAACTCTGTTTCACCCCCAGACGACTGTGAATCCTCAAGAACCAGGGTCATGCCCTCAGTGGCTATATCCTTCATATTCTGGCCTCTGAAAGCAGGCAGCCAAGGGGCTGAGTGAGTCCCGGTAGTCAGCAGTTGGGGCTGATAGTGTGTTTGCGCGCGCGCGCGTGTGTGTGCATGTGTGCGTGTGTACACTCGCACACGCCTGAGCTCCAGATCCTCCGCCCCTGCATTCCACCAGGTGGCAGGGCACCTGTCGGAGCCTTGTCTTCAGCACCTTCCTCCTCTCTCCACCAGGTGGCGAGGCAGGCTTTGCATCCTCACTGCCTTGCACTGCCTTCTGGAAGGGGGCTCCCTCCTCCTGGGCAAAGGCGACAGGAAAAGCCTAATAGGGCTGAGGGTGCTCCTGGAGGTCTCCTGCTTCCCTCTACACCTAGGCCCAGCTGATGCCTCTGGTGCCCCGTGGGGGCGATGGAGCCAGCTCGTGGTGGCCTTGCTCATCAGGGTGGCATCTAGAATACGGCTGGATGGGAGCAGGCCCTGACTGCAGGTTGGCTGGATGGAGATCTCCTGCTGTGGATAGGCTGCTGCTGCTCCAGCTCAGAAGTCCCCCTCCTCCCTTTCCAGCCTTCCTTCCCATTTCCAAATCCCTGCAGGTCTTGGAGGGCAAGCTGCTGCTGTCTTTGGCCCTCCCTCCTTGGTGCTGATCTACCAGATTCCTGACTTCACGCAACTTGGATAAAGGCCAATCCTGCAGCAGGCTCGCTGGACGGGACATAAGACAAGTTCTCCTGGGCTCTTCCTGGGGAGGGTGTTCAAATCCTGGGCTGCTTCTAAACTCTTGGGGCTCCAAGTCCCAGCTGTCCCCCTCAACCAGGACAATCAAGGGCAGGGTTGAAACGTGTCCCAAAGCTACATGATAGGCTGGGCTGATCTCTGACTGGAGCTCGGGCTTTCCTCGTCTCCGAAGGAACTTAAGTTACCAGAAGTGTCTCTGCTTTTCCTCGCACCAGGTCACCAAGGGTCTCCCAGGCCCAGGTCATACACAGCAGGACGTTTTTGGTACTTTTGTTCTCTGGCCTGGTAGGAGGATGCCTTTGGCCATGTTGGCCTCTGTGGACTGCAGGATATGGAAGGAGGGTAGGGTCTCGTTTTTCATCTTCAGTACAGAGACTCTCCTGACCCAAGGGGAGTGATCTATAACCCGAGCCTGTCTGAATGGGCTTCTCTCTTCCTCTGCCCAGGAGGAATGTTTCTCGGGCCTCTGCCGTGTGCCCAGGGCTGAGCAGGATGTGAACTCAGTGGCAGTGTTTCCTGGAGGTCCTTGGAATTGAGGGAGGAGGCTAACTCAGAATCACTTGGGCAGCTCCCGTGGTCTTGGGCCCAACACCACTCTGTGCCTCCTCCCCACTCCAGGCACTGCCATTCACTGTGCCCCTGTTCCCATGGGCTGGCACGTTGAGGGTAGAGGCCCCTCTCACGTTGCCCAAGGGACTGATTTGTTGGGTCTCCTGCCAACCATTGGGGGTATGAGGTGACCTCTCAAAGCAAAGGACACAGGAGTAATCTATTCACCTGGAACCACTGGCATGGCCTGGGTGACCCCATCTTTCTGAGCAACTCCTGCTCTCCTGACCTCCCTTAGACATGGAGGAAAGGCTACCCTCGCTGAGCAGCTGTGCTGAGCTTCCATTCCTGAGTACTTACGGAACTTTCTAAATCCCAGCTTACATTTTTTTACTTTTCTGCTTACAGCCCCCGGGTGGCTCTCCGCACCAGCCTCCAGGACCTCCTGCTTGCCTTTCTAGCGCTACCCGCATCCCCTCACCATCACTGGCCATACTGAACCCCCTTCTCTCCTAGTGGAAGCCCCATGGCCTTTCCCTTCTAGATTCTTCCATGTATTCATCCCTCTTTATAAAATCTCCTCCTTCCCTTTTCCTCCCTCTATCTTTGCTGGCTAATTCACACCACTTATTAGAGCTCATCTTAGAAATCCCTCCTCCAGGGAGACCCTCCCAGCTCACTACGTCTGGCCTCAGCCCTCTCTTTTTGCCTCTCTGATGGCACTTGTCAGACTGAGTTGTAACTATTTCCTGATAGGTTTTCTTACCAAATGCTATGTCCTTAAGGAAGGGGTCAAGGTTTGGGTTTTTATTTTCAAATGTGGTGGAGGTGCCCTCGGCTTCCAGGGTCACATAATGGATGCTCAGTATTGATTTGTGGAATCTGGTAGGCGCTGATGGGTGGGTGAGGAACAGGTAGGCCTTCCTTGGAAAACTACCTTCCATTCCCAACCTGGATTATCTAAGTCTTTAGGTACTTTGCTCCTGTATTTCTAGACAGTGGAGTTTCTGTGGGCAGAGACCATTCATCCATTCATTCATTCAGTAAATATTACAGAGCCCCTCATATGTGCCAAGCACCATGCTAACTCTGGGACGTAACAGTAAAATAAGACACAGTCTTATAAGTTCCTAAACTCACAAAGCTTATATCTCAGTGAAGGAAACAGATAACAAACAAGCAAATATGAAAATATAATTACATATAGTAATCAGTCCTAGAAAGGACTACAGAGACTGGTTTGGGTGCTAGGAGAATCATAGGAGGGTCTGTGCCCTCAAACCTCTCTCCCCCAGGGGGCTAGCACACCTCTTCCTCTGCAGAGGCCTTGAGCCACCAGAGTCCCCCCCTCTGCTGGGATTACATCAGTGTCATTCTGTCCTCATCCAGAACTATGCTGCTGAGCACTCCCAGGACCTCTTCCTTTTAACACTGCCTGCCTGTGGGGGGAAGGACTCTCCAGGGTGGGAAGGCAAATGGGTCTGGGCAGAAAGGATAACCCCTTGCTTTGCTATGGGAGGGCCTGGACTCATCAGCAGAAGGGGGCAGGGTCCTTCCATCTGGGGTCTGGGTAAGTGCCATATTCGGGCCCTACTGACACACTAGAGCAATGGTGGGATTGGTGTGGGGCTAGCACGAGAGCTGTGGCCTCCTGGTGGGACACAGAGCCACCGCTGCCAGTGCCACCAGGAAGCCTCGTATCACTGAGTGGACAGAGACCAGGCTAGGCAACACTGTCCCTCTAGGCCTGCTGGCAGCTCTGTGGGCTTGGGCTGCTTTCTCCTCCAAACAGTTGTTTGCCTTGTTGGAAAACTGGTGGCCTGTGCTTGGGTGAAGTCATGTGAAAGAGTTGGGGTGTCCCTCTGGGGTGCTCTCTCCTGGCTTGGAAATTAGTGCCGATTACTGGGGTCATGGGGTCTTAGCAGGGAGCATGTGCTAGCCTGTGTCCAGGGCAAAGGGAACTTCACTTGGAGCAGGTGGGGAGGCTGGAGCAGCCACCTGGGCAGTAGGGTTAACAAGGAGGCAGCCGAGCTCCTGCCGTCAGCAGGGCTGACGAGGCCACCACCTTCCATCCATGGGGCCCCTGCCTCGAGGCACCTTTGTTTCCCCTTCAGCCAGGAGAGTGGAGGCCAGCTGCGGGGTAGAGGCTCCGCGGGCCTGAGGCCAGAAGCACTGCTCTCTCCCCGGGAGACACAGTGGCGTCTCTTGACATTCAGACAAACCATCCCTGCTGGCATCAGCCTGGCTTCTGCTGGCTCAGGTGGATGGGCCTTGGTTTGGGGCAGGGGCCACAGGGCAAGTTGGGAAGGGCCCTCCCCACTTCCTGGTCTGGATGGGACCCAGCCAGTTGCTAACTTCAGAGACTACATGAAACGGAGGTTGAGAACTAGAGGTTCCATAAACTTTGGGGACCTCCCAGATGCAAGGCTCTGGGTCCAGCCTCCTTTGTCCTTTGGTCCTGTCCACAGACGCCTGTGCCAGAGCGCTGGTAGGCACTCCGGGATCGTACACGTGATGATGTTTGTGCCTGAGAGAAAGGGCATGTTGATGGTAGCGTCTGGAAACATGAGATCGTAAGTGCTTATGCCCATGACTGTGTGTGTCTCAGCCTCAAGGGGATTTCTGTCCCTTGAGGCTCTGAGTGCCTCTGTGAATAAGACCAGGCTGGGATTTGTGTTTATGACCATCTGGTGTGGGCACCCACATGTGTGCGTGTCTTTGTTTCTGTAGAGCTAACCACATGTTCTTTCTGGAGCTGCTTCTCTAGGCCAGGAAGGGGACACAGAGCAGAGTCCCCAGAGAGGAGGGTACACAGGGCAGGGCCAGTGTGGGAACTATGCCTTCCCTCGATCGGCTTTCCATCCCATCCTTCCTGGCTCTTTCACCCTAGTCTTGGCCTGAGGTAGCGGAGGGGAAGAGAAGACCCTTAAAAGGCTTTGTGGACAATGGTCCTGCCAAATTCGGGGGCTAGGCATGGCTGGGCTTCCCTGAGAGTTGGAGAAGTGAGAAACTGGGCAGCAGAGAGACAGAGAGAGAGATTACAGTCCCTGGAAGAGAGCTCCATTTTTTTTTTTTTTTTTTTTTTGGCCTTGTTCTTTTTTCCTGGCTTGGAAATAGGTCTTCAATCTGAGATTAGGAGAAAAGGAAACAACCAGAAAAGGAACCAGTTTGAACCAAGATGATGTGGACCACACCCCCACGGTTGCTGAGTGTTCTTCCCCAGATGCAGTTCTGCGTGGGTGGTGGGCGGTGGGGGAGCAAGGAGCGGGGAAGGGAACATTCAACTGCCCGTTCCCTACCGGGCCAGGGAGAGGCAGGACGACAGGCGAGATCAGGGGGTGGGCTCTGAAGCCAGGCAGACCTGCAGTTTAGCAGCCAGACTTCACCTCAGCGAGTCTTGGCTTCCTCTTCTGTGCCCTACACGGTGACTGTGAGGACCCGACGAGAACACACACACTGGACAGCGCCTAGCACGTTGTAAACATCAGTGGTACACATAGTGCTGGGACTCAACTCTTCTCATATATTGGCAACATAGGCATAAAGCTGAGGACGATTGTCGGCAACATAGATTGTAACTAGGACTAGATGTAGAAGCAACCGTCTATACCAAAAGATGCCAGCGGAGATGCCAACCAGGCTGGGATGGGGACAGGTTTACTCACAGGGGCTGGTGCCTGTACTTGATGTGTAAACACGGGTACACACTCATGTGCGAGGTTCTGAGGATGCAGAAGCACTGGGAAGGATAAGGAGGGAAGATACCCATGGGGTATGTTTGTTTGTTTGTTTGTGTTATTTTTTTGGATACCTGTGTTTCAAAAGTAAAACTATGGCTTGAGAGGCTCTCGAGATGACCTAAGCAGCTGGTGACTGTCCATCGTGTCAGCTGGTTAAGGGGGTTCAGGTGTGTCGGGAGAGGGCCGTTTGGGATCTTTGTCGTGGAGGTCCAGGTGTTGTGTTCTTCTGGAAACCAGTGGTTTGTTTGCTCATTCACTCACTCTCCTTTTATCAATTTGATGGCTGTGGAGCCCTTGGGGGTATGCTGTGTCATACCCCCATGCCGTGTGGGCCGACAGAGAAGGAAACCTGAGATTGGAACTGGAGAAGAGATCTGGGGGTGGGAGCCCAAAGATAAACTTCTAGTCCATAGATGGCTTTTAGAGGACTCCACCTTGCCTATGCGCTGGCGAAGTCGCAGATCGAAGCCGCAGCAGGAAGGATTCAGGCTAGATTTGAATTTAACAAATACTTGGCACGAGAGGTAAAGAATACTTCCCGACATGGTCAGGCACAATCAGATGCCCCATCTGTTGGGATCTGGCCTGCCTGGGGCAAGCGGTGGAGTAGGTGACCTCTTGAGGACCCCTCCACACCCGGCGTCTAGAAGATTCCACCAGCTTGGTTGCTGACTTAGTATAAGACCTTGGGGAGATGACTAAGCCCTAATGAGCCTCAGTTTCCTTCCCTGTTAAATCGTGACGGGAGTGTTTCCTTTCAGTTCCTCCCTGCCTTCCGGGGCTTGGGAAGGTCAAGGAGCCCACCTCTGTAGGGTTGCTCACATTTCTGAAGAAGAGGCCCCTATTTCTAACTGCAGAGAGTTTTTGTGAGCTGACTTCACTGGCTATCCTCACACTGCACCCCGAATCCATGTGCTCCCTTCACTGCCCAGGATTTCCTTATAGGAACAGATCCTTCTGGACATGTCAGGCAACTTCCCTCTGTTTCTCACTGTTGCTGTGACCCCTGCCTAAAAGGCTCTCCCCAGTCTGCTTTAAACCTGCTGGGTTTTGGCCAGACGTTTTTCCATTGGAGGTTCAGTTTTTTTCTCCCTGCATCCTCCATAGCGTGTCTCCAAAATAGCATTCCTCTTTCCATGCTTGCTTTAGCTATCCCCAGTCCTGGCCATCGTGGGTGCCACTGGGACTGCTCTTGGGGCTTAGCAGCACTGATGGAAGGACGATCGGAAACTGGGCTTGTTCATAGCAGGAACCTGAAGCAGGTGGAGAGGCGGGTTGGGTCCCCAGGAGGTGAAGGACTAGTTCTTGGGACCAGAGAGGTAGGTAGATTGGAAGAGGCCAATCTGGCGACACTTGCTGCCCGTGCCTCCTGCCATCTGGCCATGTGGCCCTCCGGTGACCTGTTGCTCTTGGGGTTGGTTAGGAAAGCCGGAGCTCTGGTAAGGGGGAGATACTTTGGGAGGACACCTAGCATCTGCCTAGAGCTGCCTTGGCCCCATGTCATCCTGGGAGCTCAGAGAATGAGTTTGCAGGACCCACAGGCCAGGGCTAAGGTGGGGACTGAGGCTACTGCAGAGGCTTTCTGGAAGTGGAAGGAGCTGCCAGGGAGAGAGCGCTCCTTACAGGGGGCTGGGGACATCAGCTGCTGTTCGGCCTCACCAGCCCCCCTTCTACTCCCAGGTCCCAGAGGGACCAAGAGGCCAATCCCAATCTAGAAACTGAAGTGCTGATACAAACCAGGAGTGGCCCAGCAGGAGCTCTGGAGCGGGGCTTATTTATGAAAGCTTCCCTTCAGCCTCCCGTTAGAAGCTCCCCAGGGGGAGGGAGGAACCTGCAGCATCTGACCAGATGTGGAGGTCACAGAGGGAGTCCAGCCCATGCTGACTGTCCCCTTCTGGGTCTCTGTCCCTGAGCTGGTGAGAGAGGGAGGACCTAGCCTTGGGGGAATGTTTTTTCCTTCTGGCAGCTGCAGCCCCAAACCATGACTTCCACATGTTTCTAAGCAGGCTTGATTGTCCTCTGGAGCGATGGGTCACACACATATCAGAATCCTGGCAGAAGAAGACAGGGAATGGGGGGGGGGGCGCCATGAGGGTGAGGGGGGCTGGGATTCTCCGGGTGACCTGGCGGTAGGGGTTCAACTCAGAGAGAGGAGGCCCTGCGGGAAGCTTGCTCACAGCAGATGCACTAATATAATAGGGCAGGTGAGGGCACTAGCCAGGGCTCCCTCTTCTCCCCAAACCACGGACCCACTCAGCAACACCCCCTTCTGCCCCTGGCGAGGCCTAGAACCGTAAACAGCCTGAGTCAGAGCTGGACAGCAGCTTACGAGCGTGCTGCTTCTGTCATTAGCCGTAATAGCATCTCAACCAGCTGCTGGTGCCTTTCATCCAGGCCTCTCAAAGAACTTGACAGAACAGCAAAGGGTTCTATGATCCCCATATTACTAATGGGGAAACCAAGGCCCAGACGAGCCTAGCAACTTTTTGAGGCTTAACTGGAGGAGGTGGCAGGAGGCTACAATCGGGCAGGTTCTGTCCAGCTCGGGAAGGAGGTTCTGGGTTCTCACTGGGTTATCCACTTGTTTATTCTTTCTTCCCTAAGATGCTGATATCCAACAGCTACCAGCAGTAATAAGAGCTACAACGTGCATAGCACTTACTGTGACCCAGCGGAGGGAGGTGCTGGTATTATTTCCATTTTACAGATGAGGAAACTGAGTCACAGAGAAGTTAGGTAACTTGCAGGTCAGACAGCTAGTAAGTGATAGCGTCAGGATCCAAACCCCAGAAGTCTGGTGCCAGAGATTTAACCTCAGAAATATATCCCATTCTGGATTGTACCTAGGCCAGGCCAGTTGTGCCAAGGCGGAACTCCAGCCTCAGCTCTGAGGAGAGGAGAGCCCCTGGGGAAGTTGGTCTGGGGAGTGACGTCCCGGGAAACTCAGCCTGAAGCACAGTTATAGGGACATTGTAGCAGAGGTTCCTAATATGACCTTGTTGCTGGTGGATGAGAACCTGGGACCCACAGGACAGGGCGTAACCTCACCAACCCCTCTGCCTTCTCCCTCAATTCCAGCTGTCCAGGAGCTTGCGGGGGTGGTGAGGGGGTCGGAGCTACTTGGGGCGGTGGTGGGTACAATGAGTGTGTTCTTGGAAGAGAGCCAGCTGCCTTCCCCATGTAAGACAGGGAAGGAGTCTTTGTCCCCATCTCCAACCCTCCGGCCTCTGATGCCCACCTTCTTCTCAGGAATGTACGGCCACGCACAGCCCCAGGTGGCTTCCTGTCCTGGCTGCCCAGAGGCTCCAATCTTTTCTGCAGCCTTTCTGGGGCTGGGGGTGACAGCGGGATAAAAGCCAGCCTGGGGATCGGGTTCTGCCAGAGCGTGCTGTGGGGGCTAAGGCAAGTCATTTACACTCTCCGAAGGGCCTCTGTTTCCTTACCTGTGAAACGAGCATGTGAATCCAGTACTGTGCCTAGCAGCCTGATTCTTGGATGTCCAGAAGAGAAAGTCTCTTGGGAGATGCCTGGGCACCCTGCAGACACGGGCAGTGGGCGGGGGTGGAGGCAGGAAATACTGGGAAATCATGCTAGGCAAGGCCGCTGGCCATTTCTAGTGCATGCTTCCATTTCAACTATTTGCAACTTTCTGAAAAGTTCATGGTTTGGGGATTTGTATTTTTTTTGGTCATTTTTTCCATATTTGGTCATGGCCTGGAGCAATGATTTTTGGAAAGATAGAGTAAAAAACCCCTTCAGCTGTTTGTGAGCATTGCAAACACCCACAAAAAAATATCCTTTTTCCATTTAGAAGAAACAACAACATAGTTCTGTTTTCTTTTTCAGCTCAAATAACTCACAAACAACTCCAAAGACTTCAAACTTGGCTAGTAATTAATCCTTAATGAAGGGGACTGTACAGTGTGTGCTTTGCAAAGTTGGGGAAAGAGTGGTTTCAAATTCAAAAAATTACTGATGCTTGAAAAAACTCAGCATTCTTTTCTTGCTTGCTGGCCCTCACCCCTAGACAACAGCCCCCCTCTTCATCAAGCTAGAGTGGACCCCAAATCTAGAAATGTAGCCCCTGTGGGAGTGATTCTAGAAGGAGGTGGCCAACCTTCTGCCTGAAGATGCCGACCATTTCGTTTCCTGTGCAGGGTGCTCTTTGCCTGTTGCACAGACTGATGGACTGACGCTGAGCAAAGTGGGAGTCAGGCCTCTCCCTGCTTTGCAGGTTGAAGGGAGCCAGTCTTTGGAAACCTTATGTTTGAGGTCCTTATCCCAGGAAGTTTCCAGGAGGCACCTTATAGTCTAACAGTCACTAGTTCCCGAGTCATGGGACCCGCCGGGGGAAGAATCCAGAAGGGCTGGCCTCTAAGAAGGGAAGTGATGATGGCTCACGTGCCTGGAGGAAATGGGGGGCTCTCTATTGTGTGAGCAGGGGAGCCCTCCCCCATCAGGCCACATCCCCTGGGCCCCATCCAGAAACTAGTGTTGGGGGCCTCTCTCCTTTCAGCTACCCCTCCCCCAATTCCTCTTGGCTTCTTTCAAACTCTCTCTAGCCCTGCCTACTCCAGCTCCGGAGAGGACATGCCAGTCTTCTGGCATGCAGTCTTCTGACTGCTCCTGCTCACTCTGCTATTATCTGTACATCCACACCTGCCCCAGAGGGCAGCGAGAGCCTCGGTTCCTGGAAATGGACTCTCTTCACCTTACAAACCAAGACAGTGACTGGAGCTGGGTGTTCTAGGGACTGGAGTGGAGTGACAGGAGGTGACCGTGTGGGAAGAAACTTGGAAGCCTGATGCCTGAGACCTAAGTCCACCAGATCCACCACCTGCCTCCCACCTGCCCCTGACAGACCTCACCTGTCCTTGGCCTCCTCACAGGACTAGCACCCGGGTGGGGCTGCACCTCTCCAGAGCCGCCTTCAGGCCCAAGGATCTGACTTGGCCTCATGCTCTCAGGGCTCTCGATGTGAGTGGGCATCCACATATTTGCAGATGTACACACACACACACACACACACACACACACACGCATGCATGCACACACACACCAGATTGTTTTTTTACTGATTTTGGACATTGGGAGAATGGGGACTTGTGAGTTCCTAACCCCAAGGAGCGAGAGAATAAACCGATTCTGGGGTGGGCCACATCCAGACATGAGGAGCCCCTTGACCAACCCCCAGAGTCCTGGGGCCAGGCATCAGAGACCAAGGGAGTTAAGTGGGCAGGGGCCATGGATAGAAAGAACCGCAGAAGGTTCTGCCAGCTGGGAGAGTGGAGGATGGACCCTGAACTTGTCTACCAGCCAATGCCAGGATGTCACTTTCTCACATCTGGTCCCACATCTGGAACCAGCCAGATGATCCTTTCAAAGTGCTGATGAGGCCTGCCCCGTTTGCCTCAGGGAGAAGGCCATTTGGTGACACTTGTCTCCAGACCTCGTCATCTCCAGATGGTAGCCCATATTTCAGCTGGGATCCTCTGGGCACACCCACGGGACCCTGCAGCTGGGAGTGGTTCTCGGCAGCTGCCTGGAGCAGGGGCTTTGCCTTAGCCCCTTGTCAGGCATTAGAACCTGTGGTACATTTCCATTTCCTGCTAGGCAGCTGTTGGCCTCCCACCTTGCCTCCTGGAACTCACACATTCTGCCTGCTGCCTTAGCCTTTCCATCTGACGGCCATGTGACCACAGCTTCTAGCTGTTGACCTCTGACTGTGGAAAGCAGAGAAGATCTATGTCAGGAGAGGCCATTCTTCCCCACCTCTCTATCCCTAGGACCCAGTTCTGGCCCATCTGGACCCTCCAATCCTCTTCCTCAGCTTCACAGAGGAAGCAACAGTAAAAACAACCCCATACTTTTGAGAGGTCTGCCCTACGGACCATGGAGGAGAGGAAACAGGGAGATCCTGCCCTCAATGAGCTTAGAGTCTTGAGGATGAGAGAGGGCTTCAGAGGACTGAGAGCCCTTAGGCGGGAAGTCATAGTCATGGACTTCATGAATGGTATGCCTGAAGGTCCAGAAAGTCAGAGATGGGAGCGGGCACTGTGAGTTGGGGGTCGGGGAGGCTTCCTGGAGGAGGTGTTAACTGGTCAGGACGGGATGGCCTGGAGCCTCCTAACCTGGCTTCTAGTGGTCCCCAGTTACTGTGTTAGGGCCAAGAGTGACTGGGCGGTCTCTCAGGCTGACAGTGGTTCCCACGAGCTGGGGAGAGCCAAGTGGACACAGAGGGCTCTGAGGAGGGGCGGGGGAGTTGCCGAAACCCACACATTTGTTTCTGGTTCTTCTTGGTTTAGGCTCCATTCCTCAGCCTCCCAAGTCAGCCCCGAGGTGGGGTGCAGTGCTCTCCTGTCTCTGTCTCAGCCTCTGCTCCTCCTTTGCGGTACCTTTGCTGGACTTTCGTTTGCATTCCCAGGTGTGGCCTGATTCTTAGTTGAGAGAGGAAGAAACTGAGTGTCAGGGCATCCAAGTACTTGTCCTCAGGGCTGCCCGGTCCCACCCCCCTCTCTTGGGTGCAACAAGCTCCTGTTACATCCCCACCACAACCACCCAGCTCCACGTGGCACAGTCCACGATCTGTTCTAGGAGCCTCTCATAGATACCTACTTCTTTGTAGATTGAAAAAAGCCATGTGAGGAGGCAACAGATTATGGATCTGAGACTCAAGTCTCACAGATGTGAAACAGTTAAAATAGTTCCAGGGACATATGACGACGGCCAGAGTGAGTAGTGCGGCCCCTGACACGACTCCCTGTTGCTCACAGGCCTCGGCCCCAGTGTCCCAGTCCAGTTTACTCGGCCTCTCCGGATCCCGCTTCTGCCAAATCTCTCTGGCCTCAGCATTCCCGGTCTTTCTCCCTGTCATAACCCTAAGGAACTCACTGTGCTTTCCAAGTTGCTCTTCCTCCCTCCCCTTATGCTGTAGCTACCTTCTGCAGTACCTCTCCTTCTGTGCACCTGCAAACTCCTATTCAGCTTCTAGATGCCTGCTTATTTATCACCTCCTCCAAGAGGCCCTCCCTGATCCTCAGCACTGGTCGTACTTCTGCTCCCATAGTGCTGTGTGTGTAGGTACCCTGAGCCCAGCTCCTGCACACCACTTTGTAACTGCCTTTTGCTTTTCTGATTCTCTCTGGACTGTAGGCTCTTTGAGGGCAGGACAGTAACCATCCTATTCCCCATTTGCCCCCTGCTGCCTAGCATCGTGTAGGGCACCTGACCCATACTGTCGGAATACAAGTAAGCGGAGCTGGTGAACACACAAAGGAGGGGGATGATAGTCATCAGTGGGAGGGTGAGGGAGGTGGTGCTCTATCAAGAGGATAGATCCTGGGCTCAGACCGAAAGGAGAATGGAGAGAACAAGGATCACTCTTCTGATAGCTAACGTTTACTCTGTGCGAGGCTCTGTTCCAAGCACTTCCTAAGTTTATCTTTACAAAAACCCTATGGGGTGGGCACTATTACGGTCTGGATTTAGGGATGAATGGAGTGGGAAAGGGGAATAATCATGAGTTGGTAGAGACAAAAAGGCATTTTATGTTAGGAAAACAGTGTAAGGAGAGATACAAAAGCACTTGGTAGTAGGACACATGTAGGGACCTTTGTGGAGCGGCTGGAACCAAGGACTTGGTTGAGGAAACCATGCAAGTGAGAATTGATGAGGTCCAGGAGAGCTAAATCACAGAATTCTTTACATTTTAGGCTCAGAAGTTTGTCTTGATTTAGGCCTTGGAAAGCCACTGCCACTCTCTCAGCCGGAGACTGGTGGGGTTGGATTTGGCCATGATGCTGACGAATGAACAAGAAGAGAAAAAACAGGCCAGCCGGCCAAAAGGAGGGCATTGGCATACTCCCCTCCCTTCCTGTTCCTCCGACCATTTGGATTCTTCCCTTTCATCACTGCCTACCCTAGGTGCTGACATAGGTGGCCTGGGGACCCCCGCAGCGGGCCTCCCGCGGCTCCAGACTGCCTCCTCTCTGGCTTGGCTGAGGCTGGCTGCTCAGGGCTGTGACCGTGACCTGGGCTGGGCTGGATTTCTCCTCCACAGTCACTCCTGCTAATGAGAAGCAGTTGTGCTTGCCTCAAGCATGTAGGAGGTAGAGGGAGAGAGGATGGCCCAGCCCCTTGCTCACTCCTGTGGGTCTCCCCCACCACCCTCTGGGTCTCATTCTTCAGCAACTTCTAACTAGTACCTCCTCTTTCCCCCCAGGTCAGCAGCCTGCCTGCCCTCAATGCTGGTCCGTTCTTTCAAGGCTCTCTTTGGAGTTCCAGGACAAAGATGCTGCCTGGGGGTGGGGTTCCCGAGTGTCTGTAAACCCATCTTCAGGGATCCCTGTCACAACTTCCTCTTGCTGTCTGCCTCTTTCTTTTCTTTCTTCCTGTTGTCAGATGAAAGGGCTTGGGCCACATGGGCTCTGAGGTCCTTCTTGTTCCCATGTGATTTTTCTCTTGCATCCTTGCTTTCTCCATTTCTCCCTTTCTACTACAGCTTCTCAGCGGTCTGGGACCTCCTTAGCTGAAGAGGACATGTCTTGTCCTCTTCTCATCCCCTATCATTTGAGACTCCTCCTCCAGGAAGCCTGCCATGACCACCCTGTCTTGTTAGTGCTCCAGAAAAAGCCCAGGCCCGATGCCCCTGGGTACGAAGGCAGTCCAGCCTCGATATCCAGGCTTTGCAACTTCGTGGCTCCTCTGGGCTGTTCTCTCAGGTTGGGAAGGGTGGGGGAAGGGGTGGAGTGCAGATGGGAGTGGGGATAGTGGAGAGGGGATGAGGACACAGACATTCCAGCACTTTCCCTGCTGGAAGCATCCAGAATACCTAGTTTTAGGAAGGCTGAGGAAAGAGGCCCAGAGTTGTTCTCTGGCTCACTTCTAGCTCTTCCCGGATGCAGGCGCCCCCTTCCCTCAGATCCATTAACCCTTAAAGCTCAGTCACAAAGCCTCCTTTGGGCCCTGACCCTTGCTCTGGGCTTTCCTTAGCTCCACTGCCCGGCTGGGAGCCACCCCTCCCCATCAGCCCGCCAGGCCGCACAGGCCTGTGCACTGCCAAGACCCAGGGTTAAGTGCTAGCCAATCCAGGTTCTCTCCCCAGCTCGTCCCTACCCCACAAAGTGTGTCAGAGGCCTGCTGACACCCCTCAGGACTCTGCTCTTTCTTCTTTTCTTCTCCCTGAGGCCTTTTTTTATGGCAATGCCGTGGACGGCGCACGTCTTCCAGAGTAATATGTTTGGGATTAGGCCGCACAATGAGGTTATGACTCCCTCCTGTGCAGCCCCCACCCAGGGGAGCTTGCCCTACATCTGGTCGGCGCACATCTGGCTCAGACTCACAGCTGGCCAGATGTTGCATCCCTCTGAACCCAGACCTGCAGCTTGCTCTGCTAGTGGCCGGAGCGGCACGCGTGTGCACACACACCCCCTTCTCTTTGGAGCATGAAGGACTGAGGTCATCTGGTCTCCAAGGGGAGCTTGACCTTGGTACAGTGATTCCTCCTGCGCCTGGTGGGGCATGTGGGCTGTTGGGACACATCTATGGAGGTATGCACATATCGGGTTCCCCGCTTCCAGCCCAGGCAGGCTAGTGGGAAGGACCTGCTTGAAACTGGGCTTGGAGTCTAGAGCCTTCCCCCCCCTGACCACCCCCTCCAAGGCCAGCTGCTCTCAACCAAACCTGGGGCACTGATTTGGAGGGCCTCCAGGCCCTGAGCCACACAAGCTCTCCTGTCTCATGCTGAGGAGCCCCCTATGCCTTCTGGTGCTCACCCAGCTTCTTCCCACCCTTGTCTCATTTTCCTCTCTGCCACCTTTCGGAGTCCACAGCTTGGGCAGTTTGAAAGCCCAAAGGCACAGAGAGAGACTAAGCACCCTAGGCCCTCAAATCACTGGGAGGTCATCTGCCAGGTCTGTTTGCCCACTGGCATTGGCAGAGGCTGGCCAGGCAGATCCAGGGAGGGAAAGGAGACGGGCAGTGACTAGGTGCCAGCTGTGTATCAGGCACTGATCTAGGTGCTTTCAATGTATCATCTGACTTAATTCTTGCAACCACTTCACAAGGCAGCTATTAGTGTCTCTGTTTTACACATGATTGGAAGGCATGGTTCAGAAAGGTTAGATCTCTCGCCCAAGGTGACATGGCTAGGAAGAAGCAGAACCAGGATTCTAAACCTAGTCTGTGTGACTGCAAATTATGTGCCCTTGTGCCATGCTGTTTCTCTGGCAACCTCACCGGTGAATGCCCCTAGCCATCCGCAGGTCCTCCTTCTTGGCTGCTGTAGTCTCTGGATCTTCAGCAGCCGAGACGCTGAGGCTGTAAGATTTGGCCTTCCTGCCAGGCCAGGCAGGGCTGCCGGGGAGCTGGGGTACTTGGGGGAGTTGGGGGCTAGGGGAGTTTAGCAAGGGGTGCTGGGCTGAGGTTGTAGTGTTGTTTGTAACCAGTGGGTTTTCTGCTTGGTTGGTCAACGGCCTGGGGACTGAGGTCTCACAAACACAATTAGGAGTTGAGAAAACTGGGTGGTGTAGGATGAAAGGCAGGCAGATGGACCAAGGAGGCATCTGTGGGGAACTTGGGAGCGTTCCATGGCTGTGGGGCAGAAGGCGCCTCATTAGAAGGAAAGAGGGGGCCACAGAGCCCAGGCCGCTATTGTTGCCTTATCATTCCATCAGCCTCCAAAGGGCTCCCAGCAGATGGAACATTCCAGCAGCACCTCCTGGGGGCCCTTCTTCCTGACCGCAGAATGTGGGACCCTAGAGGGACAGCAGTTGCGGGGGAGGGGGTGGACAGGCAGCCTCCAGCTTGACCATGACTGACTGCGTCCCCTGGTAGCTCTAGTACTTGGCTGCCTTGGGCTTGGAGAGCACGAACAGTGGCCTCCCCCATCTCTCACCTGATCCCAGTACACAGCCACACACACACACACACACAAATTCCCTCCCCACCCCCACCCCCAAGTAAAACCACTGTTCCGTATCTCTGCCTGCCTTGAACAGAACTGTCACTGTAGAGACGAAGTCGAAGCACAGAGAAGGCAAGTGACTTGTCCAATGTCACACAGCCAGCAAATTCACATGTTATCATCTCAGTCTGCATCCAGAGCCCAGCCCGCCCTAGGGAGACATCACAGGGCAGTGGGAACAGCACAGCCTAGGGAGTCATCATCCAGACGAGATTAAAAACCCAGCGCAACCTCTTCTCTGCACTGTAACTGAACATTTCCGAGCCACAGTTTCCTCTTCAGTGAACTTGTGCATTTGTGGGCAGAATGAGAGACAATGTAACAGGTGCTTAATAAAGAGGAGCTGCCATTCACAGCAGTGGCCGGGATATTGGCTGGGTCCATAGTTGAAATGCAGCTAAGATGCTGGGCTGGATCGGGGGCAGTGATATTCAAAGGACTGGTTATAGTGCTTTATGGACTTCTGTTTTGGGGACAAGAGGGGTTCATTCAGTTGAGGTCTCTTAAGAAGTCCAGAGCGGAGTTCTTCCCCACCTCTATGTGTGTTGGTGTAGGGGAGCCCTGAGGTTGGATGCAACCAGATGTCAGGTGAAGTGTGAGATGTTTGGACCCTCATTCACTTCTGACTGTGGAGAGTAATTTGCCCCAGGAAAGGAGGCAGCTGTTGCAGGCATCTACTGGAGGAATGGTCAGCCGGGGATTGTCACAACCACCCCTCCTCCCCTGCTCCCCAGCTTTGGGACACCATGGCATAGCTCTGGGAACAGCTCCTTTCTAAAAAGCTAGGAATGGAGAGGTGCTCTTAGGTCTTAGTAAAAGGAGAGACTTCAGCTCGCTCCACTTCGGGAGTTTTCTACTTGGAAAGAAGCTATGTGTACTACAGGAGGCATACTATACCCCTGGGTGTGAGGGAAATATTGGTACCTCTAGGGCTGCATTCCATCTCCCAGGGGATGGGCAAACTCTCCAGCTCTCCCCCGGGGCAGGTCAAGAAGGTTCAGCCAGCCAGGGACAAGGCCAGCCTTGACCATCTGTGGTCCCCGGCATGGGGAGTCTGGTCTCTGGTGTGCAGCTCACTCCAGCTGACCTTTTGGAGGACATATTAGAAGTGTTGAAACAGTCTGGCTCAAAGGCAGCTCTACCCTGGGGAGCCTGAAATTCTTTTTCTACTAATGATCCTTTGAAATAATCCTTTTAATCAGGTTTCCCCTAGGAAGAGTCTAGAACACCACTTTCTTAACAAATTTTCACTTGTCTCTTTGTCACACATGGGGGAGGCCTAGCAACAATTTGCTATTTAGACAGAGCAGGAGCCGTACAAAAAATGTAGCAATCCTAGCTACCCTTTGGGAGACCTTCCCCACTGACTAGCCCTGGCCAGAGCACTGAAGGTGTCTGCTAGCTCCTTTACTTATGCTTTAAAACTGAGGTGGACAGGGCTTGCGTAGAGGAAGCTGGTAAAGAGGAACACACAGTCTTGGCCAGATAACCAGCAGCACCTCCTGTACAAACAATCACATGTGCTGGAAGCCTGAGAGGTGGGACTTTTGAGAGCTTGACAAAAGCTCTCTGCACCATCTCTTAGCCATTCTGGGTCATTCTTTAGCCCAAGATGCTCTGAAGTAAAATATAAGTTCCCTCGTTAAAGTAAAATAGAAGCCTAGAAGAAAAATAACCTAGAAGTCTCTGGCAAGACACTGAGCGACATGCTTATAATGCTTATTATCTTTAGGTAGTAGGAGTTCTAGTGATTTTTATGCCTTCTTTGTATTTATCTGTGAACTACTTTAAGATTTATTTTTATTTGAGAGAGAGTGAGCACAGGTGGGGAGAGGGCAGTGGGAGAGAGAGAAGCTGTCTCCTGCCAAGCAGGGAGCCCCATGCGGGACTCGATCCCATGACCCGGGATTGTGACCTGAGTAGACGGCAGATGCTTAAACAAGTGAGCCACCCAGGGCCCCCTGTGAATTACTTTTGAAATATGAAAATAATTTATTTCAGATTTTCCTAAAGGAAGATCACATTATGACATCATTCCTTTGTGCTTCAGTAAAAGTTAGCTCTGGGTCTTTTCTACATACCTGTAGATAACAGGACCATCAAATGTCCGTGGAATTAACTGATCAATGGATTTTTAAGGACTGAAAAAGAGGTAGGAGATATAGAAATTTGATAGAGGAAAAATTGAGCCCGGAGGTCCTCTGATACACAGACCAGTCTCTCTTAAAGCGAAACGGGAGACAGGAGACCATTTCTCTGGTGGTCAAACGAGTCCTATCATTTCCATTCTTCCCTGAAATGCCTGCATTATGGATCTTTGGGGAACCCTATCAATAGACTTGAGTGGTCTGGTCTTGGGAGCTTTGGTCCCATGAGGACTCACACACTTTGAGAGTCAGTGGGACACGGATGCCCTTGACCAACTAACTTGCCTGTGTTGGGAGAATCTGCAATCACATTCTGTATATTCCACTTTCTGAACATCTCTCTGTTCTACCAGTTCTCTTTGTCCTCACTGTCTTCACCCTTATCTCACTTGGAGTTATGGCAGTAGCCTGCTCACTGGTCTAACTCCAGTCTTAGCATCTATTCTGCAGGCTACTGTCAGAGTAAATCTTAATATGCAGCTATGACCTTATCATGATACTGCTTCGAACTGTTCATCAGCTTCTCACAGCACTCCGGATAAAGTCCAGGCTCCCAGTGTGCAGGTCTTCGGTGAACATCAGAGACAACATAGCAGGTACACAATAAATGGAAGCTGCTGTAGGCAGGGGCAGCCAGGATATTGGCTGGGCTAGTGGTCAGGACATAGGCTGGGGTAGGGGTGAGATGAGGCACTTTCATGATCACTTCCACCTTGGAAGGTGGAAAGGTGGAAGTGATCATTCAGGGGATGGTAACAGTGATCTGTGAAGCGAACCTCCAGTTTAGGGTCCGCAGGGGTCCATTCAGATGAGGGCTCCCAGGTCATACTCAGGTGAACCTCTGCCCCACTACCAGAAGCACCAATATGTGAGAGTCCTGAAGCTTGGTGTGACCAGATGTCAAGTGCAGAGGGACTGTGTGGCTCCTGGCTCCGTTCTGGCTGTGGAGAGTGTTGGCCCCAGGAGAGGGGTCTGCGCCTATTGTGGTACAGCCCACCAAGCTATGGTTTCACACTGGGTAGAGTGGGAAACAGCTTTATTGAGATGTAATTCACGTACCACACAGCTCACCCATTTAAAGGGTACGATTCAGTGGTTTTTAATATATTCACAGAGTTGTGCAACCATCATGAAAATCAATCTTAGAGCATTTTCATCACTCCACAGAGAAACCCATACTTTTTAGCTTCCTACCCTCCCCCCCACCGCCCTAGGCAACCACTAATTAGCTTTTTGTTGCTATAGATTTGTCTATTCTGGACATTCCTTGTAAGTGGAATTATGCAATATGTGGTCTTTTGCGACTCGTTTCTTTCTTAGCGTCATGTTTTTAAAGTTCATCTGTGTTGCAACTTCTATCAGTACTTTGTTCCTCTTTATTGCCAAATAATATTTCATTGTAGGTCTTTATGTATATATACATACACATTTTGTTTATTCATTTATCAGTAGATGGACATTTGGGTTGTTTCTACTTTTTTTTTTTAACTATTATAAATAATCCTGCTTTGAACATTTGTGTATCAGTTTTTGTAGGAATACATGCTTCCTTTTCTCTTTAGTGTATACCCATAAGGTAGTGGGATGGCTCAGTCATATGGGAACTCTGTTTAACCTTTTGAGGAACTTCCAGACAATTTTCCCAAAGGAACTACTCCCTGCAGTGGTGTGTGAATATTCCAGAAGTTTCTCCACATCTGTACTAGTATTTGTTATTACCTGTCTTTTTTCTTCTAGCCATCTTAGTGGGGGCAAGATGATGTCTCATGGTCTTGATTTGCATTTCCCTAATGACTAATGACATTAAGCATCTTTTCATATGCCTATTGGCCATTTGTTTATCTTCTAGGTGAAATGTTTACTCAAGTCCTTTGCTCATTTCTTAAACCAGTTGTTTGTTTTTGTTGTTGTTTAGTTGCTTTTGCAACTAAAATTTTTTAAATTTTGGCCAATTCAAAATCGAGCTGTTTACCTTTTTATTATTGAGTTGCAAACATTATGTGTACATTTGGAGAATGTTGTCATCTTCATAGGCCTCTGATTTAGGAGCGGAGGGTGTGTTTCCTTTTAGTATTTAGATCTTTCATTTCTTTCTGCAATGAATTTTGTAATTTTGAGAGTTTAAGTTCTACATTTGATTGGTTACATCTATCCCTAGATATTTTATTCTTTTTGATGCTATTATAAACGAAAGTGTTTTCCTAATTTCATTTTTGGATGATTCATCACTAGTATATAGAAATACAATTTATATATTTATATACACATATTATTACAAATACAAGAAATCTATATCTTGTACCTTTAAGGTTACCAAACTCATTCATTACCCCTAATAGTTTTTTCTTAATGGATTCCTTAATAGATTCCTTAGGATTATCTCTCCAAGGTCATGTCATGTTGTAAATACATATTATAAATACATCAGTTCAGATAGATTTACATCTTCCTTTCCAATTTCAGTGACTTCCATCAAATTTTCTTGCTTATTCATATTTTTTGTGGTCAGAAAAAAATCTAAGTCTACTATTTGTGACATGTGAAAATATTACAAACTTCAAATTTTAGTACCTATGAGTAAAATCATTTTGGAATGCCTAGCCATGCTGCCTGCTGGCTCACATACTTTCCATGACCATTTTTGCCTTACAATAGTGGAGCTGAACCCCTACAATACAGACCATATATGAGGCTGTCATTGCTTGGATCTGCTCACTTATAATTTGACACAGTTTCAAGTGACACATGCATCACTATTATATGGCATTTTATTTACTATTTTTTAAGATTTTATTTATTTATTTTTAAAGATTTTATTTATTTATTTGACAGAGATCACAAGTAGGCAGAGAGGCAGACAGAGAGAGAGAGGAGGAAGCAGGCTCCCTGCTGAGCAGAGAGCCCAATGTGGAGCTCTATCTCCAGGACCCTGGGATCATGACCCGAGCTAAAGGCAGAGGCTTTAACCCACTGAGCCACCCAGGCGCCCCAAAGATTTTATTTATTTATTTGAAAGGAGAGAGCACAAGCAGGGGGAGGGGCAGAGGGAGAACTGATTAAGCCACCCAGGCACCCCCATTTTATTTACTATTAACAGTGCACACTTGTCATGTCAAAACAAGAAAAAAAAAAAGAAAAGTGAGCTTTGAATGTCATACTTTTGAGGCCACAGTGGACTGTGGATTATTTTGTTATTGGATTAAATGATGAAGGATATTTATTATGCAATGACATTATAGCTATGCTAAAAGAACACAATATACATCAATGTTATCAGACTAAATATTCCTCATAAGATCCCCAAGTCACAGGAAAACAATGGTTAGAAAATTTAAAATGGAATATCTCATCACAGCAGAATTCTTCAAAAAATAAAAGATGAAAATCAAGCTGCAACCAAAGTTTCCAAGAGGCTCATTTGTTAGCAAAGAAAGCTGTTTACAAATGGCAAGTTAATTAAATCGTGTTTGATTGTAGCAACCGAAGAATATGTCCAGAGAAAATAAACACACTTAAAGACTATTAGCCTTTAGGCAAGAATAGTTGTTCAAAGAGCTGAGGACATTAGGAACAATATAACTAGTAAACTTAGAGACAAGACAAATGATTTCAAGTGGTTTTCCTTGGCTCTGGATGAGTTGACAAATGTTAGTGATACTGTCCAGTTATTATTGTTTGTTTAAGGAATCAATGCCAAGTTTGAAGTGACTGCAGAATTGGTCCCAAAGAATAGTCTGAGTAGAGCAAACACAGGTGAGAATAGTTGAGAAAACACTAATTCAGTGCAACCTAAAGTGGAATCTGCTAAGATGTGTTATAACTAATGGTGACAAAAATATGTCTAGAGAAGGGGCACCTGGGTGGCTTCCAACTCTTGATCTCAGGGTGGTGAGTTCAAGTTCATGCCGGGCTCCACACTGAGCACTGAGTGCACTTAAAAAAAAATTTTTTTAAATATATGTGCAGAGTCTAAATAGGTTTAGTTGAGCTAATTCACAAACCTTATGAAAATGGAAAAGGTGTTTAGAGAATTTTTTTAAAAGAATTTATTTATTTATTTGACAGAGAGAGATCACAAGTAGGCATAGAGGCAGGCAGAGAGAGAGAGAGAGGAGGAAGCAGGCTCCCTGCTGAGCAGAGTGCCCAATGCGGGACTCGATCCCAGGACCCTGAGATCATGACCCGAGCCGAAGGCAGCGGCCTAACCCACTGAGCCACCCAGGTGCCCAATGGAAAAGGTGTTTAAAGCCTATAGTTACTCATTATATTATTCACTGGCAGGTACTTCGAAGAAAGATTTAATCATGTGTTAATCAACCAGTTGTGTCATATGCATACATATCTATATAAATATAAATATAGATATTGATAGATAGGATAGTGGCACTCTTGCAAGTTTAACCACTGCCAGTTCTGTAAATTTTCATCAGAAATAAGAGCCAAATCTGTAACTTCTCCTATCACACAGCAGTTAGATGGCTTCACAGTAGTAAGGCTTTATTGTGATATTTTTGAGTTCAGAGCTGAGATAGAAAAGTTTCTGAATCAGAAAAACTGTTATCAAACACTGAATGGCTTTGGAATTTAGTTTTTGCTGCAGACTTGATAATAGTCATTGGTGAATGGAGCCTAACATGACAAGGCAAAACAATAGTTATCTGTGAGATTTTTATTCTGATAAAGTGATCTCGACCACAACGCCTGTTGTTTGAATCACAAGTAATGTCAAGCTGCTTTATATACTTCTCGTGCTATCAGAAATTCGAAGCAAGATATCTCCATTCCCACGCAAATGTGCAGGAAAGTATTTTCTGAGCTCAAACTATAGTCCCATCTGTGTTTCACCGAACATTGATGCAAGTGCAAAGGAAATTTCCATATCTCAAAATTCATTTAGCTGTGCAATTGAGGAACTTCCACCTAACCTTCAATTGGACATGACTAACCTGCAATGTAATGACAGGCTAAGAGGCAAATAGCAAGAGAGTCTCAGAGAATTCTATAAATACCTTCTAAGTGATGAATATGCTCAAGTAAAATCATATACTCATGAATTGGTATCAATATTTGGCAGTACTGATCTGTGTGAAAAGACGTTTTTGAAGATGAAATACATCAAATCTCATTAAAGATGAGCATCACCAGGTGAACATTTGCAATCAGTTTTGATGGTTAAGAGCATTAACTTCGCATCCCAATTAAGGGAAGTGTTATCCCCCTATCCTACCCCAGAAAAGAGTTCAATCATTCTCATTAATAGACCTGTGTTACCAAATATTGTACTCAATTATTCTATTTTGAATTTCATCAGTAAAAAGTATGATGGGGCGCATGGGTGGCTCAGTCAGTTAAGGGACCGACTCTTGATTTTGGTTCAGGTCCTGACCTCAGAGTCATGGGATCGAGAGCCCTACCCTGGGCTCTGCACTAGGCTGGGATCGTACTTGAGATTCTCTCTCTCTCTCAACTTCTGCCCCTCTCTCCATTCATGTGCATACTCTCTCTCAAATAAATAAACCGTTTTTTAAAAGTATGGAAATTAATTTTTTTCTCTTCTTCTGTAAATACCTATAATATATCATTGATTTTTGCCTCTTGGCCCATGAAGTCTAAAATACCTATTCCTTTGTGCTTCATAGAAAAAGTTTCCTGACCTTTAGCTTTAGCTTGCAAAATGAAAACCAAGCCCCCTTCTATTTCCCAACCTCATCCTTGTCTTTTTTTTTCTTTTAAAGATTTTATTTATTTATTTGACAGAGATCACAAGTAGGCAGAGAGGCAGGCAGAGAGAGAGAAGGAGGAAGCAGGCTTCCTGCTGAGCAGAGAGCCCAATGCGGGGCTCAATCCCAGGACCCTAGGATCATGACCTGAGCCAAAGGCAAAGGCTTTAACCCACTGAGCCAGCCAGGTACCCCCTCATCCTTGTCTTTAAACCTTCTAGCCTTCTATCCTGTAGTTGCCTGATGTCACTTTTTTTTTTTCTTTTTTAAGTAGGCTCCATGCCCAGTGTGGAGCCCACTGTAGGGCTTGAACTCACAATCCTGAGATCAAGATCTGAGCTGAAATCAAGAATCCCAAACTTAAGCGACTGAGCCACCCAGGTGCCCTGTTCCATTTCCTCTCTTGAGATCTTTGCACATGCTGCTCCTTCTGCCTGGAATACTCTTCCACTTCTCCTCCCACTTCTGTTGGTTGACTCTTTATTGTCCTTCAGGTCTTACGCTAGATTTGACTTTTTCGAAAAGTACTTACTGACATCTCCCACCAGTGTGAGATCAGTATCTCAGGAACTTCCATAGCACCCTGCATCTCTCCAGTCTGAGTAATCTTTTTCAAATTGCACATAGCAGAAAGTACAAGAATGCATGATGGAAAAGAAAGTTTTCTGCCTGTTTCAGACTCCAGACACTGAATTCCTCTTTTTAGAGGCTTCCACTATTACATTTTCTTGGGGGTCCTTCTAGAGATTGTAAGCCTATGTAGGGCATGCATTTATGTCTTTTTGTTTGTTTGTTTTGCCAGTGATAGCATACTATACACATCATTCTAAATCTGGGTGTTTTTTCACCCACCTGCTATTAACTTAGAAGTTTACTCCATATATAGAACTGCATCATCCTTTAAAAAATGATGGAAGATAGAAAAAAATTTGAGAGAGAATTTATATACAATAAACACCAATTTTAAGTGTATGATTCTATTAGTTTTGGCAAGTGTATATGGCCATGTGAAACACTACCACATCATGTTCTAGAACATTTCCCTTACCCCAGCAAGGTCCCTCATGCCCCCGGCAATCCCTGATTTGCTTTCTGTCACCATAGCTTAAATTTTTTATCTCTAGAATTTCATTTCCGTGGAATTACCACATACAGATTATTTTCTCTCTGGGGTCTTTTGATAAGCATGTTTCTGAGACTCACCCATGTTATTACATGCATTTCGTTCCTTCCACTTTCTTGCTAAGTAATATTTCATTGTATGGATATGCCACAATGTGTATCCATTCACCTGTTGATGGATATTTTAATTGTTTCCAGTGTTGGGCAGTTAAAACTACCGGGAATGCAGGTGTATAAGTTTTCTTTTTCTGGGATAAATATGGAGGAATGGCATGCCAGGGTGTCATGGAAATGGTTTGATCCTTTAAGAAACTACCAAACTGGGGCGCCTGGGTGGCTCAGTGGATTAAGCCGCTGCCTTTGGCTCAGGTCATGATCTCAGTGTCCTGGGATCGAGCCCCTCATCGGGCTCTTTGCTCAGCGGGAGCCTGCTTCTCTCTCTCTCTCTCTGCCTGACTCTCCGCCTACTTGTGATCTTTCTCTCTGTCAAATAAATTAATAAAATCTTAAAAAAAAAAAAAAAAAAAGAAACTACCAAACTGTACCATTTTCCTTAACTGGAAGTTCATGAGAGTTCCAACTGTTCCACATCCTCCCCAGCCTTTTCCGTGATCATTCTTTCTAACTGTGGCCCTTCTGGTGGATGTACAGTGTTATCTCACTATGGTTTTTCATTTGCAGTTCCCTGATGGATAATGATGTTAAGCATCTTTCCATGTGCTTCTTTGCCTTTGGTGTATCTTTTTTGGTGAAGTGTCTGTTCAAATCTTTTGCCGACTTTTTAAATTGACTTGCATTTACATTAGTTATAAGATTTTTTTTCTATTCTTAATATAATCCCTTTGCCAGGTAGGTTTTGTAGATTTTTCCCTAATCTGTGGTTTGTCTGTTTATTTTCATAACACTGTCATTTGAAGAGTGGAAGTTTTTAATTTTAAAGTCCAGTTTATTTTTTCTTTTGCATTTTATACTTTTGAGTCCTGTTTAAGAAATCTTTGCCAAGGGGCACCTGGGTGGCTCAGTGGGTTAAAGCCTCTGCCTTTGGCTCAGGTCATGATCCCAGGGTCCTGGGATCAAGCCCGCGTCGGGCTCTGCTCATCGGGGAGCCTGCTTCCTCCTCTCTCTCCGCCTGCCTCTCTGCCTACTTGTGATCTTTGTCTGTCAAATAAGTAAATAAAACCTTTAAAAAAAAAAAAGAAATCTTTGCCTAACTCAAGGTCACTAAGAATCTCCACTGTATTTAAGTTTTATAGTTTTAGCTTTTACACTTATGTCTATGATCCATTTTGAGTTAATTTCTCTATACATGGTATGAGGTGAGAGTCAAGGTTTGTTTTTTTGTGTATGGCTATCCAATTGTTCTAGCACCATTTGTTGAAAATGTTATTTCCCCCCAAGAATTCCCTCGAATTGCCTTGGGACCACTGTCAAAAATCTATTGATGATACATGCGTGGGTCTATTTCTGGATGCTTTATTGCATCTCACTGATATATAGATCTATTTTTATGCCAATATCACACTGTCTTGACTATTCTAGCTTCATAAAAAGTCTATAAGAAATCAAGTATAAATTTTCTAATGTTTTTTTCTCTCTCTTTTATTTTCTTTTCCTTTTCAGACTTTGGCTTTAGCTATTCTGGGTGCATTGCATTTCTACATACATCTTAGAGTCAGCTTGTTAATTTTTACTACAAAGTCTCTGAGAGTTTCGTTAGGATTTCATGGAACTGATAGGTCAATGTAGAAAGAAATTACATTTTAGCAATATTAAGTCTTCTGATCCATGAGCACAATCTTTTTATTTTAATTCCAGTGTAGTTAACATACAGGGTTATATTAGTTTCAGGTGTGCAATATAGTAATTCAACAATTCTACACTGAGCACTCAGTGCTCAGCACAAGTGTCCTCCTTAATCCCCATCATCTACTTCCCCCATCCCCCCTTCACCTTCACTCTGGTAATAATCAGTTTGTTCTCTATAGTGAAGAGTCTATTTCTAAGTTTGCCTCTTTTTCTCTTTCTTATATTTTTCTTTTTCTTTAAAGATTTTATTTATTTATTTGACAGACAAAGATCACAAGTAGGCAGATAAGTGGGCAGAGAGAGAGGAGGAAGTAGGCTCCCTGCTGAGCAGAGAGCCCCATGTGAGGCTGGATCCCAGGACCCTGGGATCATGACCTGAGCCGAAGGCAGAGGCTTTAACCCACTGAGCCACCCAAGGGCTCATTTTTTTTTTCTTTTTATTTTTTAAAGTAATCTCTACACCCAATGTGGGGCTCAAACTTACAACCCCGAGATCAAGGGTTAGATGCACCACCAACTGGGTCAGCCAGGCACCCCTCCCTCTCTCTCATTTTTTTCTCTTTGTTGGTTTTATTTCTTAAATTCCACATGTGATTGAAATGACAATATTTGTCTTTCTCTGGCTTATTTTGGTGAAGATTTTATTCTCTAGCTCCATCCGTATCATTGCAAATGACAAGATATCATTCTTTTTATGGCTGAATAATATTCCATTGCTTATCTGTATATACCACATACATCTTCTTTAACTACTCATCAGTCGATGGACACGTGGGCATTGCTTCCATACTTTACCTATTGCAAATAATGCCGCTATAACCACAGGGGTGCAGGTATCCCTTTGAATTAGTGTTTCTGTATTTTGGGGGTAAATAGTAATGTACTTACTGGATTATAGGGCAGCTCTATTTTTAAACTTTTGATCACCCTCCATGTTGTTTTCCACAGTGACTGTATCAGTTTGCATTCCCACCAACAGTGCAGGAGGTTCCCTTTTTCTCTACACCCTCACCTACACATGTTGTTTCTTGTGTTTTTTATTTTAGCCATTCTAACAGGTGTGAGGTGATATCTCACTGTGGTTTTGATTTGCATTTTCCTGATGATGAGTGATAGGTTGATCATCTTTTCATGTGTCTGTTGGCTGTCTGGATATCTTCTTTGGAGAAATGTCTGTTCATGTCTTCTGCCCATTTTTTAATTGGGTTATTAGTTTTGGGGGGTGTTGAATTGTATAAGTTCTTTATATATTTTGGATACTAACCCTTTCTCAAATATGTTATTTGCAAATATCTTCTCTAATTCTGTATGCTGTCTTTTAGTTTTGTTAATTGTTTCCTTTGCTGTGCAGAAGCTTTGTTATTTTGAGGTAGTCCCAGTAGTTTATTTTGGCTTTTATTTCTCTCTCCTCGGGAGACACATCTAGAGAAATGTTGCTGTGGCTGATGTCAGAGACATTACTGTCTGTGGTCTCTTCTAGTATTTTTATGGTTTCAGGTCTCATATTTAGGTCTTCAATATACTCTGAGTTTATTTTTGTGTATGATGCAAGAAAGTGCTCCAGTTTCATTCTTGTGCATGAGGCTGACCAGTTTCATGAACACAATCTTTACTATTTTTTTTTTCTGTTTACTTTGGGTTTAGCCTGTTGTTGTTGTTTTTTCTACTTTCTTAAGGTAGGAGTGTAGGTCATTGATTGAGACCTTTCTTCTTCTCTCACATAAGGGCTTAATTCCATAATCTTTTCTCTAGGTACTGCTTAAACCACATCCCACAAATATTGATAGGTCATATTTTTATTTTCACTTGATTCCAAATCTTTTCTAATTTTCCATGTTATTTCTTCCTTGACTCATGGGTTATTTAGAAGTATATTGTTTAATTTATAAGTATTTGAGGGTTGTCCATATAACTTTCTGTTACTGGTTTCTAACTTAATTCTTTTTTTTAATTGTATGATTTGAATCTTTGTATGAGGCAACTCTTTAAAATTTTTGGAAATTTGTATTATGACCCAGAGTATGACCTAGCTTGGTATATAGTCTGTATGCACTTGAAATGAGTATGTTCTGTTAATGTTCAGTGGAGTGGTCCATGAATTTTCATTAGGATTATTGGGATTTTGTTCTAGTTGATCACTCTTTCCAATCTTTTGCTATTAAGATTATCACTGAACATCATTAGTTCTTGTAAGTGAAAAGCGGTTGATCAAAGGGTATGTGCTTTTAAAGTTTTTGTAGCTATTACCAGATTTCCCTTCATATTGATTATACCCATCTACATCCCACCAGCAAGGTATGACAGCTAGCACAGTACCCATTCTGTGGCTTCCTTTACCCACTAGACTCATGGTTCATCACTGTACCCCCAACACCTGGCACAAGGCCTACAAACCTGGTTTCTCCCTACTTTGTTCTTCAAAATTACTTCATTATTCTTGGCCTTTCAGGCTTCTCTCTTTAAACTTGGCCCCAGCATTGCCCCTATGGCCTGGGAAGAGGGGAAGGGCCTCTGTCGACTTTTTGCCTTCATACTCTGCATTCAGGAACCTACTTACTCTCATCCCATGTTGGTCAGATTAACTTTCTTGATGACTGTGACCCCCAGAGATCTTATCTCTGAACTGCTACATTTAAAGTTCTGCCCCACAATCTTGTGCTTGATTATATGCTGTTTGCTTGCTAATGCTCATGTAATTTGTATTTCCAGCAAGATTAGAATAAACCCCTTGAGGACTTGTGATTATATATATTTTCCCTCTAGAATATCGGCAGATTGAGCTCCTTCTGTGTGACTGATCTTGTGCCAGGCACTTCATACTATCATTTTATTTCATCTTCACAACAGCCTTGTGAAGTATCCTTTTCCTAGTTTTATGTATGAGGAACCTGAGGCGCAGTGAGGTTAGAGGAGGGATCTTTAGTTAACAGCTAGTGAGAATGAATGACAAGGCTGGCTTTCAAACTCAGGTCCATCTGACTCAAAGCCCGGGTGCCCTTGGCTTTTTATTCCAATTGGATTTGTAACCTGCTCTCACTGCCCACCAATCTATCTGTCACCATGTGGAACAGACCCAGATAAATTGGTTCTTTGGCGGGGGTGTCTGATGACCCCAGCATTCTCTGCAAACCTCTTGTCACTGCAGATAGAAGCCCATAGCCTACATGTCTGCTTTTGTCCAGAGTACCCTTTCCATCAGGATCTGCCCATGGCCTGCCCCTCCCTGAACCCCTACTGGGTAGCCCAGATGGCTTTTGTTGTCCCCTGGTGGGTTTCCCCAGCCATTTTTGGCAAGTGGGTCCTCAAGCCGGGCCAGCAGCAGACAGTGAGGATCTGGAAGTCAGTGAGGCATGCATTTTATCATCAGAAGCACAAGTGTGATCTACGGAGACGGAAAGCAGACTTCCTGCCAGGAGAAGAAACACAAACCAAAGGAACCTGTCTGAAAGTTTGAACTGAACTCTGCTACTTTTCTGTCTTTGCGACCTGGAGGACTTTTGTTCTCTTGTTCAGTCCTTCTACAAACATACCCTACACGTGGCTACAACAGATAAAACATAAAAGATCTCTTCACAGAGAACTTCCTAAAGAGTAGGAAACACCTTGCTTTCAGTGCTGGGTACCTATGATTACCTCTTCACTGCTTAGGCAAGTCCTTTGGTTTAAGCCAGCAAATGAAGAGAAAACCTTTTTCTTTATCTCACTCATCTCGCCTCCTCCAGGGAACGCATGAAACAGCAAATTTGTAGAAACAGGCCAGTCATCCTTTGGACTTCGGTTTGAGGGGGAATAAAGCCAGTCCTGACTGACAAAGTGTGGGAAAGATTTAGGAAAGGGGAAGGTGCTATGGGAAAACACTCTAATCCTGGTTTCTCCCACAAACAACCTTATTAAATTGTCAGCACAGAAGCCCTCCCTGAAGCTAATGGCATATCTAGGGTTAAGAATTATGTTGAAATGGTTCGACTTAAGTGCCGTGATGTATTTAACAAATGAGTGGTGAATGTCCCAGTTGATGATGCTCTTTATTTGTCCCCAGGGTAGAATAAGAATTGGCTAGAATATTAGTAAATAGTCTGTATGCACTTGAAATGAGTATGTTCTGAGACGACTCTTCTCACTGACAGAGTAACCTAGCAGCTGATGGGAGACTTGACCTGTGAGGGGCTTTTGAGGTACCCAGTCCCATCCAGAGGGAGGAGGCTGAGTGTTAGAGGGTTCCTTGAGAAGATATGGTACCCAGTTTTGACAAGGAGGAGAAGTAATTCTGTGGTTAAAAACATCTAGCGAAAAACTTATAAGTAGCCTCCTGTGGGTACCATTTCCTCTGTACTCAGATGGAAGTGTGCCTTCTCTGCTTGGCAGACATTTCTGTACAACTGGGACGACTCCTCACACGTTCCTTCTGAAGAGCTCATAGCCCACACCCAATTTCGTGTATTCCCTTGCATTCCCCCGGCAACAGAAATTATAAATTCATCAATTTGACAAGCACTGTGAACACCACTAGCCACCACCCCCCGCCGCCAGCCCATGTAAGGTGCTAATAGTTCAGTGAAGAATGAGGAAAAGCTCCTTTAAGTTCAAGGTTATAGTCTACTTAGAACAATGAGGCCACAGAAATCACTCTAGTTGAAAGCAAGACATGCTTCATTGGAGGGAAGAACTGCTGATCCTGTTCTCCAGGGATGGGTAGGCTTAGAAAGAGCCAAGAGGGCATAAAGAGTCTAGGAACCAGGAATAAGCAATGTTGGGAAGGCATAGGGTGTGTTTGGGACCCATGTGGCCAGAACAATAAGAGAAGACACAGCATGGGTGCCTTGAGTGGCAAGCCAGGATATGGACACAAGAGGGCTGATGGAGCAGTCAAAAATGCTATTGAGCAGAGGAGAGTCAAGAATCGGAAGGAACAGGCTCTAGGAATAGGTGCTAGGTTCTGTTTGTAGTATCTGACTTCATCTCCAGGTCAAGTACTCAGCTGGAGTTGGGAACACAGGGTTGACCATCAGGAAAGGCCAGAGTGGGAGACACACTTGGGTTGTCCTAGAAGAAGTGGTGGTTATTGCTGTGGGCTTTGAAGAAGTCCTGGAGAGGTGGGGGTGTGAAATAAATGGCCGGTACCCAGCCCAACACCTGGCCCGGAGCAAGGCTGAAACACATATGCAAGGGAGGAAGAAGTGAATGGGTGAATGGGCCAAGGGCAGAATCCCGAGAAACACTTGCATGGACAGAGTAAGAGGAAAAGGAATAGTGTATTAGTGAAGAAGAGAGAGAATAAGCCTTCAGAAAGCTAGTAGAACCAGAGTAGCAGCCTGGGAGAAGAGGACATGGGAGGGGACATTTCAGGAAAGAGGGGACCCAGAGTGTTCATCATTGCAGAAGAGTGGAGGTCCTGGGAAGCCCGGCAAGGTGGTTGGCTTCATTTCTATGAAATGGGCAAGTCTCAGTGCTTGCCTCATTGATGAGACTCAGTGCCTGGACATTCATACTCCTCTTGTTATCTTCCCCATTTTGTCAAGATGGTTGCCCCAGGCATGAGCTCTTCTAGGCTCCTTGGCTCTGCCAGTGGTGGAGGACTGTAGGGCAAGCAGGGAATGATAGTGTGAGGAAGACAGGGATGTTCCATTTTTTAACACAATGAGGCTTTTCCTAGGACAAGGGACAGAGTAGAAACAGCCCCGATCTCTCAAAGTCCCCTATCCTGGCATCCCAGAGAGAGGATAGACAAAGCTGTGAGCTGGTCGCCATCCCATCCAAAGTCAGTAAAGTCATTCTGGGGATGGTTTTCTCTGGACATGGGAGAAGGGGGAAGTGAGGCCAGAGAGTATCCAAAACTCGTTCTACTGCCTTTGCCAGATTTCTTTTTTATAATTTTCATTTTCTTGTCTGCTGTGTTCTTTGAAGAGCAATCCCACAGCCTCTAAGCAGGGAGCGGAGGACTTCAGGTACAGGAGGGAGATTGAAGGTGGAGTGAGGGGAAGGGGGTGGGGTGAGTTGTTGCCTGGAACTCACTGCAGCAAAGGCTCTAAATAGGATGGGGCAATAGGGCAGGGGTGAGGCATCTGGGCCCAGAGTGAGCCAAGAAAAACCACCATCAGGAGCAGGGTAGGGAGGAGAGACTGCTACTCCCACACACCAGTCTCCCAGTATGGTCTCCCGGAGAGGCAGCTGTGACCCCAGCCAGGTACCACATCCTTTTATTGGGTTCTTCTTGGCCTCTCAGAAGAGCCTTGTATGAAAATTTGACTCTGCTGAAGAAATGAAGGTCAGAGGGCAGGAGGGACGTCCCAGCAGTGGAGTCCTGCTAGAGGGTGGCTGGCATGAGGCTCTCGGCTCCCTTGGAGCTGAGCAGCTTTTCTTTCTTCCATGGTCACAGAAAGTGCTGTGTCCAACTGTCTGGTGGAATGCCTGGATGGAATGTGCTTGGAAGGTGAGCTCAGGTCATACACCTGATGGAGGGGGCCCATTGCATTCCCTTTGGCATGGAAGTAGTCCTGACTAGTGACTTCAGACTTCCCAGAGGAGAGGGAGTGGGGGTTTCATCCTTGGAGGGGTTTACTGAGCATTCATAGGCCACCTCCGGGCTAGAGGCCACCTCGCCTGAGCACAGAGTCCGGAGGCTGACCACTTCTAGCAGAATGACATGAGAGAGTTGAACAGCACAGTTAGATGGCTTTCCCACCCAGAGGTGTCCCTGCACAGGAGCCCCGCTCATTGCTGCTGGCAGTGCAGCCAGGGAAGGCTGTGCCTGTGCCCTCTGTAGAGAGCAGACAGGGGCCACACTCCTGAGGTCATCGGCAAAGTGCCGTGGCTCACCACAGCCAGCCCAGGCTCCGAGAAACAGGGAGAACTGGGAGGGGGTGGCTACCCTGGGGGGCCAGTGAGAGGCAGGCTTCTATGATCACACGTGACTGGGAAGAACCATGCCTGCCCTGTGTGCATGGTTCCCTGCAGAGGGCTCCGGGGGCCTGGGCTTCCTCCCCCGCTGCCTCTGTAGGGTCCTCATTCCTGGGTGACACCCCTCCCAGCCTCAGACAGCAGAGGGAAATGTTGAAGGCTGAGTAAGATGCCCAAACCCCTGCAGATGGATCCTGGCAGGTAAGCCAGAGCACATGGGACCCAGCTTCTTATCTTTTGGGGACCGGAAGAAGTCAATCCCGCGTGGGTGGTGAAGGCTGTTGTACTCTCTTCCTGTGTCAGAGGAAGGCCTGGGTCCTCCCCACACCCTGCGGCTACAGTAGGGGTGTTGGGATGATTCAGAGGCTGCAGTGGCCACATTTGCTGTACCTGCTTGGCATGTGGTGGGGGGCAGGGGGTGGTGGTGACTGAGGTGGAGGGGAACAGGGTAAAAGTGTGTCGGGGCAGCGAGAGTGGGCCCTGCCAGCAGGGGTTGGGGGGTGGTGATTAGCCCTCCTGCATCCATGGATGGGGCTTGGGAAGACCCGGTGGAGGGGGTGGAGTGGTGGGGCTGGGTGGGCTGGCAGAACTGTGCACTGCCATCTCCCTAGAGTGGCCCTCAGGAGCCCAGCTATAGGCTTCCACCTAAAACCTCTGCTCGCTCACTTCCTCCCTTGGCTGGGTCTGGCTGCAGGGCCCTTGTTATGGTCCCTCAACCACTTGGCTCAAGGGCTGGAACTGCTCTATTCTCAACTGCCCCTGACATATTCCACGGGTATATACCACAGAATAGAAGGACGTCTGGAGAGGCTTCTAGTCTGGATGGTAACAGAAACCAAAGGAAATATTCACCAGGAGAGAGGAAGCTATTCCTGGCCCCTTGGCTAGGGTGCTCCCTCCCCACGACCGCCAGGGTCAGCACATTCAGTGAGCCCCAAACCTCAGGATCTGGGGTTGTTAGTGTTTAGGGAGCACTGTCTCAGTTTCCCACCCATTTAGGAATTCCCTGAAGGCAGGAGTGGCATCCCCCCACACACCCCCACACACAGTGGGAAGAGCTGTGCCAAGTTTGTGTGGAGCAGATGGGTGACCTGTAGACCTTCAGTGTGGCATCGTTTCAAACACGGGGCTTTCACGCTGCAGGAACTTTTCTATCTTGACACTGGTTTATAGTTAGGATTTAGCTCCTAACCGAGAAGATGAGATAGAAGACCCCAGACACCAGAGATTTTTGACGAACCGACTTGGACTACGCCAACCCTATTTGCTCTGGACACCTGGGTTAGACTCACCCTTCCTTGGCCTCTGAGCCATCCCCTTGTTCCTGCCTCCCAGGGCCTTCGTACGTGTGCCTCCCGGTCTTCATGTAGCCCACGGTCTCCATGTCTTCTCAAGATCCCTACAACAGTGTCATTTTCGCTCTTCTACCTGAGCCCAAACCAAGAAGGTGTGAGCAACTTAGTGCCCTTGCCTTCTTCCGAGGGATGGACTCCAAGTGAGCCGCGGTCTTTGTCCCAGCAGCAGCAGCAAGGAGACATCAATGAGGCCCCGGGAAGGGAGGTAGCCGATGGAAACCGTGCCAAGCCCCGGCGGCCCAGGGAAGCCTTACAGAAAGATTCTTTCTGGAGGAAAGAGGAGATTAGCTGAGCCTCCCCAAAGAAGACAAGTAAAGAAAACGGAGAAATATTTCCTTTAAAAGGGAGTAAGAGCAGATGGAAAGAGGGTTTATATTAATGAAATCTCCGGATATTAAGGATGAAATGAATGCCAGAGAAGGTTATTATCATTTCATTAGAACACAAAGGAAGAAACAAACACGTTATTATGTGAAACCAAGAAGTTATGAACAAGGGAATCCAGCAGGGAAGTTATTAGCTGGGTTAATTAAAACAGAACAAGCCGGTTGAGTAATTCCGTCTGTAGGACACAACAAGGAAGGCATAATTCATCGCCCTTAAGAAAAATATTCAGGGTTTTTTTTTCTTTTTCTCGTTTACCAGAAATTCTGCACTCTTGATATTGTCTCGCAAACCAAGAAGATTTATTCTTGTCAAAACTTAATTGATTTAGCACCAGGATATTTTATTAAAAAGAGTTCAGTTCTGATCAGAAGAGATGAACTCCACCAGAGGCCCTTGAGCCCAGACGGCTATAGCTCCTCCCCTCTCCAGGGTCCCAGGCCCCTGGAAGAGCCTTCCTGTGCCAGGGCTGTAGGATTATGGGAAGTGGCAACAGAAGGTACAGTGAGGCCTCCCTCACCCATTCCAGGGATCCCAGGCAGGGCTGGACCAGGCCTGATCTGCTTGCCGTCTTTTCTTTGCTTCCTCTTGCCATGCTGCAGCCTTGGCATGGCCCATGTTCCCCGGAGCTGTCAGAGCCAGTCTTTCTACCCAACCCTGTTGGCAGCCAGCTCCAAGGGGAAATGACCAGCGGGACTACTGGGCAGCATGGAGCTCTCTGCTCAGAGGGGCCTGGGATCTGCTCGTTGGGGCAGAACTTATGTATGTGAGCAGCTGCCCCCTTCAAGGAGCTCAGAGGTCCCAGGTGTGATGGTCCCTGGCAGGCCCAAAGGATCCTATCTGCCCTTTGGGTTTTGCTGGTCTCTTATTGGCCTTGTGAATGACAAGTAGGGCTCTGCGTTTGGCTGAGCCCGTGGAGGTGGATCTCCAAGATCTTTTTCTCCGATTAAGCACTAGAGAGCCAGAACTCCCAAGATCTTTGGCACAGGCATGGGACTCAAGAGCTGGAAGGGGCCTTGCCAAGGGGATAATCCATCCAAACTCTTTGTTGGGGAGGAGGCAGCTGGGTCCCTGAGAGAGAGAGAGAGAGAATGGGAGAGTCTGAGACCTATCTGAGGCCACAGAGCTAATCTAGTCAGTGGCTGAGCAAGATAGGCACCGAGGTCTCTTCCCAAGCCCTGGTTGCTCACTTCTGCCCTGTGCTCTGCCCCTGCTCTGTCCTTCAGGAATGTCTACCACACACGTGCCCAAAAGACCACTGGGAGATAGAAGATACATTTTAATGAAAGATAAGGTGGTACCAACACTGTTTCTTAATTGTCATTTGCTTTGGGTTAACAGACTTTACTTTTCAAAGTCGCTTTAAGGAACCACAAAACTGAGGAAGTACAGAGATTTCTCTTATGTTCCCTACCCACAGGTGCAGAGGCCCCCTCACTACTGACACGCCCCGCTACTCTGGTAACGTTGTTGCAAGTGATGGACCCACACAAACAGAACACAAGGTTGTCACTCCAACTCCAAGTCCGTAGTTCCTATCAGATTTCACTCTTGGTGTTGGTCATGTTTGGGATTTTAACAAAGGCATAATGACATGTATCCACCATTGTAGTATCATATGGAATAGTTTCACTGCCCCCCGAAATCCTCTGTACTCGGCCTCTTTGTCCCTTCCTCCTCCCTACCCCCTGGCAACTCTGGCCTTTTTTACCACGTCCATGGTTTTATTTTTTCCCGAATGTCATATAGTTGGAACCAGACAGGGTGTAGCCTTTTCAGAGTGGCTACTTTGATTCAGCAATATGCACTTAAGCTTGCTCCGGGTCTTTCCATGCCCTGATCATTCATTCCTTTTCAGCACTGAATAATGTTCCCTGGTCTGGATAGGCCAGTTTACTTCTGTGTTCAGCTACTAAAGGGCATCTTGGTCACCTCCAAGTTTGGGCAATTATGAATAAAGCTGCTGTAAACATCCGTATCCTGGTTTTTGTGTGGACATAAGTTTTTAATTCATTTGGGTAAATACCAAAGACCATGATTGCTGGATTATGTAGTTAGAATATATTTAGGTTTGTAAGAAACAGCCCAACTGTCTTCCAAAGTCGCTGTATGGCTTTGCATTGCCACCAGCAGTGAATCAGAGTTCTTGTTGCTCTCCATCCTTGCCAGCATTTGATGTTGTCAGTGTTCTGGATTTTGGCCATTCTCACAGGTATATGGTAGTACTACAGTGTGTGAATTTGTAGTTGCCTAATGACATATGATGGTGAACTCCTTTTCATCCGTTTACTTGCCACCTGCATGTCCTCTGTGGGGAGATAGCTGTTTGGGTGTTTCACCCATTTTAAAAATCTTCAAGAGTTCTTTGTATATGTTGTGTAACAGTGCTTTATCACATGTGTTTTTTGCAAATATCTTCTCCCAGTTTGTGGCTTGTCTTCTCATTTTCTTGACGTTTTCACAGTTTTGCTTTAATTAAGATATAATTCACATAATATTATGTAAGCTTCAGGTATTCAACATGTTGATTTTATACATTTATATATTGCAATATGCTTACTGTATAGCATTTGCTAGCACTTATCACTCCACATAATTATTTTCTTATGATGAGAACACTTGGAGATTTTTAACATTAATGAAGTCCAGCTTATCAATTATTTCTTTCATGGATCAGGCCTTCGGTGGTATATCTAGAAAGTCATTGCCAAACCCAAGGTCATCTAGATTTTTTCCTGTATTATCTTCTCGGAGTTTATAGTTTTGCATTCTACATTTAGATATATCATCCATTTTGAGATCATTGTGAAGGGTGTAAGATCTATGCTTATGCTGATTTTTTTGCATGTGGGTATTCCAACACCATTTGTCAAAAAAAAAAAACCAAAGAACGATTATTTTTCTGTTGTATTGCCTTTTTTTTTAATTTGTCAAAGATTATATTTGCATGGGTTCTGTTCCATTGATCTATTTGTCTATCTTTACAGTATCACACTGTCTTGATTACTATAGCTTTATAGAAAGTCGATTTGAATAATGTCAGTCCTCTGGCTTCGTTCTCTTTCAATGTTGAGTTGGCTATTCTGGAACTTCTGCCTCTCCGTGTAAACTTTAGATTCAGTTTGTTAATATCCCCTAAATAACTTGATGGGATTTTTAAAAAGATTTTATTTATTTATTTGACAGACAGAGATCATAAGTAGGCAGAGAGGAAGGCAGAGAAAGAGAGGGGGAAGCAGGTTCCCTGCTGAGCAGAGAGCCAGATACAGGGCTCCATCCTAGGACCCTGAGATCATGACCTGAGCTGAAGGCAGAGGCTTAACCCACTGAGCCACCCAGGTGGCCTTAGATGGGATTTTTTAAACTGGGACTGCATTGAATGTAGAGCTGGAGTTGGGAAGAACTGACATCCTGACAAAACTGAATCTTCCTTCCCATGAACATGGAACATCCCTCCATTTATTGGTTCTTCTTTGTTATTTCTCAGAGCTTTGTAGGTTTCCTCACATAAGTGTAAACCTAACAAAAATTTGGGCAAGATCCAAGTTTTTCATTTTGGAGGGGTGTGAATATAAATGGTGACATGTCTTTAATTTCAAACTCTTATTTGCTCATTGGCCTTATAGAAGAAAGTGACTGACCCTTGTGTATTAAGGAACTCTGTTTTCCTGCAACCGTACTATAACCACTTTGTTGTTCTTTCTTTTTTTTAAGATTTTATGTATTTGAGAGAGTGAGAGAGAGAGAGAGTGACTGTGAGAGAGAACACGGGCAGGGGGAGGGGCAAAGAGAGAAACGGACTCCCCACTGAGCAGGGAGCCCAATGCGGGGCTCAATCGCAGGACCCCAGGATCATGAACTGAACTGAAGGCAGATGCTTAACAGACTGAACCACGCAGGTGCTCTGTCATTTGCTTTAAAACAGAAACCTTCTCAGAGGATGGTAGCTAAACTTTTTTTTTTTTTTAAAGTGCTTTCTCTTCTCTTTGAGCTTTCCTACATGCTGTCTCCTCTCCCTGAAACAATCTCCTCTCCCCCACCCTTCAATTTCTTCTCTAGATATTCCCTTCTTCATACTTGATTGATTTATGTCTTCAAGTCTCAGAGAAGCCCTGCTTTACTTTGAGAAGGCTTCCCTTACCCTGGTGAGTCTGGGTTAACTAATCACCCCCACTTCCTTCCTTCTCTGAAAGATGGAATCCCTGCCTTCAACAGACTTATGGTTTACTTGGGAAACAAGCCACAGAGATGAAAATAATAATAATAAACAAACATTCAGCGCTGATCTAAAGACTTTGCCTTGGGATGCCTGGGTGGCTCAGTCGGTTAAGCGTCTGCCTTCAGCTCAGGCC